>NC_045781.1:5562745-5873370 GCF_008692025.1 Phocoena sinus
TGCACTTCCCTTGCACCATCTCAAGTTTCTCGTCTGTAAAATGGGGGTGATAATCATAGTACCTGCCTCAGAGTGTGTGTGTAAAAATAAATGAGTTAACAGCAAAGTGTTTATTGACCAAGCCATAAACTTTTATAATTTTCGTCTCATGAAAGCCTCATAACCAGGCATGGCTGCCTTTTCTGGGGGGCTAGGCCTAAGTTTTCTTTTCAAGCAAGCCGTGAGTTGGGAATTTCAAAATCTCAGGCAACCTACAGATAAGCTAAGGCAGTTCTCAGTTGGGTGTGAGTTTATCCCCAAGAGAACATTTGGCAATGTCTGGAGACATTTTTTTTTTTTTTTTTTTTTTTTTTTTTTTTTGCGGTACGCGGGCCTCTCACTATTGCGGCCCCTCCCGTTGCGGAGCACAGGCTCCGGACGCGCAGGCTCAGCGGCCATGGCTCACGGGCCCAGCCACTCCGCGGCACGTGGGATCTTCCCGGACCGGGGCACGAACCCGTGTCCCCTGCATCGGCAGGCGGACTCTCAACCACTGCGCCACCAGGGAAGCCCTGGAGACATTTTTGATTGTCACGACGGGGGTGCAAGGGGAAGGGTGTGACTGGTATCAGGCAGGCAGAGGCCAGGGATGCTGGTAAGCATACTCTGCACAGGATGGCCTCCCACAGCGAAGAATCACCCGGGCCCCGAATAGCAGTAGTGCCGAGGCTGAGGGACCCTGGCTTAAGTGGCATTCTTCTGTGCCTAGTTTTTTACCCTCAAAATTAGTATACATTCAGGTGTTGCTGTGTTGGTTTTAGTCCCTCGCTATGAAAGTTTCTTTATTTAAGTATTTAAGCGGATCTCCACACCACTCACATATTGAGTGAGAAGTTAGTTAAAAAAAAAAAAAGGTTCGTCTTAAACTGGGCTTCAGTGAAAAAAAAAAAGAGGATGTGAAAGCCAGCCTGCCCGCGTCACTCCGTGTGCCACTTGCTTAGTTGTGTGACCTTGAGTAGGTGTCTTAACCTTTCTGGGCTTCCTCTGTTCAGGGGATAATAAGAGCAGCTGTTGGAGGAACTAGATGATTTCATACATGTAAAGCATTCAAGACAGGGCTTGGTGTTTAGCAAGAGCTGTGAAAAGAGTGGAGGGCAGTGTTCTGGTTCCTTATGTCACTCCCCTGGGGCAGCAGTTGTAAGACGTTAACTTAGTTTCTAAGGGGAGAGACTGAGTTGGTGTCGAGGGCTTCTGGGGAGGGCGGATGACTGTCTGCAACTGCTTGTCAGTTAGAGGGTGCAGATTGAGTCCCTCAGCCTGGTGTTTGTGACCTGGCCCCTGATGACTGCAGCCTCATCTCTCACCCCTGCACCTCTGGCAAGTCCCCACCTTTGCTGGAAAAATAACTTTTTCTGCCAGGTGTTTGCACATGCCTTTCCAACCCTCACTCCTCCTGCCCCGCCACACTGATTCCTGTTTCTCCTCCAGGTAGCCACTTGGATGTACTTCCCCCAGGAAGTCCACAGGATCCCTTCTCCCCTGCCTTGGATTAACAAGCCACCTCTGGGCTCCCACACCCCTGGTCCCTTACTTTGTCAGAGGCCCTGTCACCTTGGGTTGTGGCTGCCTCTGTTTCAGCATCTCTTTGGGTTGGGTGCTTTTTCTTTTCCTTTCTTTTTTTTAACTTATTAATTAATTTACTTTTGGCCACATTGGGTCTTCGTTGCCGCGCGTGGGCTTTCTCTAGTTGCGATGAGCAGGGGCTACTCTTCGTTGCGGTGCATGGGCTTCTCATTGCAGTGGCTTCTCTTGCTGCGGAGCACAGGCTCTAGGCGCGTGGGCTTCAGTAGTTGTGGCTCGTGGGCTCTAGAGCGCAGGCTCAGTAGTTGTGGCGCACGGGCTTAGTTGCTCCGCGGCGTGTGGGTATCTTCCGGGACCAGGACTCAAACACGTTTCCCCTGCGTTGGCAGGCGGATTCTTAACCACTGCGCCACCAGGGAAGTCCCGGGTTGGGTGCTTTTTGAGAGAAGGGTTTGGTTGGATTTGCATCTGGGTCCCTAGCATCACTGGGCAGAAAGCCTGGAACAGAGCAGGCCAGGTATTCAAGGCCCTTCCTGAGCTGCTCCTAGCCTACCTCTCCTTTCTTGTATCCTCCTGTTACCTGCGCCCCAGTGAACTCAGCTCGGGCAGGAGATGGCTGCTGTCAGATGTGGTGGTTAAGGATGGAGGTTCAGATCCTCGGATGACCAATCTAGTTGTGTAAATGTGGACAAGTTACGTTTCCTCACCTGTAAGATAGAGATGAAATAGTCCAGTCCAGGAGTAGAGCAGTGGTTCTCAACCTGGATGATTTTTGTCCCCCAGGGGACATTTGGCAGACATTTTTAGTCGTCACAACTGGGTTGAGGGGGACTGGCATCCAGTAGGTAGTAGGTAGAGGCCAGCAATGTTAGTAGATCTCTAACACACAGGACAGCCTCCCCAGCAGACAGCTAACCTGCCCAGAATGTCAGTAGTGTTGAGGTTGGGAAGAGGTACACGTCGAGGGCTTAGAACAGTGTTTGGGCCACAGTAAGCACTCCGCAGATATTAGCTACCATTACCGTCACTACTTAAATACACCAAGCTCTCTGTTGCCTCCATCTCTCTGCCCAGAATACCCTTCGCCCACTTCGAATGGGGCTTGAATGCCTACTCATCCTTCAGGACCTAACCAGATATTACCTCTTTGGGGAAGCCTTCCGTGAACTCTACCACCCTTGTCCCCTAAGACACACCCTCAGTTAAGCAGGGACTCCTGGGAGTCACACACATGAGCCCGGACTCAGATTCAGGCTCTTTTCTCACACCTGAGTGACTTCGAGCCTCAGTATCCTTTTCTGTGAAATCAAAGGGTGGCTTTGAGGATGAAACGGACCAGCACCAGGGAAGTGTTGGATTCATGTCAGGACTCCCACTGTGGAATGTATAGTCAATAAAACCTAAAAGCTTACCTTACGTTGGTTTAGGTTGAGGGACATCGTTAAGAAGTACGTTTTTAAATATGTTTTGCTGTAGAAAAAATAGGAACAAGCAGAATTTTCTCTAGCACCAAGAGAATTAAGAAGAAAAAAAGATGTTATATGCTGTATACACGAGATCCACATGTAATGAACAGGCTCAGAAAGTGAAAGTAAAAGGGTGGGAAAAGAGATACCAGGCAAAGAACTCAGAGAAATCTTTTAGCCACGTTAACCACCAACCAAAAGAGATTTTGAGTCAGAAAACACTATCAGTAATAAAACGTCATCACAGATGAAAAAGGAACAGCCAGGATGATGAAACGGTTCCAAACTGGGATGCACATAACAGCATAGTCCCAGAAGAAATAAAACTAAAGTTAACAGGATGACAGGAAGGAATTGACACATTGCAGAAGCACTGTGACCTCTCTCTCAGTAATTAATCAAGTAGACGACAAACAATAAAGCTGTGGAAGATTTGAACGAGACCACTAACCAGCTTGAACTCATGGACAGAAATGGAACCGACTGATGTGAGCATATAGGTTTTTGCCAGGCGCACAAGAGCTATGTACAGATGTCTGAGGTGTGGCTGTTCAGAATGGTACCCATTGGCCACATGTGGCTAATGAATATTTGAACTGTGGATAGTCTGAATCGAGCTGTGCTGAAAATGTAAATACATACCAGATGAGAAGACTTTATGTGAAAAAAAAAATGTGGAATACCTCACTAAAATATTTTATCTTGATTGCATGTTGAAATGGTAATATTTTTTATACAGTGGGTTAAGTGTAATATTAAAAAGTAATTGTACTTGTTTATTTTTACTCGACAAACGTGGCTAGCAGGAAATTTTAAATTACATCTGTGACCTGTTATTATGTTGGATAGCCCTGTTCTGGACTACAAGTAAGTCTTAGCAAATAGCAAACTCACTCTGCTCTACTCCCCAGGACAAGGGACCTTAACCAAGAAGTTTAATATGTGTACTTATGATGCAGTAAGTGAATTTTCCCGTTAGCAACTGTTTTACGATTTAGGGAATGGCTAAAACAATTTTTCGTAAGTCTTGAAACTAGCTAAGATGTAAGAAGTCTGAGTGAGTGTGTGTGTGTGGGGGGGGCATATATCATAGTCATCTTAAAACACTTTTGCTTGGGAGACCCCAAAGCCATTTTGAAAAGCTTTGTACCACCACCTAACTCATGTTAAGTTGATACCTGAAATTTTTCAACATTAACAAGTTTTTGTTATTGTTACAGGCAGAAACCACATATTTTATAAGGTGACATGAGATGAGGGTAGGCTGTCAATGGAATAAATATTTCGTGACATGACTCAGATAGCTTTTAATTATCTTAGAGAATAATGTGCACCAGTTCTAACCAGTTTACCTGGATATTGTGTCAGTGTAACTTGAAAAATTTGTCCCTGAAAACATTCCAGTTAAATTTTTTTAAAAATTAGCTTCACTAATTATAATGCTTTTGGTTGTTCTAAATACAGAACATCCCAACGTGAGCCAGCAAGCTTCACCTTCATCAAAATGAGTAGACTAAAACTACACGCCACCGCCCAGGGAGTTCTGTGTATATACCCCACTTGGTGGAAGATCTCTACTTTGTTAGATGAAACAGCTTGCATATCCCCAAAGACATTTCTTACCTCCTTGGAGGTCAGGAGTATAGGGATTGCCTTAGGGCCAAAAGCACAATCTGATCTGGGGCATGTATATCTGAACCTACCAGATGCAGGCAGAAAGATATTTTCTTGACTGAAAAAAATGGCTTTCATTTTTTTTTTTTTTTTTTGCGGTACGCGGGCGTCTCACTGTTGTGGCCTCTCCCCGCTGCGGAGCACAGGCTCCGGACGCGCAGGCTCAGCGGCCATGGCCCACGCGGCCAGCCGCTCCGCGGCATGTGGGATCCTCCCGGACCGGGGCACGAACCCATGTCCCCTCCATCGGCAGGCGGACTCTCAACCACTGCGCCACCAGGGAAGCCCTGGCTTTCATTCTTAAAGAAGACATGTTTCTAATGTGAGATTTTCTTTGGAAAGAGGGGCTTCTTGATGGTTTGCTTTCCACACCTTCCCTCTTGCCTACAAATGAAAGTATAAGATTATTATTAGACCAAACAGTACCATGTCAGCTGGAAAATGTGGGTGTAGACTCTACTAATTTGAATCATGTACCACGCACGAACATTGCTGCTAGTTTAAGACATCAGAATTTTTTCCTGAAATCTTAACATAACTTTGAGAAACAAAACATAAAATTGATTTTATCATACCCGGTTTACCTTTCAATGGTAGTGAGATGGAATCTTTTCTGTTTTTTGAGGAAGTAATAAGAACACACCTTTGTGCTTCCACAACTATAGTCACATGATAATACTGCCAAATTCTTTTTTTTTTAATTTTTTAAATTGAAGTGTAGTTGATGTACAGGGTTGTGTCAATCTCTGCTGTACAGCAGAGTGACTCAGTTATACACGTATAGACATCCTTTTTTTATATATTCTTTTCCATTATGGTTTCTCACAGGATATTGAATATAGTTCCCTGTGCTGTACAGTAGGACCTTGTTGTTTATGCATCCTATATATGATAGTATATATCCACTAATACCATATGATATCACTTATATGTGGAATCTAAAATATGACACAAATAAACCTATCTACAAAACAGAAGTGGACTCACAGACATACTGAGGACTAGAGTTTGGGATTAGCAAACTCTTTTTTTTTTTTTTAATGATTGTTTATAATTTAACTTTCATCATCGAGAGCCCCAAGTACAGTAGCACTGTGTAGCACTAAATCATAATCCCTATGGATATAATAGAGATTAATTATAAAAAACCAGGAGTAAGAAAACAATCATTTGAAATCTACATAACTCTCAGGCTCTGGAAGGTGCCTCTCATGTATCCTGTGGAATCCGAGGGGTCATTTTTACTGGGTTTTCCAAGAGACAAACCATACTTTCAATAGCAGCAGGCTTTCCCATCCCAGCATGAGGAGGACATCTGGGAATGTGAGTCTGGGTGTCTGAACTCTGTAACCAGCATGATGTGTAACTAACACACTTGCTCTGTTGGTGGCTCCCCGGAAACCACTGATACATCCAACTCCTGCATGAAGAATCAGGCTCCTGAGAGGACATACCCCACCTGAGACTCTTCACTGCTCCAAGCTCACTGACCCCCTGCCTCGGAACGGGAGATATCACCATCGAGGCTTTGTTGGCACCTCCTGTTCACAGAGCAGCTGGACACTGGCCCGTGTGGCATGATTCAGGCGTGGGCCACACCCGCAGCATTCCCAGCTGGGACATGGGGATTGTCATGAGCCCTGCTCTTTTCATCCCAGCAAACACATCCATAAATGGCTGCAGGGCCAACTCTACCAGGGTATTTCAAAGACTGGTCTTGGTCCCTGAAGGACAGCACCAAATCCGGCTGAAGTTCCTGAGATGCTTTTTTTGTTTGTTTTAAAATTCATTTTTTTTTTTTATTTATTTGGCTGCGTTGGGTCTTGGTTTCTGTGCGAGGGCTTTCTCTGGTTGCGGCGAGTAGGGACCACTCTTCATCGCGGTGCGCGGGCCTCTCACTGTCGCGGCCTCTCCTGTTGTGGAGCACAGTCTCCAGATGCGCAGGCTCAGTAGTTGTGGCTCATGGGCCCAGTTGCTCCACGGCGTATGGGATCTTCCCAGACCAGGGCTCGAACCCGTGTCCCCTGCATTGGCAGGCGGACTCTCAACCACTGCGCCACCAGGGAAGCCCTCCTGAGATGTTTTTGACTATTGATTACCTTCTGTGTGTGAGCAGGGTGCATTTCCACCATACACGTGGGGTCTAGTTCTTCTCGTTTTGCCTAAAGGACGAGTGTCTAATTCTAGATGTGCCACTCAAAAGCCTGGATGGTATTCTCTGAAACGGCGCTCCTTTGAAAGCTGCCTTTCCAGCTGAAAGGCTGGGAGAAATTCTACCTGATGTCTATCCCACAACAGAATCTGCTACCGAGATTAGATTCTTATTTCCGTAATGCTCTTGTTTCCTTAAGTTGGAGGATTGTCTATCCCTGATCACATTCTGTCTTGCCCCACATTTGAGACTTGGCCCTGAGCCTGCTTCTGTAACGAGATCGTTTTGTAGTTCATCTAAAAGTATACTCGCCAGTTTAGTGACAAGGACATCAGCCTGTATGTAACTTTTCAGTGCCTTTCGATAAGCTCATTGATGCATCTATTCATATTCTTCACCTTTGGCTTCAGAATGATTACGGGGACCAGCATGGACCAGTGCAAATCCTACCCATTTCTGTTCATGGGACCCATTTGCTTCCAGCCGACAGGTGTCCCCTGTGATGAACCTGGGGAGCAGAACTTCCCCTGATCCCATTTCATTCTCTACCATCTTTCCGCAAGATCCCCACTTTGCACTTCTTTCCAAGTGTCAATTCAAAACAGGGTTCATCATCCATCAGCTGGGAGCCCTTGAAACACAGAAAGGAAAGGGGAAAAAAAACCCAGGATTTGTTCTTCATGCTACAGCCAGAGGGAAGCCTTCGGTCCATGAATCAGTCCTTGTCATCAGTGAGTCTTTGCAAGAGCAGGAAATGAGAACACTCCCCAGTCCTCCTTAGGGACCAGTGCTGACAGCGACCCAGGTCTCAAGGCCAAGAAGTTCCTTTGGGGAAAGAGAGAGAGGTGGGGGCGGGGGAGAGGGAGGAAGAAGGGGAGGGAGGAAGGGAGGGAGAAACAAAGAGACCGAGGCATTCTTCCCCGCTGGGTCACCCTGCATTGCTGAAGAACATACCACATTGCCTGTAGAGCAGTTTAGCAACCTCAGTACTTGACATCCTTGGTTTTATGGGGTGTGGGTGTGGCCATCTTGTAAATTGTAAGATATTCAGGGGCATTCTTGGCCTCTACTAGCCCACCAGATGCCAGCAGCATCCCCCCACCATTTGTGACAATCAAAAATGTCTCTAGACATTGCCAGATGTCCTCTGCGTGGAGGCAGAAACTTCCCCAGTTGCGAACCCTTGCTCCAGAGCAATGTTTTATCTATGTGACCCAGATCACACCGCTCTCCTGCTCCCCCCTCACCGTGACCTAGAAGAGCCTTTCTTTTTTTTTAATTATTAAATTAATTAATTAATTTTGGGGGCTGTGTTGGGTCTTCATTGCCATGCATGCAGGCTTTCTCTAGTCGCGGCAGGCGGGGGCTACTCTTCATTGCGGTGCACAGGCTTCTCATTGCGGTGGCTTCTCGTTGCAGAGCATGGGCCCTAGGCTCACAGGCTTCAGTAGTTGTGGCGTGTGGGCTCAGCAGTTGTGGCGCACAGGCTTAGTTGCTCCACAGCATGTGGGATCTTCCCGGACCAGGGCTCGTACCCGTGTCCCCTGCATTGGCAGGCAGATTCTTAAGCACTGCGCCACCAGGGAAGACCACAGAAGAGACTTTCTGATCTAGCTTCAGTCCCCTGCCACTCTTTCCGATATCTCCCGCTTCCTGCCTCAGGGCCTTTACACTTGCTGTTCCCTCTGCCAGAGACACTCCCCGTGGCCGCCTCCACCCCGTCTTCCAGGGCTCAGTTAAATGTTGCCTCGCCAGCCACCAGGGCTGAGGTCACCTCTCTGAATCTTGACTCTCTACTCCCCTTCCTCCTCTACTCCTTTCATGTATAGGCTTTTATCGCGCTCTGAAATTATCCATTTTCTTGCCTATCTCTTCTACCAGAGTGTAGGTTTCATAGGGGTGGAGGCGGGGGAGGGGCGGAGATTTTTGTTGACTGTCTTTCTGGCTGCTTCATTGGTTCCCGCTGTAACGCCTGGCACAGAGTGCGTGCTTAGTAAACCCGAATGAATCAATAGGTGAACGCTCAGCTCATGTGCTGGGTGATGCTGGGACCCAGAGATGAGTCATGCCGAGCTTTGCCCTCCCAGAGCTCCGGGGCTGGTGAGGGAGAGTGAGTGGACTCGGATCTGTCCAGGTCTGCTGACCAGAGCTGTGACAGCAGAGATGCCTGGGACCAGGAGAGGCCAGACAGAGTGTAGACGAGAGTGAAGGACTTGGAGAAGAGTCCCTAGACAAGGAACTCTTGAAGGAGGAGCAGGGGTTTTAGCAGGTGGTGAATAGCGTCTTATCCATCCACCCATTCATTCATTCATTGACTCATTCATCCATTTCCCGGGGCCTGCTGTCCCGGGAAATGCTGGGCACCTAGAACTGAGTCAGTCCTGAACCCTGCTCTCAGCAGGCCCCTCGTCTGAGGAGGGAGGCTGATACGGACAGTCACAATCCACGATGATTAGATGGTGGTAGAGGGAGATCCAGGGGCTGTGGAAGCTGCGAAGGGCTACTTGGTGCTTGTGGTGGCAGAGGGGAGAGGGCACCCAGAAAGAGCAGGACTGGGGTCATTTCCTTCCATCCCAGGATGCTGGAGATGTGAGAGAACCTGGCTCACTCCGGGGAAAATGCTGAGTCCGTGTCACCCTCTGACTCCTGCACATTGCGGGTCCTCGCACCGCGAGTCTGATCCAGCCATAAGCCCCTTTTCATAGACAAGGACATCGAGTCTTAGAGAGATTGGGTCACTCACCCAGGGGAGCAGCCCAGCCAGCGTGCGGTGTGACCAGAGGTGGGAGAGATGAGGCTGGAGATGTGCGCATGGCAGGTGGCCCTGAGTGGCTTCAGCAAGTCTCTCCCTCTGGCCCTCCCCTCTGTGGCGTGTGCAGAGCCAGTCGGGGAAGGATGGGCGCAGGAGATTGGGACCGAGCCACCCGGGGCCAGAGTGAGGGGTTTGCAAGATGGGAGGAACCATCTGTTCCAACAGAAACCTTCTGTTTCCTTTCCCAGAAAGGTACAGCGGTGGGGGCTTCTCTTATTTCTGGGGGTACAGCTGCTGCCGGCAGGGGCATTCCTCTACTGGAACCACCACCGCCACGGCTGCACCTCCTTCCTGTGCTTCCTCATACAAGACAAGCCTGAGGAAGGGGAAGGGCTACTTTTTCTGGTTCAGGTCTCCTCTGTGGAAATCCCTCACCAGGACGGGTACTCCAACCTCAGCCAGATCCATCCTGTGGACATCGGTGAGGAGGGTCTGCCCAGCTGCCCCATCATCTCTCCCTACATCAGTAAGCTTGCAGGGGCCTCCTACGCCCCCAGCCGCACCTCGGGCTTCGGGGAGCTGGCAGGAATCCCTGAGGAGTAGGGCAGGGCCAGGAAGCAGAAGGCAGTGGGCTTGGTGGCTGGGGACAACGGATTATGTATTATCTGTGGCTGCATCAAAATGAACCACCCCAAAACTTACCATCTTTAAACAATCATTAACTCTCAGAGTGTGTGTGTGGGGGGGGGGGGTGTCAGGAATTTGGGGGAGGGGCTCAGCTGGGCAGTTGTGGTGAGATGAGGCTGGAGCTAGAACAGCAGCGGGTGGAAGCAACCAGGAGCTGGCTGGGCACCTCACTCTCTTCCTGTGATCTTAGGGTCTCTCCACACAGTCTAGCTGGTCTTCCTCACAGCATGGTGGCCTCAGAGCTTCTATGGCAGCTGAAGGCTTCAAGAGTGAGTCTACATGGAAACGAGGCAGAAGCCAAATGGACTTTTATGCGATCTAGTCTCAAAAGCCACATAACGTCTGTCACTTCTGCCATCCTCCATTCACTGGGACAGTCATAAAAGGCCACCCGGTTTTAAGGGGCAGGGACAGAGACTCACTTCTCAATAAGCAGGAAGAGTGTCAGAGCCACATTGTGAGAAGGGCATGTTGGGGACTTCCCTGGCGGTCCAGTGGCTGAGACTCCTTGCTTCCACTGCAGGGGGTGCGGGTTTGGTCCCTGGTCAGGGAACTAAGACCCCACATGCTGTGTGGTGCGCGCCCCCCCCGCCATAAAAAAAAGAAGGGCCTGTTGGATACGCGATACTGTTGTGGCCATCTTGGGCAAAAAATATGGTCCGCTGCTGAAAGAAGCGGCACGGCTGGGGGCGAGTGAGTGGTCGGTGGAGCCCTCAGTGAGAGCGGGAACTGAGAAGGAGGCTGGTTTGAGATGTAGGGAGAGTGGGTGGCCGGAGAACCACCCAGGAGGAGACAATTGGGAGGCAGGTTGGGGTTGGAGCTCAGGAGACAGATTGAGGACCATCAGGGCCCACAGGGAGAAAAGCAACAGGAAGTGATGAGCTTGCTGGGGGAGGAACAAGAGAAGCGTGGGAGCCAGGGGAGAGACGAGGGAGGAACACAGAAGGAGGTGCAGGGAGGCGAAGGGACTGGGCCCAGCTCAGAGCCCTTCGGACTGGCACGTTAGTTTGCCAGGGCTGGTATAACAAAGTACCACACGCTGGGTGGCTTAGAGCAGCAGAAGTGTATTCCCTCACGGTTCTGGAGGCCAAAAGTCTGAAATCAAGGTGTGGTCAAGGGCTGGTTCCTCCTGGAAGCTCTGAGAGACACCATGCTGTGCCTCTGTCCTAGCTTCTGGTGGTTGCTGGCCGTCTTGGGCTTGGAGGAGCGTCACTTTAATTTCTGCCTCTGTGGCCATTGACTTTCTCTCTGGTTCTTTGCATGGCCTTCTTATAAGAACCCCAGTCATTGGACTTAGGGCCCACCGTCAACCAGTATGACCGCACTATAACCAATTATATCCGCAAAGCCCTCATTTCCAAATGAGGTCACATACTGGAGTTCTGGGTGGACGTGAATTTGTGGGGGGCGTGATTTAACCCAATACAGCTGGGTGGTGGGGTTTCTGGGGTGGGTCCCTGACCGTCCCTGGCCTCTGCCTCTCTCAGGTGGGCCCTTGAAGATGGTGATGCCAGAGAACCTGACGATGGAGCAGGTGGTGGAAAAGAACGCCCTGGTGGAGCTGGGAGGCCAGTACTGGCCACCTGACTGCTGGGCGCAGCACCACATGGCGGTAGTGGTGCCCTACTGCGGGCAAGCCCAGCACCTGCAGCACCTGCTCCTCCACCTGCGCCCCTTCCTGCAGCCCCAGCCACTGCAGTACGCCATCTGTGTAGTGAACCAGGTGCGGCAGGAATGGGGAGGGGCAGGGGCAAGAGAGAAGAGGGTCTCTGCGCCTGGCCTTGGAGAGTCAGGGCTGCAGTTGCCAGTCTCTGAGCTGAGAGCGTCTGGGCCAGAGAGTATCCAGGGGGTAGGATTGATGAGTCAAGAAGAACTTGCACTGGGGGAAACCAGAACCAAAGGCTAAAGGTTTGGTCTAGACTGGCTGAGTCTGGGATCAGCTTGAATAGCTGTCTATGGGAAGGGCTCAATCCCAGTGAATCTGGGTCTCTCTGAGACCAGGGCTGTTCAGATTGGGCAGTTAACCTAAGGGGTAAATTAAAGCACTGGGTTTGGGGTCTGTTAGGTGCCTGTTTGAGTCTTGGCCTTGTCCATTTTAACCTGTGTGATCTGAGGTGGGGACCGATCATCCATCCATCCATCGGTCCATTTATCCAGCCATTCAGCACACTGTTACTTAGTATAACTGTGTATGAACTTGGGGCATTTATGCTCTGTGCCACTGTTTTCTCATTCATGAGACAAAGATTCATTGAGTTAATGAGTATAAAGCAGTGAAGCCAATGCCTGGCACATAGTAGGTGCTCAGTAAGTGACAGCGATCGTGATGGTGGTGGCGGTGTTGATGGTGGTGATCATGATGGTGGCCGATCATGATGGTGGTGGCAGTGTTGATGGTGGCGATCGTGATGGTGGTGGCGGTGTTGATGGTGGTGATTATGATGATGGTGGCGGTGTTGATGGTGGTGATCATGATGGTGGCGGTCATGATGGTGGTGGCGGTGTTGATGGTGGCAGTCATGATGGTGGTGGCGGTGTTGATGGTGGCGATCATGGTGGTGGTGGCGGTGTTGACGGTGGCGATGGTGGTAATGATGGTGATCGCTAAGGTGCTGCTGCTGCGTGATGGTGGTGGTGATGGTCAGAGTGGTGATGGTCGTGATGATGGTGGTAACAGCGATGATGGAGGTTAGGTGACTGTGTTGGTGACGTTGAAGATGATGAAGGTAGTGATAGTGATGACGGTGGTGATGCTGATGATGAACATCATAGGTGATGATTAGTCTTTCTCTAGTAGGAGTAGAAACAGAGACACAGGTGGTCCCCTATCACTCCTGACCTCTGCCTTCCTCCGATGGCCTCTGGAAGGTGATGATCCTTGAGAACCTTGAAGATGGCCGAGGAGGGAGAGCTGAGAGGCTAAGGATACTGACTCTGACCAGGATGGGGGTGGGGATCCAAGAAAAGTTTCTCAGGGGAGGTCACCTTTGAACTAAACCTTCCTGGACAAGTCTTGGTTTTCCATCTCCACAGTGGGAATAAGAAGGGTTTCCAGGCAGGAGAATGGCACTCGACAAGGTGAGAGAGGACAGGCCTGGCAGGTGGCAGGGCCACCACGGCCTGCGGTGAGGGCAGCGCCGAGCATCTCCATCCACCGGGGCAAGCTTCACAATGTGGGGTTCTGGGAGGCCACGCAGGAGGAGGACTGGGACTATGACAACGTGGGGTTCTGGGAGGCCGCGCAGGAGGAGGACTGGGACTGTGTCTTCCCCCACGATGTGAACCTGCTCCCCAAGGACGACCGCAGCCTCTACATCTGTGACGTCTTCCCTGCCATTGACAGGTTCAAGTACAAGTAGGTGGAGGGAGGGGACCTCCTGTGGGAGACTCCTTGGGCCTTGCCCCGCCTGTCTGTGTAGTCCAGGCCCCCAGTCCCTTGGGCCTTGCCCCGCCTGTCTGTGTAGTCCAGGCCCCCAGTCCCTTGGGCCTTGCCCCGCCTGTCTGTGTAGTCCAGGCCCTGGTCCCTGGTGCTGACGGTGCAAAGCATGATGCGGCCTGAGGAGAGGCCTTGTAGATGGTGAAGAACCTTCCTCCTGGGTGTGGGTTTCAGATGGGAGTGGGATTGGCTATCAGTGGGGGAATCAGGATGCACTTAACAAGGCAGTAGGCAGAGAGGTTGTACCAGAGGTCAGAGAAGGAGAACTTAAAAGAGGAGGGGGCCTTAATGGGGTCACAAGAATGGCCTGTCAGATGATTCAGGGAGGGGATCTCCCAGGGTCACGTGAGGGGCCATCTCAAGGGTCAGGGGAAGGACTGCCCCAGAATCCGGCATGGAGACATCCTAGGGGTCAGGGGAGAGGTTCCCGTGGGGGTGAGTGGAGAAGGGCTAACCCAGAAGTCAACCTTGTGATCCTGGCCAGGAAAGGGCCAGGGACCGTTCCCTGAAATTCCCTGTGCTTCCAACTCTCCCTGCCTCTGCAGGCTGCCCTACCGGGGCTACCTTGGAGGGGTGTTTGCCCTGCGCCCCATTCACTAAGTCGGGATCAGTGGCTTCCCCAACACGTACTGGGGCTGGAATCGGGAGGATGATGACATCACTTCCAGGTAGGGGGCAGCAGGTCCCTCCATGGTGTGGCAGACACAGGCTGCCCTAGACTGAGGGGACACGGATTGCGGGAGACGCAAGCCACTCTGGCCTGAGGGGCCGAGTGTGGCATGGGGACTCTATCAGAGGAGACAGGCGTCTGGCCTCCCTGCCCTCTCCCCTGGAAGGCTGAAACTCAGTGGGATGCTCCTCTCACGGCCGCATCTGCTCTTTGGCTGCTACCATAAGCTGGAGGGGCAGGACTGCAGCCAAAAGCAGAGCCCCCAGAGGTGAGTCAGGGTTGGGGGCGGGGGTAGCCAGTCCTGGGCCTGTTCCCGAGCCCTCGAGCCCTCCGCTCACATGGCTGCCCCTCCTGCCCCTGCTAGTCCTGGCCTTCTGGCCCAGATCCGTCGCACGATGGCATGAACTCGCTGGGATACAGGCTGCTCTCCCAAGAAGCTGCAGCGCCTCTACACCAGCCTCACTGTGGACATCAGCCTCTCATCCCCAGGAGCCCCAGTGCCAGGCTGAGGGGTATCTGGAGGCAGGAACAGAATCCCTGAGACCAGGGCTGCAGGGCAGCCTTCCCACCCATCGCACCTGGTTTCATATTAAAGGAGGCTTTATTTTACTTGCTTCTCCACTCTGCCATCCCTAACCCCCATCCTTTCATTTCCATTCATTTGGTCACACAGGGCCCTACTCAAATTCACCAAGGTCTGGTTCTCTCCACACAGTTAAAGTTAAGGCTTATTCACCCATTTATTTCTCACAAGGACTCGTGGGGTAGCACTGTTGTCGTCTTGCTTTTGAAAACCAGGACAGATGAGTTAAATATCTTGCCTGATTGACGTAGAAGCAAGTACAGAAACCTGACTTCTGGGCCTGTCCATTTACAGATAATGCTGTTCTGCTTTCTTGTAGCAAAAAAGGTGGGGGAAAGAATGAGTAATAAAAAATGTGAGGTTGGTTGAATAAATTACAGCATGTCCACATACTGACAGAATACTAATGTAGTCACTGAACAGCTGTATTGTAGCGTGAAAAGAACAAGTGCACATGTGTATATGATATGGTCTGATATTTATAAAACAAAGGGAAGAGTACCTATATAGGTTTATGCTAATGAGTGTGTGTGGATAACAAGTGTTGGCAGACTTCTTCTGTAAGGGCCGGAGAGTAAATACTTTCAGCTTGCAGGCCATACGGCCTTTGCCATGACTACTCAGCTCTGCCACTGGCGCAAAAGCAGCCACAGACAATACATAAACAAATGAACATGGCTGTGTTCCAATAAAACTTTACTTAAAAAACACAGGTGGCCAACCAGATTTGGCTGATGGCCAGTTTGCTGACTCTTGGCTTAAATGGTTTAGGAGCGTGTATAAAAATATGATAA
Organism: Phocoena sinus; assembly: GCF_008692025.1. Classification (NCBI taxonomy): domain Eukaryota; kingdom Metazoa; phylum Chordata; class Mammalia; order Artiodactyla; family Phocoenidae; genus Phocoena; species Phocoena sinus. Next base: position 5,578,520 of record NC_045781.1, read on the forward strand.
GAGTCCATAGAGTAAAAGTTTCACCATAGATGGTGGAGGTGGAAAGAGGAGGGTAGAGCTGAACTAATCATGAAAGAAGAGAAAAATGACGCTGTGAAGACTAGAATCACATTTATACATTTACCAAAAATGTACATTCATCTGTGTATATATTAGGTTCTTTTTAAAAATATATAATCTATTGACACCTCCTGTTCTGCAGTGAATTCTATAGCAGACACTACAGAATTGAGGGTATGTGTATGTGTGTATATAAATAAATATGCTGACCTAAAGATTCTGTCTTATACCATACTCTACAGAAACTTCTCAATGCATTAGTCAGGGTTTCTTCCCCAAGTGAATTTTATAACTTAAAGAGGCTAGTACAAATATGGACATTTCCACTCAGAAGTTCTTTCCTGAGTAATTTCCTTCACATAAAATGTGTAACTTGGTGACACGCAGTGCATCCCTAGAGTTTTTGTGAAGCATGAATTCTATAATATATGATTAAATCTGACTCATAAGATTTTTTTCTTCAAGAAATTCAGAGTTTATTTCATTTATGTATATGCATATTAGGAACTGAAGATTTGTCTCTGGTATGAGTTGTTTGGTGTTTATTAAAATTTGATCTGTTGTTGAAGCTCTTCCCACACTTGGAACACATGTAAGGTCTCTCTCCCGTGTGGATTCGTTGATGCACTTTGAGTTGTGGTTTCCTACTGAAGGACTTCCCACAGTCACAGCATTCGTAAGGTTTCTCTCCTATATGAGTTCTCTGATGTGTAATCAGCTCTGATTTCTGGGTGAAGGTGTGTCCACACTTGTAACAGGCAAAAGTTCTCTCTCTATTGTGAGTCATCTGATGTTTATGGAAATTTGACCTACCATTGAAAGCCTTCCCACATGCAGTGCATACATAGGGTTTCTCTCCAGTGTGGATCCGCTGATGCTCTCTGAATTGTGACTTGGAAGTAAAGGCTTTCCCACAGTCACTGCATTTGTAAGGCTTCTCTCCGGTGTGAATTCGCTGATGCATGCTGAGTATTGACTTCTGGTTGAAGGCCTTCCCACATTCACTGCACACGTGGTGTCTTTCTCCAGTGTGAATTTTCTGGTGTATGTTGAGGTGTGACTTTTGGGTGAAGGTTTTCCCACAGTCACTACATTCATAAGGTTTCTCCCCAGTATGGATTCTATGATGTATATCAAGTTGTGACTTGGAAATGAAGGATTTTCCACAGTTGTGGCACTGATAAGGTTTCTCTCCCGTGTGACTTCTCTGATGTACAATCAGGTGTGCCTTCTGGATAAAGGCCTGGCCACATTCAATACACACATAAGACTTATCCCCTGAATGGATCCTCTGGTGCAAGCTGAGTGTTGACTTCTGGGTGAAGGCCTTCCCACATTCACTGCATACGTACTGTCGCTCGCCGGTATGAATTTTCTGATGTATACTGAGGGTTGAATTCTGGGAGAAGCCCTTCCCACATTCACTGCATTCATAGAGTTTTTCTCTAGTATGAGTTTTTTGATGTCTGAAGAGAGATAACATCTGGAAAAAGGCTTTTCCACATTCATGGCATTTATGGGGCTTCTTTCTAGTGTGAGTTTTCTGGTGTGTAACCAGTTCTGGCCTCCGAACAAAGACTTTTCCACATTCCTTACATATATACGGTATGTTACCTGTATGATCTGTCACATATACACCGAGTTTTGGTTGTGGGGTGAAGGCTCTCCCACATTTACCACATTCCAGGAGGTTTTCTACACTATGGAATCTCTGTTGTTCAAGGAGGTGTGACTTCTGGGTAAAGTCCCTCCCACACTCAGTGCACTTCTCTGGTTTTTCCTGAGTGTGAACTTGATGTTGTGTGAATGACTGTTTATGGCCGAAGCCTTTTGTACATGAATTACCGTCACAGAAGTTCTCTCCTGTATGAGTATTTTTGCAGCTGGAACTGGAAGAGCTATGGGTGAATAGCTGACCAGATTCAACCATCTCATCAAGGTGTTCTGTGGTGTTGCTTTGATTTTGACGATTTACTTCTAGATTAGGTTTCAACCTTTTTGCATGAGAGCAACGTTTATGAGGTCTCTTTTGTGAGGAAACAAGGTGGGGCCTCGCACAGATGATTTTTCCAGGGTCCTTATAGTTACAGTCCCTCTCTGTGTTCACTTTTTTCTTGTTGAGGAAAGCCCCCTGATGTGAAGGTTTACTTTGATTTTTCTGATTTCTCTTTGTTTGGTCAGCTTCTTCCCACAGCTTTTCTAAAACGGAACACCATGAGCCATCTCTTGTGACTCCATCCAACGTCTCATGGTGAAATGAAGCTCTTTCAGAAATTTCCCATTGTGGGGTTTCAAGCCCAGACTCCCCTTCTAGAAGGAGAAAAAGATGAAACAGATACAGTGAACAGTTAGCAAAGGATAGAAGAGTCGTCACATGGGGCTGATGAGATTGTGCACAGGGAAACTGCTGAGTCATATACCAGTGGTGGTGCTCATGGTGATTATGAGAGAAAACAGTTGCACAGCCCTTATTATACGTCAAGCACTTATCTGTATAGCACTTAGCGTTCGCCAGGCAGTGTTCTATGTGATATACACATAAGCTCATTTAATCCTCACAGCAACCCCAGGAGCTAACTACTTATTATCCTGGTTTTCCACATGAAGAACTAATTAGCCAAAAACACTTTGCTCAGCCTTGGGGAAAGTTAGATTTGAACGAGGGCAAACTGGCTCCACTCATGTAGGCAGTCTTGGCTCCACTCATGTAGGCAGTCTTGATACCCAGACCTAGTGGGATGACTACAGGATAAAAGAGGCAAGTGTGTCATAGGGCAGCATCTGTGGATAGCCAAAGGTTGAAGGAGGGGGCTCAGTACAGAGCCTCTTCGACTTACAGTGGGGTTGTGTCCTGATAAATCCATCAGAAGTTGAAAATATCATAAGTTGAAAATGCATTGAATACACCTAACCTACTGAACATCGTAGTTTAGCCCAATCTATTTTAAATGTGGTCAGAACACTTAAACGTTAGCCTACAGTTGGGCAAAACCATCTAACACAAGGCCTGTTTTATAATAAAGTGTTGAATATCTCATGCAATTTCTTGAATACTATACTGAAAGTTAAGAGCAGTGGTTATCTGGGTACAGAAAGGTTGTAAGTGTACTGGTCGTTTCCCCTCGTGATCGCGTGGCTGACTGGGAGCTGCTGTGCAGCATTAGAAGAGTAAGGTACTGCATATCGCTATCCTGGGAAAAGATCGAAACTCACAATTCAAAGTATGGTTTCTACTGAACATGTATGGCTTTTGCAACATTACTGAGAAATTCATAAGTCAATCCGTCATAAGTCAGGGACCATCTGTATGGGTCTTCATTAGCTTTCAGATCTAAATTGTAACTAATCTCCCAGCTTCCTCCCACTCGTGAGAAACAACACAAAATCCATCAGCCCTAGATATTCCACTGAAATACTATTGAAGTATCAATCCTAACATAGCCAAGCACTGAAAGAATACCTATACCCAAACTTGCAACTCTCCATGAAATTGAGGTTTGTTTTCTTGAACTTAGGAATATGCATATCCTAAGAAGGGTACACTGGAAGACTGGACAAGCCAGCTGTCCCCTAGAATCTGTTTCACCCTTCTTCCACAGAGGTTAACTGTGGCCAGGTACAGGGCAGCCAAGCCACGTAACGGCTCACAATTTCTCTTGCAATGAGGTGTGACAGACACTGTTTTTGCTGATGGAATGTGCACACAACATTATGCACCACTTCTGGCCAGGGTAATACATCACAGCTTCTCAATACCCTCCACCCCTTTTCTGCCTAGTAGAACCTGGCTTTGGGTGCAGTGCATTCAGTCCCACAGAGCAACATCATAAAAGACGGTACTGCAATGACAAGAGAAAAACTTCAACACCCGAATGAGTACAAAACGTAAAGCTTCCTGCTGACCCGCCTTTTAGAAGTGTTTTATAGGAGGGAAATTATTCTGGAAACTATACTGGTCCTTGGTCTCTTTGTTATCACTTTCAGCTTTATGCTACTTAATATGCCATTTTTTCCTAAGAATGGGAGTCACCGATCATCCTATTCGTTAGATAAGACCATCACGTCTTGTTTCTTTTCTCTTTCCGTCACTTGGATAAACTGTATCCCAGACCCTTGTCCTGTCCCCAAACCTCAGTCATCTATCACTATTTGTAAAAAATGAGAATGCTCTTTATAATCACTTTTGGTGTGTCTGTGTGTGTGTGTGTGTGTGTGTCTGTCTGTGTGTGTGTGTGTGTGTGTGTATATATATATATTTCTTTTTATTAAAACCTGAGAAGAAAGAAACAAAATACCAATCTTTGGGGTAATAAAATCTGTCAATGGCATCTTGACCAGACTCACGATGGCCAGGCATCCACAAATCCCATTAGGAACAAAATAACCCAAGCATGAGAAAATAGGGAGCTGGTTTATGGTGATGCCCGTGGAATTAACGAAAAGGGTGAATTAAATTGTACTTTCAGAAAGAAATAATGGGGCTTCCCTGGTGGCGCAGTGGTTGAGAGTCCACCTGCCGATGCAGGGGACACGGGTTTGTGCCCCGATCTGGGAGGATCCCACATGCCGCGGAACAACTAAGCCCATGCGCCACAACTACTGAGCCTGCGCTCCAGAGCCCACAAGCCACAACTCCTGAAGCTCGGGTGCCTAGGGCCCATGCTCTACAACAGGAGAAGCCACCGCAACGAAGAGTAGCCCCTGCTCGCTGCAACTAGAGAAAGCCCACACACAGCAACAAAGACCCACTGCAGCCAAAAATAAAAACAAATTTTTAAAAATACCTTTAAAAAAAAAAAAATGGGGGAAATTCCCTGGCAGTCCAGTGGTTAGGACTCTGCACTTTCACTAACGAGGGTGCAGGTTCGATCCCTGGTAAGGCAACTAAGATCCCACAAGCCGAGTGGCGTGGCCAAAAAAAAAAAAAAGAAAAAAGTGATAGAATTTCTAAAATAAGAAAATGAGAAGACTGAGATGGAAGAGCCAAGAAACAGAAGAATCTAAAAAAATGTATAAGGTGAGAAGAATTTCTGATTTGTGTAATGATTCCAGTTTCTGAGCTCCCCAAAATAAGGAAGTGAGTCATCCCATGGGAACTGTCCACCATGTAGCTAAATAAGAGAACACAGTTTAGGCACGGGGCCTGGAGGGGTTGATAAAGGGATCATCAGAAAAAAATGTGTAGGCCTAAGTGTTGAGAATAGAAGGGCCCTTTAAAGGGATTTAAGGAATTTAAAGTAATTCCTCTATGATGACCAGAGGGAAGTACAGAGGCCCAAGCTGGAGGCATCGCAGTTAGGGGTAAAGAAGAAAGATCCAGCACAGGAAAAAAATTGATGAATTCAGGGAGCAAATGAAAAGGAAAAAAAAAGGCTTTCAGGAAACTCCACAAAGGGATAAAACAAGATGACAGAAAAACAACATCCAGATGGAATACCCTGTCAGGTAACATAATGGTGAGACGCTCTGTTACTAGAAAAAGGAAATTAAAACATGAAACAGCTCTATCATAACGTAGGCCACAAATGAGAAATTTGGTAAATACTAAATGCTGGCAAGCAAGGTGTACAAATGCAAGTCCTTGTGCATCCCCACATGACAGTGTGGATGGTGAAGCCCACCTGAAGAGCCCCATGGTTTACTTAGCTAATTCAGTGTGGGCATATCCAGTGATCAGGCAGTCCCACCCCTGACTATTCACCTCAGAAATTCTTATGTTGGCCCCTACGGGACATTTACAAAATAACGTTTGGCAGCATTAGCCTTAGAAACTAGGAGTAGGAGGTGACCTGTGTCCACCACTGGGGGAATGGATAAGTGTGGTAGGTTGAATAACGGCCCCTCAGATCTTCACGACCCGATAGTCACTCACCGTGATGCCTCTGACGTGGGAGTTCAGCCTCCCTCACCCATTGCTCCTTTCTCTTTTCCATCCTGAAGATGATCTCCGGGTTGGGAATGTGATACCCTGTGAATAAGAAAGGATATTGCATTCGGACGTGGTCTTGGGCTTTAGAGGCCATTCAGTGAAGCTTTATGGGCACATCAGGAAACTCAGCACCTTTCACTAGGAACAAAGTAACACTCAAAGAGGCCCAAAAGGAATGAACAGTTTAGGATAAGCCAAGGGCACACTGACTACATTCTTCAGATGTCCCATTGCACGCCACAAGAAGGAAAGACATCTCAAGGAGGCCCGTCCAAGAGTCCCAGGTCAGATGTGCTCACCCACTGAGAAGAGGTGGCTGTAGATCTCCAGCATCACATCCTGGTACAGGCGTCTCTGGGCAGGGTCCAGTTGCTGCCACTCTTCCCTGCTGAAGTCTATGGTCACGTCCTCAAATGACACGGAGCCCTGTAACAACATACCCAAGCTCAATGAGAATTAGTCATCATTGGTGAACAGGCACTTACATACAAGGGTGTGGGGTTTTTTTGCGGTACGCGGGCCTCTCACCGTTGTGGCCTCTCCCGTTGCGGAGCACAGGCTCCGGATGTGCAGGCCCAGCGGCCATGGCTCACGGTCCCAGCCGCTCCACGGCACATGGGATCCTCCCAGATCGGGGCACGAACCCGCGTCCCCTGCATCGGCAGGCGGACTCTCAACCACTGCGCCACCAGGGGAGCCCCAAGGGTGTGTTTTTAATGATTTTTTTCGCCATGATATATATGGCTTTCCAGTGATGTGACGACTTTTGTGTTATGATTCCTACTCCTCTGTGTGAAATTCATAGGATTTAAGCTATGTTAAGTAGTGCAAAATGGAGTCACAGTGGCCAGTGTGAACTTCCGCGTTAGTTGTTGTGAAATGTCTGGCGTAGGGCTGGGGCTGGGAGCGTCTCAAGAGTGATAAACTAAGGGTAGATAAGGAACGACTTTACGGGAACAGAAGGAGCAACTGAGCGAGACAAGGTCCCCCGGGGTGTAACCATTACATCCTACTGACAGACTCCTTATAATGAGAGCACTGGGCCAAGTGACTCCTTACTCCCCACCCCTTTTCTCCCTTTTTTGACTAACCTGTGTTGTGTACTAATTGTGTGTAAGAAACTGAGTGACTTATTAATTGAATATTGGCCACACTGCACACATCTCTAATCCCACTGATTCTTACCTGGCCTCACTGCTGGGCCACGTGACAAACTGGCTCCTTCGTTCCAGACCTCGTCCTATGTATCTCTTTATCTGGCTGTTGATTTGTGTCCTTTAATTATCCTTTGTAATAAACTGGTAATCTAGCGAGTAAACTGGTTTCCTGAGTTGTGTGAGCCGCCCTAGTAAATTAATTGAACCCAAGGAGGGAGTTGTGAGAACCTCTGACTTACAGCCGATAGGTCAGAAGCACAGGTGGACGTGCCCTTGGCATTTGAAAGGGAGTGGGGGGAGTCTTGAAGAACTGAGCCCTTAACAACGTGTGGGATCTGACACTGTCTCCAGGTAGACAGTATCAGAATTGAACTGAATTGTAGGACACCCAGCTGGTGTCACAGAGAATTGCTTGGGGTGGGAAAAATCCCTGCACATGACCAGTAAGTGTCAGAAGTGGTGTTCTATGTAGAGAGAGACACACAGGAGAAGTAAATTGATTTCAGGGAATACTGAGCTAATCAAAATTTAACCCACCTCTTGGAAAGGTAAGCATGAAAAGCATGCATGTGAGTGCTGTGTGACAGAGGGCCAAACATAAACCTGGGAATCTGAGACGGAGCTATATTAGGGTGTCATTAAAGGATTAGGAAGTAAGTACCAAAACATTTAGTTAAAAGGGTAAAAACTGATTGCCTCTAAGGAGGTGGATTTCAGAAGAAAAGACAGTGGCGACAGCTGTTTTATTTACCAGCCCAGCAAAACAAACCATGTGCAAATAAAACCAAGAACTACTTCCAAGGGAAACAGTGGCAAAAGAAATTTACACAGATATGCAAAGAAAAATGGGTTATTAATATATAATACATCTTTGAAAGTCCAGAGGCTAAGACAAACTAAAATGTAATTGTCAAAGGACAAGAAAAGTAAATCACAAAAGAAAAATCATTGACCAATAAAACTTCGGGAAAAAAAAATCCTGCTTGTAAAAAAAATACAAATTAAAGCAACAATGACACATCTCTTTGGATTAAATTAGCAGTTATTTAAAAACAAAAACAAAAAAAGAACCAAAAAAAACTAACACCACAGTATTGGCCAGAGTAGAGGGAAGGCTGCAAAGCCAAGATGATGTGAATGTTGTTGGAGAACGTGCTAATGTGAACGGAGAAACTGCTCGAAAATCTCAGCGAGCAAAAGCAGGATCAAGGCAAGCAAACAAAATATTTTCAATGTTAAAAAAGGAACAAGGCTAATAATGTATCATGTATCTTAACATGTAACTGAACGTGCAAATGCTCTTAAGAATTCAGCCAACTTTAGTACGAAATGAAAGACATTTTTCTACAACAGTGTCACTGCTGTGGGCTGAATTGTGTGTCCCCACCCGAAATTTGTATGCTTAAGTCCCCACCCCCAGGACCTCAGAATTGTGCCTGTATTTGGAGAAACAAGGTATTTAAAGAGGTAACAAAGTTAAAATGAGGTCTTCGGAGTGGGTCATTACTATTTTAAAAACATGCAAATAAAGTGTCATGAAATACACAGAATAACTTGGAATTTCAGGAAATCTTGAGTATACTGAAGAACCCTGCTTTCTCATTCCAAAATACCAAATATTAATATCTGTGGGCAATTTGGAAACATTATTCTCTGGCACTTTTATTCACCTAATAAAGTAGGAAAAACAACATGGTCCTTAAAAGCCAGTTCTTGCTCTAGTATCCAATGACTATAAACTACAAGGACAAAGGGGAAACCAGCCAGTCTCCGGTGAGGAGTCAGGTGGGGACCAGCTGAGACAGTGAAGACCCAGCAGCGGATGGAAGATGCAGGATCTTCGCCTGTGCTGAGAAGGAAGGAATCAGCATTTCCCCGCCTGTGGCTGGATGTACTTTTTCTTCTTCCTTTGCCCCAGGGACAGCCCTCTTCTACTACACCATCCTCCTTAATCAGCCAGTTCAGTTTCCTCTGTAACACACAATGCCCATTCTCCTGCTCTACACAGGAGAATCCAGATTGTCTCAGACACAGGGAGTCCAAATGCTGCTTCCTGTGTCTGCCCTCAGGTTCTGGAGAACTGTCCCCGTGGGGCTCCTGCTTACCTCACATGATCCGTCCCGCTCTTCTGAACCGAAGACCTGGGGCCTCTGCGGTAAATTCACATCAGCAAGCATGTCCTTTCTGGGCTTCAATTCTTGGTCTCTTTTGCTGACAGCTCCACTCTTTTCAGGAGCCTGGAGCTGGGTGGCCATCAGAAGGCTCCAGTCAGAGCTGCTGGGAAGAGTCAGGCTGGAGCTGTGAAGGGAGATCCTGCAGCCTCAGTGATGTGGCCTGACCCAGGGGCTCTGCGGGGACACCAGAAATCCGGGAAAGGCAACAACCACACAGTTCTTCTCTAATATTCACTCCACGTGAATTTCTGAAGGCCATTAGGTGAAAGTCACTGTGTTCAAGATGAGGGTAGACAAGACTCAGAAAAGTCTAGCTACTGGGGTAAAAAATGAGAAAAGATGAAGAGGTTTGGGCTAAACCTAAGGAAGCTTTCATTGCAGCTCTGACACCTTTTAACCGTGAGAAGACGAAGATAGTACTTTAGTTGCAGTTTCCAAAATGAGAAGGAAGGTATTTATCATAGGCATCGGGGAGCTTCCGTGAGATGAGGCTTGTCAAAGCCCTCAGCACCTGCCTGGCAAATGGGAAACACGGAAAAAAAAAAAATCAGGAAGTTGCAGAGTCAGGTGTCAGGTACCTTGTTTAATTTTCATGCAACCCTGTCAGCTAAATATTATGATCATTATCATACCCATTTTGTGGATGAGGAAACAGTGCTGTTACATAATTTGCCTTAAGGTCGCTCAGTGTGCAAAGGAAAGTGTAAGGCCAACTGGCCCGAGGCAGGGGAACACAGTCAGATTCACAGGTTGCATGAGACCGAAATTCTCCGGACCACCCAGTTCCAGAAAGTGCCCTGGGGACTTTGAACCCAGCCCAGCCTTCCCGCCTTTCGAGGAGCGGGACTAACGGTCCCCCAGGATACCCGAAAAGACCACCAAATAAGGAATACCCTGCGCCCTCCCAGATTCACCACACCCCTTTCCCTTCTTCCCCTACAAAATCTTGCCCAACCCTCGCCCGGGTGCGACTTCTCTGGCCCCTTTCTCTCGGACCAGTGAACCTCGCCCGGGCGCGCTCCCTAATAAAGCTGCCTTGAAGCTTTCCTCCGTTTCGCGGTGCCGTTTGTTAAGATCCGACCTTACAGAAAGAACAGGGAATGCGTCCCGGGTCCGCCTCACTTTAAAGTGTACACAATCGCCACTATCCCATGTGGTCCTCTACGTGGTCAATTTCCAGAAATTCCATTTACATTTTCCTGTTGCCTTCAGAGAGCTGAGGCTTCAAGCTGTCTATATCTGGAGTGCCTAATCCGACATTCTGGCCTCTTCAGTGCCCATCCACAATATAGACAGCTCAGCATTTTCTGACCAAAAAACCCCTCAAATTCAATATATGGAACTCCACCTTCACCTGGAAAACCTGCAGACATGCACCAGGACTCCCAATCACTTACCATTTCTTGCCTCTCCATTTCTCCCTCCCCGCCCCAACCAAAATATAGTCGTTGACCACACTGACCTCTAGAAATCCCCAATGAGTAGACCAAAGAAGGTCATGAAATGCCTCCCAGTCACCCCACGGCCAGGCTTCTGAAATCATTACTGCCCTGACTGCCAGTAAGTGTTTCCAAAGGGAGTGTGATTTCCACAGGACCCCCCAAATAACCGCCAACCTAGGGTTCCAAATAATGCACCCCAGTAGGAAACTATCATTGATCTGCTCAACAGCCAATCACTGACCCTTACCATGTCCACAGGGACCCGAGGAGACCAACACGGACCTACTCAACCATTCACAAAGGACCCCAACACCCACTGCCCAAAAAGCAATGCAGTCACCCTTGCAAACGTCCATCACTGGCCCCCTAGGTCTCCCATCCACTGGTTCCCATATGCTACCCTTAGCACCCCACTTTACTATTTCATAGGTCCTCCCTCAATCACTGTCCCCCTTGCGTGTGTTATAATGTGAGCCTCAAAGCCCTCCGATCCCTGAAGCCCCTGCTCCCAATCAACCACTGCCTCCTACAGCCCCCCCAAGCTGTGGATCACTTCCCCAAATGGCTCCCGGTACCATACCAAGGCCCTCTTGAGAGACACGTTCACTGTCCTCATATGAGAAAGATTCCCAGCCCAACAATATAAAATCGGCATTAAAGTACACTTGGAATTCAAGTTACAAAAGTACTTACATACATACAGAAATTAGGCAGAGAAAGAGTGAAAATCAGCGAGCCAAGAATTCAACTTAGAAAACCCCACTTACCCCATAGCCGCCTCCACTAAGAACCCCATCGCTCACCCCATGGATCCCCACCACTCACTCCTCACACCCGGCATCACTCATCCCGCGGGCCCCCATCACTCGGCCCCCAAACGCCCACATCACTCACGCCAAGCCGATCTCCCCTCATTGACCCCACAGATTACGCATCGCTAATACTCCACATCACCTCAGCATCCCGCAGGCGGTTCACGGCAGAAGCGAAATGGCCGCTCTGGGCCGTTTGCCGTTTAGGATTCCGGTCAGGACTTGAACTGTGCGCATGCTCACTAGAACCTTTGAAGCCACTGCCTGCTAATAGTTATCATGGCGTGTCACGTCGTCTCTCTACTCCGCGGTTCATTTTCTTTCGGGGACTGTGTCAGGAGGACGACATGGCCGCGCCCATAAGGATTATGATAAGGAGGCCGCCATTTTCAAAGAACTTCCATTCCGTACAGGCAGGGAAAACATTGGGCAACCTTCCTAAAAAGTCTTGGAGTTGTCCCGCGTTGGAAAGGGACCAATTAAATACTTGTGTATATATAGTTCTAGGAGAAAACAGCATAGCGTGTTCTGAAAAATACCCTTTCTCTGTACTGATTTAAAGCCCCACGCTCAGAATCCAGGTATCCAGCCCCTTCGTCCCTCGCACAACTCTGCCCGGAGAGGAGACATGTTGGGAGCCCAGAAGTGCTGAGCTTGACAGAGAACTAAAAACTTCGAAATTTCCTTAGTGTTGAGAGCCATTAAAGTGTCCTTTTATTTTAGACATAATGCTATCGCACACTTACCAGATTATACAGTGTAAACATAACTTTTATATATGCACTGGGAAACCAAAAAAGAAAAAAATTGTGTGACTCACTTTATTTTGCTTTATTGTGGTGGTCTGGAACTGAACCTGAACTATCTCCAAGGTATGCCTGTCTGCTAAAATGTCTGTATGAATCTGAATTCCTCAGAGGGCACATGCGTTACTAGTGTTGATCGATATGGCCAAATGGCTCTCCAGGAAATTGTGCCAATTTGCATCACTGTCCCCTGCAATGTGATGAGAGTCTCTGCTTCACTGCAACCCCAACAGCAGGTTGCATTAGCACTGATTTTGATCTCTTCATTCTTAACAATGAAAAATGTACCCCATCATAGTTTTAACTAGAATTTCTCTTTTTAGGCATGAAGGTGAGCATTTTTTTTTTTTTTTTTTTTCCCGCGGTACGCGGGCCTCTCACTGTTGCGGAGCACAGGCTCCGGACGCGCAGGCTCAGCCGCTCCGCGGTACGTGGGATCCTCCCAGACCGGGGCACGAACCCGCGTCCCCAGCATCGGCAGGCAGACTCTCAACCACTGTGCCACCAGGGAAGCCCGAAGGTGAGCATTTTTGAATAGGTTTCGTGATGATTAATATTTTCCATTCTAATCTGTTCAGCCATTCAATGAAGTGACTATTCATATCTGTTTCCATCATTATTAGCCTATATTTCTTTTCTTAAGGATTTGGACAAGTCCTTTTTTTAAAATTTATTTATTTATTTTTGGCTGTGTTGGATCTTCGTTTCCGTGCCAGGGCTTTCTCTAGTTGCGGCGAGCGGGGGCCACTCTTCATCGCGGTGCGCGGGCCTCTCACTCTCGCGGCCTCTCTTGTTGCGGAGCACAGCCTCCAAACGCGCAGGCTCAGTAGTTGTGGCTCACGGGCCTAGTTGCTCCGCGGCATGTGGGATCTTCCCAGACCAGGGCTCGAATCCGTGTCCCCTGCGTTGGCAGGCAGATTCTCAACCACTGCGCCACCAGGGAAGCCCCTGGACAAGTTTTTTCTATATTAGGAAATACAGTCGTTAGTCTATAACATGACCATGAATATATTCTCCTCGTTTGTCATTGTCTTTTGGTTTCATTTAGCTTGGATTTGCTATCCAAATCTCATTTTATATAGTTGAATTTACGTCTTTAAGCTTTAAAGCCTATGACCTTATAGCTCTTTGCTTATCACTCTGGCATTCCCAACTCTGAGATTATATATGATGTTGTGAAATGTGAAATTAAATGGAGTCATTTATGTCAAGGGTTTTTAAAATGGATCCAGGAGGCCATTAAGGGGGTGGACCTTATGCACGTCCCCACCAGGTGGAACCATGAACTTTTGAACTGGATCAAACCACAGATATTTCAAGAATACTGCAAGAACACCTGTGACTTGTCACTGCAACGAACTTTTTCCACCCTCTAGTTATAGCCTTAGCACTCAACCATGTTCATCTAAGACTAGATTCTGCCTCCAACTCCAATGAAAATTCTTTTTTAAAAAATAATTAATTTATTATTTTTGACTGCGTTGGGTCTTCATTGCTGTGCATGGGCTTTCTCCAGTTGCGGCGAGTGGGGGCCACTCTTCATTGCAGTGCGCGGACCTCATTGCGGTGACCCCTCCTTGTTGCGGAGCATGGGCTCCAGGCGCGTGGGCTTCAGTAGTTGTGGCGTACGAGCTCAGCCGCCCCGCGCGGCACGTGGGATCCTCCCAGACCAGGTCTCGAAGCCGTGTCCCCTGCGTTGGCAGGCGGATTCTTAACCACTGCACCACCAGGGAAGTCCCTCCAATAAAAATTCTTTGTAGCGCAAATCTCCCTTTTTTGCCTTTAAAAACTCCTGACTTTTACTCCCATGTGGGGCGCTGTTTGGGTTGCTACCTGAATCTGTGTGCCCTGAATTGCAAATCTTTGATCCCAAATAAATGCTTTCTGCTTGATTACTGATCTGCTTGATGATACAATGTATGTATCATCACGTATGCACACGAACACAATTATATTTATGTCTATATTTAATTGGGATTTATATTTACCTATAATCTTGCCAAGGTTTCCTCTCTTCGCCTCTGCCCTCCACACTTCCATACACACTCCTTTCCTCTTGCCTTTTAGGGTTATTTTCCATACCTTGAAAATCCAAGGCCCTTTATCTCCACAGTTCTCTTTCTTCAACTTCATTCTCTCTTCTCGCTCAGATGACTCTTAAGTCTGTAGAGAAAGGTGTTTTATAGCCTCTGGGTTTGACCCTGCTTCAGGGGACCCTCATGGGGACCAGCTTCATACTCACCTGTGGATCCACCTGGATCTAGGTGAGTGGCCCCTCCCTCAGATGATCTAACATATGAGCCCCCAAATCCCAAGGGAGAGTGGCCTTGTCTGTCTCTGCAGCCCTAGCCCAGAACCTCCTCTTACAATTTCCCACAGAATTGGAGGGTCCTAGAGGAGCATGGCTGGGATTGTGGGTTGAACCACTCTCTCTCCTCCGGACATGGTGAAAGGCAGGGCACAGAAGCTCAGAGGGACAGAGTCTCTGTCTCCCAGGCATCTCTCTCACCACAGCTTACCTCTGTGTATCAGGTCATACTTGCTGACTTTTCTCAGCCAGAAATATCCTCTGTCCAGTTTCATGTCTGGTCTTCTGAACTGGACCTATGGGAGAGGATGGGTGGATGTACAGATCAGTCCTTGGCTAGTGTGCTCTCAGACCATTTCCCGGTCCCTCACCTACACTGCTCTGTACTAATGGGATTTACCCCTGCAGGCTACATTTTCCAGGTACCTTCATTAGCTGGCTTCCAACTAGGGTCAGTGACTGAGTCAAATGCTGGAGATTAAAATCAAGGAGGAAAATGTAAAATCCAAGGTATTTATTTCTTCCCCTCTCTTTGCACTGTGCAACCTCTCTGGCAGTGGCTGCATCCCCTCTGAGCCTCCAGCTCCCAAAGGGGAAGACCTGCCATGGTCCAGCTTCTTCTGGGTGTCCAGATCCCTGGGCTCTGTCACACTGCCCCTTCCCTTTGTCCTGGTGGTGGTCTGCTGTTGTTCATTTCAAGGTTGCTTTATTGTCCTGTGTTGAATTTTTCATCTCTTCTATCAACTGTGTAACCAATTTTATTGATTAAATTTCCTTTGTCTTAAATACTTAGAGTGATTTCCATTTTCGTAATTGAACCTTACCTGGTAGAGTGAACAGAAGAACGGATGGATATATGGAAATACAGATGTGATGGGATGGATGGAAAAATGGGTAAGTGGATGGATGTATAGATGGGCGGATTAGTTGAATGAATGGAAGAATAGCTGGGTGAGAATATGTTATTCAAGGAATGTTACCCTCTTACCAGTCTTAGGATTCGTCCCAGACTTTTCGTTCTTGTTTCATTTCCCAAGCATCGCCATTCTCCCTGAGTCTGAAATGTGTTTTCTTGTGCAATCATGAATTTGTAGACCTGAGTTCTCTCAATGTTATTTTGTGTGATATTCCCTTCTAAGGGCTATCCTTCCCATGACCGTGAAATGCTTCTGTGTTACCATAAATGAGGAGGTTCATTTCAGATCCTTTCCTTTAGATCCTCACTCCATTTCCTGAAATCTGCCCCATTGTTTACTTTATGGCCACTACTGCCCACTTTTCTAGGGTATGCTTCTGATGATGGGAGAGCCTCCTGAAAATTCTGCCCAACTGGGCTGGCATTGTCCCGACTAATTGTATTTTCCTCTTAACTTGACTTTTCTTCTTTATCCTCCGTTTTTTTTTTTTTTTTGCGGTACGCGGGCCTCTCACTGTTGTGGCCTCTCCCGTTGCGGAGCACAGGCTCCGGACGCGCAGGCTCAGCGGCCATGGCGCACGGACCCAGCCGCTCCGCGGCATGTGGGATCTTCCCGGCACGAACCCTTGTCCCCTGCATCGGCAGGCGGACTCTCGATCACTGCACCACCAGGGAAGCCTTCTTTCTCCTCCCTTTAAATGGAGTGTCCCAACAGGGACAGAATAAAGGACAGATTAGGTAATTAATAGTTAATCTCACTAGGGTATTGTAAGTAAAGAAAAAAGTATGGGAGACCCCTGTAAGTTAATGATCTCTCAAGAAAGCAGGTTTACTTAACCACAAAACCAAGCAGGCTTGCCTAGCAGCGAAACCGTGCCACAGAAGTTCGAGACACGTCCCAAAACAATAAAACAATGGTGGCATGAGACCCACATCCTGCTCAGTGAGCTCAGTAGGTTATTGACCCCTCGGGCATGCTCTCTGCACACAAAAAAACAATGATTTATGGAAAGGTACTCATCGTACAGAGACCTAAAATAACTTTTACAGTCCTGCCTTGACTATGTAGGGACAAAAAACCTCCCCTGCCCAACCTGGAGGCGGAGCTGATGATGAAAGCATGACGTCTGCTCAAGAACGAGGAAGGGGGCTTCCCTGGTGGCGCAGTGGTTGAGATTCCGCCTGCCGATGCAGGGGACGCGGGTTCGTGCCCCGGTCCGGGAGGATCCCACACGCCGCGGAGCGGCTGGGCCCGTGAGCCATGGCCGCTGAGCCTGCGCGTCCGGAGCCTGTGCTCCGCAACGGGAGAGGCCACAACAGTGAGAGGCCCGCGTACCGTTAAAAAAAAAAAAAAAAAAAAAAGAATGAGGAAGGAGGTGGCCTTCTCCCCCTCCCCACTTTTCCTTTGATTATAAAACTGTAGCCCACTAAGTTCTTGGGGAGGCACCCTCTCGCCCACCCACTTGTAAGCCTCACAAACATCCTATTCTTTTTTTTTTTTTTCACTTTCTGTCATTGAAATTTTTCTCTAACAACCATAGCTTGCTTTCACACTAGAATTTGTATTTTTAAAACTCTCTGGACAGGGATGGATCGAACACCTGGAAGAAATGTACAGTTACAAAATGTGGATAATAAAACCACATACTTGATATTAAATACCAAATTATACATGTAAACACATGCCAAGTTCTTAGTCTTATACAACAAGGGATGAACAGAGAGCCCCATCAATAAAATAATTTTCATTCTCTTCCCAGAAGAATTGCTCAGCCAACAAATACCCAGACAGGAAACTTGCTGTCTCATAGTGAGAACATCAGCCTTGTACTTAATTTAATTTATGGCTTCACAGCAGCTCGCCAAAATTTGAGATAATGTCCTCACATTCCTCATTAGTTTACTGAAACATCGCCAAAGGCACAGTTGAGCCCTGAGCAGATGGCAAGCTTCAATCCCTGAAATGGGATTATAGTTCTTTCTTTGCCGGCAGTTGACAGATGGGTTTCATCACATGCCTCGGGGCAAAGACTGGAAAAGCATCCTTTTCTAATAATCTGGATAGGCAGTGAAATGTCCGGAACTCAGAGTAGGCACACCAGACATGGCCACCCCAAAGCCTAAGCTCTCTGAAGGCAACAGGAAACGGAGATGGTGTTTCTGGAATTAGATCATGTAGGGAACCAGATGGGATAGTGGCAATTGTATGCAATTTAGACGGAGGCGGACGTTGGACCGATTCCCTATACCTCCCTTTGGACCTTAAGGCACATTATGTAACAGCACTCAGCTTCAGTTTCCTCATCCACAGAATGGGTGTAATAATGAACGTCATATATAGCTGACAGGATTGTGTGAAAATTAAACACGGTACCTGTTACCTGACTCTGCAACTGGCTGATTTTTATTTTATTCACTGTTTACCATGTGCCAGGAAGGTGCTAAGGGCTCGACAAGGTTCATCTCCTATAAGGTTCCAAACTTAGGTCCCTTCTCATATGCATGTTTCATTGTCCTCAAATGAGCAAGTCTCATGAACCAATGATATCAAACCCAACAGTAAAATTACACTTGGAGTTTAACGGTTACAAAAGTACTTATATACATACATACATACAGAAGAACAAAAGGAGAGGGTTAAACTTCATGAACCATACATCCAACTTAAATTAGAGAAACTTGCCCCCAACACTCAGAACTTCATCACTCACCCCACAGACTCCCTGTCACGCAGTTAAAAGATCCTCCCATCACTCACCTTACGCAGTCCCCACCGGTCATTCTCCCCACCAATGCCCTGGAAGAGATACTCTCCTCAAAGACCGCCCCCCCTCACCCACTGTAAATCTCCCCAATCACTCACCCTGGAAATACCCCTGATACTCAACCCCACAGATTCCCCATCACTCTCCCCAACAGATCTGTTCCAACAAACACATTCTGGGGCCTTCCCTGGCGGTCCAGTGGTTAAGAATTCGCCTTCCAATGCAGGGGATGCAGGTTCGATCCCTAGTCAGGTAAGTTAAGATCCCACATGCCGTGGGGCAGCTAAGCCCACGAGACGCGACTAGAGAGAAGCCTGCGTACCGCAACTTAAGACCCGACGCAGCCAAATTAATTACTTCAAAACAAAACAAAAACAAACACATACTTCATCAGCCAGACCGTGGTTTCCTCCATGACACAGAAGGCCTGTGGACAAGGAAGCATCTGCCCACTGTGGTCTGCTCTCAGCAGGAGGGTCCAGATTGTCTCAGGAACAGGCAGTCCAGAATACGCTGCTCCCTGTGTCTGCCCCCGGGCTCCCGAGAACTATTCCTGGGGCTGCGGGACATTAGGGGAAGGGATTCACCTCTTGGGGGGCTGTAGGAGGCAGTGATTGAGTGGGAGCAGGGGCTTCAGGGATTGGAGGGCTTTGAGGCTCACCTTGTAACACACGCAAGGGGGACAGTAATTGATGGAGGACATATGAAATCAGTAATTGCGGTGCTAAGCACAGCATGTGGGAACCAGTGGATGGGAGACCTAGGGGGTCAGTGATGGAGGTTTGCGAGGGTGACTGCATTGCTTCCTGGGCAGTGAGTGTCCTTTGGGGATGAATGAGTGGGTCGACGTTGGCCTCTCCTTGGGTCCCTGTGGACATGGTAAGGGTCACTGACTGGGCAGATTGCTGGTGGTTTCCTATTGGAATGGGTTATTTGAAACCCCACATTGGGGATTACTTAGGTTACAGTGTTTACCAAGTGCCAGCTAGGTGCTCAGGGCTTCACAAGCCTCATCGAATGCCACTTTCAAACCTGTGATGAATACCTTCCAACACATTTTGGAAACTACAGCTAAAGTCATAGCTTCGTATTCTCACAGTTAAAAGGTGGCAGAGCTGTGATTAAGTTTCATTAAGTGTAGTCCAAATCTCTTTTTTTGTTTGTTTTAATGCTGTTCGACTTTTCTGAGCTTTGTCTACTGTCAGTGGCTAGCACAGTGACCTTCCCAAAGGGCCCCCAGAAACTGATGTAGAGTGAATGGTGGATGAGCGACCATGTGGTCACTGCCTTTCGAGGGCTTCTTCATGTCTCTGCAGAGCCCCTGGGTCAGGCCACATCACTGAGGCTACAGAATCCTCCTTCACTTCCCAGCCCCACTCTCCTGTGGCTCTGGTTGGAGCCTTCAGATGCCCACCTATCTTTGGGCTCCTGGGAAAAGTGGAGCTGTCAGCAAGAAAGACCCAGAGTAGAGAAGCCCAGAGGGGACATGCCTGCTGATGTGAGTTTGCCCCAGAGGCCCCAGGTCTTGGGTCCAGAGGAGCAGAATGGATCATGTGAGGTAAGCAGGAGCTCCAGAGTCAGTTCTCCAGCACTTGAGGGCAGACACGGGAAGCAGCAGATTCTGGACTCCCTGTCCCAGAGATACTACTCAGAATAAGATGGAATGAACCACTGAGGCAGGAAGCAACAGCGTGCAGGAATCCGAAGAAGCCAGACATAAAAGAGTACACAGTTACGGTTCCGTTTTTATGAAGTTCCAATATGGCCAAAACTAAGCTATGGCGATAGAAATCAGTAAAGGCTGCCTCAGGGAGGCATAGTGTAAGGAAAATTTGAGTAGTGATGGAAATATTCTACATCTTGATTGGGGTGGATGTATGCATTTATCAAAACTCACGAAAACCTGTGTACTAAGCAAAGGAAACCATAAACAAAACGAAAAGACAACCCTCAGGATGGGAGAAAATACTTGCAAATGAAGCAACTCACAAGGGATTAATCTCCAAAATATACAAAGAGCTCATGCAGCTCAATATCAAAAAAACAAACAACACGATCAAAAAATGGGCAGAAGACCTAAATAGACATTTCTCCAAAGAAGACGTACAGATGGCCGACAGACACATGAAAGGATGCTCAACATCACTAATCATTAGAGAAATGCAAATCAAAACTGCAATGAGGTATCACCTCACACCGGTCAGAATGGCCATCATCAAAAAATCTACAAACAGTAAATGCTGGAGAGAGTGTGGAGAAAACAGAACCCTCTGGCACTGTTGGTGGGAATGTAAATTGGTGCAGTCACTATGGAGAACAGTATGGATGTTCCTTAAAAAACTAAAAATAGAGCTACCATATGACCCAGCAATCCCACTCCTGGGCATATACCCAGAGAAAACCGTAATTCAAAAGGACGCATGGACTCCGATGTTCATTGCAGCACTATTTACAATAGCCAGGACATGGAAGCAACCTAAATGCCCATCGACAGAGGAAAGGATAAAGAAGGTGTGGTACATATATACAATGGAATATTACTCAGCCGTAAAAAGGAATGAAATAGTGCCATTTGCAGAGATGTGAATCGACCTAGAGAGTGCCGTACACAGTGAAATAAGTCAGAAAGAGAAAAACAAATATTGTATGATATTGCTTATGTGTGGAATCTAGAAAAATGATACAGATGAACTTATGTGCAAAGCAGAAATAGAGTCACAGATGTAGAGAACAAACTTATGGTTACCAAGGTGGGGGGGAGGTGGGATGAACTGGGAGATTGGAATTGACATACGTACACTACTATATATAAAATAGATAACTAATGAGAACCTACTGTATCACACAGGGAACTCTACTCAGTGCTCTTTGGTGACCTAACTGGGAAGGAAATCTAAAAATGACTGAATGTATGTATACATACAACTGATTCACTTTGCTGTACAGCAGAAACTAACACAACATTGTAAAGCAACTATACTCCAATAAAGATTAATTTAAAAAAAGAAAAAAAATTTAAAAAAACAACAAAAATCCTGTGGACTAGACATAAATACATTAAATAAAAATTATTTACATATATATTTATATGTCATACATAAGTGTATATCATGCATATATGATAAAATATGTATGTAAGATACTATAATGGTGGATACATGACATTATGCTTTTGTCAAAACCCATAGCATTGGGCTTCCCTGGTGGCGCAGTGGTTGAGAGTCCGCCTGCCGATGCAGGGGACACGGGTTCGTGCCCCGGTCCGGGAAGATCCCACATGCCGCGGAGCGGCTGGGCCTGTGAGCCATGGCCGCTGGGCCTGCGCGTCCGGAGCCTGTGCTCCGCAACGGGAGAGGCCACAACAGTGAGAGGCCCGCGTACCACAAAAAAAAAAACCCATAGCATTGTGTAACACAAAGAGAGAACTTCACTGTGAACTATGGACTTTGGTTGACGATGATGTGTCAATATTGGTTCATTATTTGTAACAAATGCACTACACTAATGCAAGATGTTAGTAATAGGGAAGAATATGAGGGGGTTAGGGTGCATATGGGAACTCTCTGTACTGTCTGCTCAATTTTTCTGTAAACCTAAAACTGTTCTAAAACAATAAAGTCTATTGATTATTTTAAAAATTTACTTGTGTATAAATCTATTATTTATAAATGTACCTAAATATA
This sequence comes from Phocoena sinus, assembly GCF_008692025.1. NCBI lineage: Eukaryota > Metazoa > Chordata > Mammalia > Artiodactyla > Phocoenidae > Phocoena > Phocoena sinus. The sequence goes on from NC_045781.1 coordinate 5,600,572, forward strand.
TATTCATTATATGTAAATTATATCACAATAAAAAAAAATGAAGCAAGACACAGGCAATGACATATAATATGATTGCACTTATAAAAAGTTCAAAAATAGGTTTATCTGATCTATACTTTTTTTTTTTTTTTTTTTGCAGTACGCGGGCCTCTCACTGTTGTGGCCTCTCCCGTTGCGGAGCACAGGCTCCGGACGCGCAGGCTCAGCGGCCATGGCTCACAGGCCCAGCCGCTCCGCGGCATGTGGGATCTTCCCGGACCGGGGCACGAACCCGTGTCCCCTGCATCGGCAGGCGGACTCTCAACCACTGCGCCACCAGGGAAGCCCTGAGCTATACTTTTTAAATAAATTTCTTTATTTATTTTTGGCTGCGTTGGTTCTTCTTTGCTGCAGGTGGGCTTTCTCTAGCTGCGGCGAGTGGGGGCTACTCTTCGTTGTGTTGTGTAGGCTTCTCATCTCGGTGGCTTTTCTTGTTGCAGGGCATGGGCTCTAGGTGCGCAGGCCTCAGTAGTTGTGGCACGTGGGCTCAGTAGTTGTGGCTCGCAGGCTCTAGAGCCCAGGCTCAGTAGTTGTGGCACACGAGCTTAGTTGCTCCGCGGCATGTGAGATCTTCCCAGACCAGGGCTCGAATCCGTGTCCCCTGCGTTGGCAGGCGGATTCTTAACCACTGCGCCACCAGGGAAGCCCCTGAACTATAATTTTTAGGGATACATTGGTGATAAAACTATAAAGAAAGCATGGAGGGCTTCCCTGGTGGCGCAGTGGTTGAGGGTCCACCTGCCGATGCAGGAGACACGGGTTCGTGCCCCGGTCCGGGAAGATCCCACATGCCGCGGAGCGGCTGGGCCGGCGAGCCATGGCCGCTGGGCCTGCGCGTCCGGAGCCTGTGCTCCGCAACGGGAGAGGCCACAACAGCGAGAGGCCCACGTACCGAAAAAAAAAAAAAAAAAAAAGCATGGAAATGGTTAATGTAAAAGCCAGGATCATGGATACTTTTAGGAGGGATACACAGTGTTGTGACCAGAGACACATAGATTTGATTGCATCAAAATGAAGGTTCACATCAAATAGAGGACAACTGAGATTAATTAAACTGAGTTTAATTGAGAAATGACAGAATGGGAGGAATTATTTCCTTCGTTTAAGCCCACAAGAGCTTTTTGACTAGAATGTACCAGAACTTTCACAAATCAACAAGAAGAAAAACAAGCCATCATAAAAATAGCAAATGACATGAATATTTATTTCAGAAATGTGGAAATATGAATGGAAAACAAGTCCATATTGAGATGCTGAAACACACTGGTAGTTGAAGAAAAATCAAACCGAAACGAGATACTGCTCTACGCACATCAGGTTGGAAAACCAAGAAGGCAGATAACAGCAAGGGTATCAAAGATGTGAGGAAGGAGGAACCTCACGCTCTGATGGTGGGTGTGTAGACTCTTGAGCTATTTTGGGAGCTGGCGATACTCGATATCTCAAACTGGCGATATTTCGTGAACTGAGTGCGTTTGCTTTGTGATAAGTCACTGTGCTGCACACTTACCCATTTGTATCTTCTGAACATTATACACTTTACCATAAAAAAATTTTTTTTTAGCTGATACCAAGTGGAAGTAGCCAGGGAAAAAATGTGTACTGTATGATGTCATTCACATAAAGGTCAAAAGTAGTAAAACCGTAACTTTGAAATCTAGGGATGCATATTGTGTTGGTAAAAATATATTATCCTCTAAGGTTAATAATAGGGATGAGATCAGAATCTTTAGAGAAGTTGGGCTTCCCTGGTGGCGCAGTGGTTGAGAGTCCGCCTGCCGATGCAGGGGACGCGGGTTCGTGCCCCGGTCCGGGAAGATCCCACATGCCACGGAGCGGCTGGGCCCGTGAGCCACGGCCGCTGAGCCTGCACGTCCGGAGCCTGTGCTCCGCAACGGGAGAGGCCGCAACAGCGAGAGGCCCGCGTACGGCAAAAAAAAAAAAAAAATCTTTAGAGAAGTTGATAAGGAAAGCTCCACGGTCCTTCTGTGTAAACCCTTCGAATAGATAAATCACAAAGAAGGATTACAGTTAATTTAAAAAGATGGGAAAGGTTGTTTATAATCACATCAATGCAAAGTAAAGAAAAGATATAATACTGTTTCTCTAGAATTAGCAAAAGTGAAAGAAGTCAAGCATACCAGGCACTCTCATGTGAGTAGGGCACTTTTGGAAAATGTCGTGTTGGCTTCAAATGGAATTGGAGGAATCATCTCCACATACTGTACCAATTAGAAATGCATTTCATTCTAAGTTACAAAAAAAGCTGACTTTCAGGAACCTTAACAAATAGGGCGGGACTTCCCGGGTGGCGACACGGGTTCGATCCCTGGTCTGGGAAGATCCCACATGCCGCGGAGCAGCTAAGCCCGTACATCACAACTACTGAGCCTGTGCTCTAGAGCCCGTGAGCTACAACTACTGAGCCCACGTGCCGCAACTACTGAAGGCCGCACGCCTAGAGCGTATGCCCGGCAACAAGAGAAGCCACCGCAATGAGAAGCCCACGCGCTGCAAAGAAGAGTAGCCCCCGCGCCCCGCAACGAAGACCCAACACAGCCAAAAATAAATGAAACAAAAAACCCAAAACCAAACGGGGCTTTATTTTTCTCATGAAACAAGAAGGGGTGGGGGGAGGGGAGAGCTGCTGCTGGCTTTGATTAAGTGGCTTGGCAGAATCTACAAGACTTTCCAGAGAGTAAAGAAGGAAGAAGGAGAGGCTCAGGATTGGCCCCAGGCCAGAGGGTCGGCCCCTCCCTGATCTTCTCCTTCCTAGGCAGGCCCAGTCCTTCTGCCTCAGATGGTTTTCTGGCCTGAGGTCCAGATCTGGTTCGTGTCTAGTCAGACCCTTCTGTACAATCCAGTTATTCCTAAACTCAAGATCCAATACTGCTTCAGCACCACGGACAGCGACAACCCCCTGCTTCCTGGGGACGAGATGGTGTCTTGGCTGGAAAGAGCATTCCCGCTGTGGGTAGGTTCTGATGGGAAGGCGAATTGGGAGAGGCTTGGGGACTTGATATGAACAGGATAAAGGCCTCCCTATCTACGTCTGTCTAGACTCCAAGAAACCTATCTGGGGAAAATAGACCCCCAAACCCCCCATGTCTCTTAAGGGGAGTGGGGGTTGGTCTTCAGGAAGCGAGAGTGAGCGTTTCAGGGTTCAGGAAGAGTCCACCCAGCTGTGGTCCCAGGAGAGAAGAGCTCAGCTTTCACTTCCCCCCCGGCAGTGGCCCGAGGGAGAGATGGGTATTTCTGTTGAAGGGAGAAGTTTGACATAGAAGCCATACACTTCAACCCAGGAAGCATCCCCAGCTCTCTTAGCACCCTATGGCCGCCCCCATCTCCAAGCTAGGAAAGGCTAATCAGATGGTGTCAGGCGAATCTAGCAGCCCAGAAATGCTGCTGCCACTGTGACCACAACCGTGAGGGCAACAGATGTGAGGAAGAGGTTTCCCGGCAGGGCTGCAGACAGAGACTCTGTTTCCTGCAGTGGTCCCTGGAGGTCGGCGCAGGTGCGATCTGTAACCTTTACTCAGTGACGGTGAAGGAGGACCTATGCGTCCCATCCCATTCTCCATTTCAACCCCTGGATTTTCTGGACTGACTTTAGCCCGTTCGACATCCACCTTCAGATCCTGGAGGTGGGCAGCAGACATTGTAATCCCCTTCTGGCCACAGACCCCATCAAAACCTGGAAGAAACAATCTGGGGCCAATCCAACCTTCTGTGGGATCCAGGGACCCACAGTTGCTCTCTAAGCATCAGATTCTCCAAGGTGCGGGGAAGTGGGAATACTTTAAGGTAGAGAAATATAATGTGAAAAATGACTCCCAATATATCTGAATGTGACGAGTAGCCAGGGATCCCCAGGAGAGAACCCCAGAGACAGGAACACATGTACTCCTTATCTGGAGGGTGGAGGACTTGTTGAGGACCCCAGGGGAAGCCAAGGTGGAGTCTCAGGGGTCTGAATCCCCTCTGGGGTCTGAATCATTTTCTCCTCTTCAGCTTGTACCAGATACCACAAATCTACATCCCTTTAACCTGAAGTACGACCATTTTGGAGTCTGAACAGCCCAAAGTCCAGAAGGAGGACGCTTCTCTCCTCCATGGGGCCCAAGGTCCCCCATTCCTTAGTATTCACCCATATGTTCGGGTCCCAAGATCATGACACCAGGATATGTGTATATGTGTAACTGATTCACTCTGCCGTACACCTGAAACTAACCCAACACTGTAAATCAACTAAACTCCAATGAAAATATTTTTAAAAATAAATAAAGTTTTTAAAAAGGATCATGACACCAGCCCTACGTTGTCAGGAGACCTTCCTAGGAGGTGATAGGTCTATGTATAGAGCCATCTGAGGAGTTCAGCTCATGGCTACAGACCTATACGTGATTTTTCAGGCCTGATCATAGGCAAATGCAAAAGCTTTCCTTGGCTGGCCTCACGGGCGTACTGCACTATAGTCTCTGAAAGGAGTTGCAGTGAAGGACTCAGACTGCCCTGGCCCATCGTGCTGTTCACATTTTTGCATTCCTAGCTCAGATGACTTTATCCTTTGGTCTGTTTATTTGAAGCCTTGGGCAGAGGTCTTCGGGCATCTGCACTGAAGCCTCCTCGTAGAGGAGAAGCAGGAAAAATTGGAGACACTTTTCCCCACTCTGATTCAGGACTCAGTACATTTCCATTCCCAACGCCACCCCCAACCCAGGGTCCTTAGACCCACTAGAGCTTTTTGTTCTGGGTCCCGCGTCTGCGAGACGACCCCCATGTCTGTGCTGGTCACCCTGACCATCGGCAAAGGTTCTCTCCTTGGCTAAATTTTAGCCAGGCTCTTGAAGCTCTTTTTCAACAAGTTCTTGAGTTCTGCCATCTATCTTTGCATCGTCCATTTTTTTTTTCAAGAATCCTGGTAAGACAGTTTAACCAAAATCCCTTACCCTCAATGTCTGATGGGGTTCCTCATCCTCCACTAGCCCCTAGCTGATATCTGATCACCCTGGCCTACCTTCAGCAAGAAGCCTGGTAGGTCGGTTTAGCCAGAATCCCCCTTTGCCCCTATGTTTCCTCTTAGTAATTTTCCATCCGCTGACCCCTCACCCCGCTCCCTGGCAATAAATTCCCACTTTTCCTCGTTGTATTCAGAATTGAGCCTGATCCCTTTCCCCTGCTGCAAAGCCCCACTGCAGGGGTCCCTGCACCTATGACAGTTGTCCTGAATAAAGTCGGCTTCACTGTTCTTTAACAAGTAAGTGATTAAAGGCGTAATTGTTATTTTCATTTTGACTCATTGCTTTAATCAGCTACTTGACACTAGGAGCTCAGGCTCTCTCTCCCCGCTTGGCTGAGCTCCTGGTCCCATCAGGCTTGGCATCCTCTGTGGGGGGTGGTCAGGACACCTGGGTCCCTGAGGAGGGACCCAGCTGCAGAGCCTGTGGGACCTGATGTGTGGCCAGAAGCCCGGCCTGAGAACGGAGAAGGAAGCACAACCGTCCCCACCTCGCCACCCTTTTGTGGATCCAACCAAAGAAGTTAAGCCACCATATATTCCCATGATGGAAGTAGAAAATATTTTCTTTCTCCATCCCAAATGCTCCCAGAACCTGGCTTTTGGCCCCATCCAAGGAAATGGCACAGGTGGGAAGGAAGCTCTCCTCTGTGGCACTGACGGAGGTGGCAACTAGGAGAGGGCTAAAGGCGGTCAGTGCAATGCCTCCCATTCGCATCACCCCTCTGCTCCCGGCCATCTGGCTGCCGCCCTCTCCCACCCCTGCCTGGCAAAACTCTCACCTGGGTCACCAGTAACCACCCTGTTCTCTTCCTATCTCCCTGGCCGGGCTATCTCAGTCACAACTGCCACCTCCCCCTACAGCCCACAATTAAGCTTAAGCCCGTGCGCGCCACGCATGAGAGCGTGCGTGTTCTCACTACTCTGCCCAGGGCCCTCTTCTCCCCCTCGGTGAATGTGTCCATGTGTCCACCTCCAGGGACAGCTCTGCTCTCTTCTCAACCCCTGTCTTCCCAGCCCAGACCCGCACATGTATACTGCAAGTTGTTAACTAAAATATTCATTATGTAGCATACTTTATAAATTTTTTATTTATTTTATTTATTTATTTTGCGGGGCGATGGATCTTCGTTGCTGAAAAGAGCACGGGCTCAAACAGATCACTTCCACGCCATTGTTCATAGCAGCAAGATTCACAGCAGTGGTGGAACCAGTCCCAGCGTCCAGCAACTGAATGGATGAACCAAATGTGGTAACACATACAATCAAGGATCATTCAGCCTTTCAAAGGAACACAAATTCTGACACACGCCACAACACCGGTGACTCTTGAAAACAGTATGCTACCTGAGAGAAGCAGACACGAAGGAACAAATATCGTTTGATTCTGCTTATATGAGCTCCCTACAAGGCAAATTCCTCGAAACAGAAAGTAGAATGGCGTTGCTTGCAGCTAGGGGATGGGGATGGTGAGAAGTTACTGTGTAACTGTAGCGGAGTTTCTGTTTGGGGTGAGAGCATGCTGGAGATAGAGAGTGATGACGGTTGCACTAACGTTGTGAATGTACTTGTGCCATTGAATTGTACCGTATACAATGTTTCAAATGGTGTTTTGTTTTATGGTGATTTTAGAAACGAGAAGTACTTCTGTCCTCATGGGGATGTCGTTACGCGGACAAGAACTTTTCAAATAAATGATAAGTAAAATTAGAGCATGTCAGCTCTTGACAGGTTTGGAGGAAAATCACACAAGGACAGGAGCATGTGACATATTGGTGTGGGGAGGCAAAGGGATTGGGGGGAAGATGGGAGGATGCTGCAGACCCCGTGCAAGGCGACTGCAGGCCAATGCAGGATTCTGGAAGCCTTTGAGGAGAGCAGATATATGATTAGACCCTCATTGAGGTAGGATCCTAAGGCTGTTGTGTTCAGAATCAGCCAGAGTGGATCCAGGGCAGCAAGAAAGAGATGTGGCAGGACCCTGCTGGGTACTCCAGGCAGGAGGACCAAGGAGATCGTGTAGATAGAGAAGATATGTTTTGAATATGTTGTGAAGGTCAAGCTAACAGAATTTTCTAATGGATGTGGTAGGTGAGGGGAAATGAGGACCAAATATGATGCAGAAATGTTATGTAGAGAGCTGGATATGAAAGTCTGGGGATCAGAGGAGGGGTCCAGGGTAGAGACCTTAAATTGTAGAGTTAGTGTAAGATGGCAATAGAGATGAGGTTAAAAAAAGTGCGTGGGGTGGGATGATAAGAGTACGACACTTCCTCAAAAACTTAAATATAGAATTAACACATGATCCTGACTTTCACTTCTGGATATCTCTCAAAGGGAACTGAGAGCAGGGACTCCCGGAGATATTTGCACACTCGTGTTCCTAGTAGCGTTACTCACTATAGCCAAGTGATGGAAGCAACCCAGCTTGCCCTCAACAGATGAAGGGATAAGCAAAACCATGGAATATTCAGCCTGAAAAAGGAGGGAACTTCTGACACTTGCTACCACATGGATGAACTTTGAGGGCATTACGGTAAGTTCAACAACCTAGTGAAAAAAAGGCAAACACTACGTGATTACACTTATATGGGGTAGACAAAGGAGTCAAATTCCTCGAGAGAGAAAATAGAACTGTGGTTGCCAGGAGCTGGCAGGAAGAAGGAAGAAGGATTGGTTGTTTAGTAGGTACAGAATTTCAAGGTTTTCAACTTGAAAAGAGTTATTTTTTTACTAGATTAAAAAAAGTCATACTCATTAAAAGAAAATACCCGGTATGCTGCCGGACACTCGGCAATCTCACCACTGATGCAGCTCTAAAGCCCGACACTGCTGCCTGTTTGGGGAGGAAGTGATGGGCCCAGGTGGGAGCATCTCCTGGGCAGGGACCAGGCCAGCCGTATCCCTTCTGGTCTCCAGGTCAGCAGCCCAAGATGCTCAGTGTTGGGGGAAGGAGTGAAGGCATGATTGGCTGCTGCCTTCACGTCACCCAGGAGCCCCTTCTTGTCTTCTGCCCCAGACACTCACATAGACCCTAAAGAACCCTACATCTTGCAGGACCGACCACCCGAGGGTCTAGGTGAGGCTGGGACCCTCCAGGTCAAGAGAGGAGCTGAGCGGCTCCCTGGTGTAGACAGCGGCGCTCAGACGGGAGGACCTTAGGAGGCTCACCGTGTCCTACGCCTCCGTGTCCTGAGAGGCTCTGGTGCTGGAAGAACCCACCCGAGCTGGGGGGCAGGACAGGGCTCTCCTCCTTGCCTGCTCCTCTCTGGGCAGGTCTCCGGGGTCTCTGGACCGAGGGATGTCCGTCCGCTCTGTGCGGAGGGGGGCCGAGCTCCGGCTCTGCAGTTCCTCTTCTGTGAACAGCTGGGTCTCGTGTTCCTCCCCGGCTTCCCGTGGGTCTCCCCGCAGCCTTACCTCCCTCTCTCTTGCCCCTTCTCTTTTCACACACAGGACGCCCAGAGGCCCTCCGTCTCAGAGATGCTGCCGCTGCTGCTGTCCCTGCTGTGGGCAGGTGGGTGGGCTGCGGGGAGAGGGGTGGGCAGGGCAGGGGCTGCAGCTGACCCTCGTTTCCCCGCAGGGTCCCTGGCTTGGGACAGCGAATACCGGCTGGAAGTGCAGGACTCCGTGACGGTGCAGGAGGGCCTGTGTGTCCGCGTGCCCTGCTTCTTCCACAGTCCCCGGGACTACTGGGACGACTCTGTCCCAGCTTTCGGCTACTGGTTCCAGGAAGGGGCCAGAACCCACCAGGATCGTCCAGTGGCCACAAACGACCCAGATCGTGAGGTGCTGACGGACACCCAGGGCCGATTCCACCTCCTTGGAGACCCCCGGACCTACAGCTGCTCCCTGGACATCAGAGATGCACGGCAGGGAGACACGGGGACATACTTCTTTAGGGTGGAGAGAGGGTCTACTGTAAAATATAGTTATTTAGAGAACAAGCTCCACCTGCATGTAACAGGTAAGGATGGTGTCAAGGAGAGGACACACAGACACAGGGGCCCTGAGGGCCCCCAGGGCAGGGCTGGGAGGGGACCCCCTGTCTTCTCATCCTGGGAGGGGCCCAAGGGGACCTAGGAGGACAGGCCGCTGCGGCTGGCCTGGGGCAGAGACAGCTCTGAGGGGCACACTCGGGGCCCCCCCTCCAGGGCCTGGGTCTGTTTCTCTCTCCTCTTCAGCTCTGACACAGACACCCGACATCCACATCCAGGGGACCCTAGAATCTGGCCTCCCCAGGAATATCACCTGTGCAGTGCCATGGGCCTGTGAGAGGGGGACGCCCCACACCTTCTCCTGGACCGGGGTTGCCCTCACTTCCCTGCACCCCAAGAGCCCCCACTCCTCAGTGCTCACCGTCACCCTGGGGCCCCAGGACCATGGCACCAACCTCACCTGTCGAGTGACCTTCCCCGGAGCTGGCGTCAGCGCAGACAGAACCATCAGGCTCAACGTGTCCTGTGAGCGCGGGGCCAGGACGCCGGGTCCCTGAGGGTGGAGGGCGTTGGGGACGGGAGGCCTGGGTGGGATACTTGGGGACTCTTCTTGGAGGCAGGCTGGGAGGAGAACGAGGAGAATGCTGAGACCCCCCCCCCCATGGTGTCCTGTGACTCATGACACCTCCTCATACTGCAGGAGGACATTTATTTCTTTCTGTTCCAGATGCTCCACAGAACCTGGACATTCGTGTCTTCCGGGAAAATAGCACAGGTGGGAGAAAAGTACCTGGGTGGAATGGAGGTCAGATGCAGGGATGTTGTGAAGATGGACAGAATCAAGCCCATCACTCATCCCCTCTCTGCTCCTACGTCTGCCCTCTGCCCCCCACCCCTGTCCCCTGGCAGGACTCACTTTAGGGCCACTGTGGATTCCTAGTGACAACTCACTGTCGCCTCCGCTTGCCCCCTCCATTCCCACCTCTTCTCCCTCCTCACTTTCCCAGGACATCCTTTCGCGGATTCCCTGCCTCCTCCCTGTCTCCGTCTCTCCCGCAAGGAGACTGAGTTCCCAAGCTGGGTTCTGCAGGATTCCAAGGGGAAGCTCATCTACTCCGGGGTTTCCAATCCTACCTCTGCCCTGAAGACTCTCCCAAACCTCTGTCCTGAGTGCCCTCCACTCCCCCTGCAAGGGACCCTCCGATACGAGTAACCCGAGCCTGAATCTCAGCAATTCCTTTAGGCTCCGTGTCTCACCCAATCGTCCCCGGGACTTAGTGAGTTTTGCGACGTTGACTTTCTGAGAATGACTCACGTCAGCCCCCTCGTCCATCCCCGTGACCGCAGCTCCCACTCAGGCCTCCATCCTCTCTCTGGCCTGGATCCGGACCAGCCTCCCCTCTGGCCTGTCAGCTTCTAGTCTTGGCCCTGTCCAGCCTGCAAGAATTGGGACCCCAAAGGGATCTCTACATGCCCCAGATCTGACCCTATGACTTTCTTGCTCAGAACCCTCCCGTGGCTCCCTGGGGCTCTCATCACTTGTGTGCAGGCCTCCAAGTGGCCAGACCCACGTATGTCAGTGCCCTGCACAGTTTCACACATCAAGGGCCACCTCCTGGGATGTTCTCTCCCTGGCCTAGATGTGGCCGACTCTTCCTCAAGCGTCCACAGCCCCCTGTCCTGGGATCAGCAAGTTACCTCTCCTTCCCCCGCCTCACCTCATAGACTGCCCCCCGTACTTGGCCTTGCCTGCAGTGCTTGTCTCAGAGCTGCTGTTCCTGTGTCTGGGAGGACAGAGGGAGAGAAGGGCCTCTCAGCCTTGCCCTTCTAGCTCTCTCTGTCTCTCTAGTCCCAGAGATCCTGGGCAATGCCACCTCCCTTCGAGTCGTGGAGGGCCAGTCCCTGCGCCTGGTCTGTGTTGTCGACAGCAACCCACCCACCAGCATAAGCTGGGCCCGTGGGTGCCTGACAGTGAGCCCCTCACAGCCTTTGGATCCTGGGGTCCTGGAGCTTCCCCACGTGGTCTCAGGGGATAGAGGAGAATTAACCTGCCAAGCTCAGCACCCGAGGGGCTCCCTCCGTGTCTCCCTGAACCTGGTTGTACAGGGTGAGTATAGGCAAGGATGCCTGAGTTCTGAGCTAGGGTGGAAAGCAGGGTTAAGGTGTGGACTTACAGGGGCTTCCCTGGTGGTCCAGTGGTTAAGACTCCATGCTTCCAATGCAGAGGACGTGGGTTTGATCCCTGGCCGCAGAACTAAAATCCCATATGGCAAGCAGCGTAGCCAAAATAAAAATAATGGTGTGAACTTACACCTATCATCCACCTTCCTCTCTCTTTTCGTCCTCCAGGTGTCTCCTCTTCCTTCCCCCAAGTCTCTGGGGAGCAGAGAGAGGGCTCCTGGCCCCTGGTCCTCACGTTGCTCAGGGGGGCCCTGATGGGGGCTGGTTTCCTTCTCACCTATGGCCTCACCTGGATCTACTATACCAGGTGAGAAGCCCTTCTTAAGGTGTCCCTGATTTGGGGGCACCTCCATCTTGTCCTTTCCAGAGCAGACCTTCCACAAAACTGGTCCCTTGTTTCAGAACTGTGTTTCCCTTACAGGTGCAGAAACTCACAAGGGAATAGGGTTGAGAGGTGTGACTGAGTTCCCTTCTTCACAGTGGTGCTTCAGAGGTCTATGAACAAGGAGGTCCCGGATTACTTGAACCTGCTTCCTTTCCAGAAATAACATCTCTTCACATCTGGCCTCCAGGTTTCTCCCTGATAGTTCTACATGAGTGGTTATGAGGGCAAGGAGGAAATAGGTATTTTTATTATTAAATTGAACTATGCTCCATGTAATGTGTTTTCTTCTCTGTGCTTATACCTTAGCATGGTTTTGATATGCCCATAGCGCGACCCATAATATATTGTTATAAATCCCATGATATAGTATTTTTTAAAGTTAATTTTAAAGAGATTTTTTTAATTAGAAAAATTAACTATTTTATATTTATCCACATATGAACCATTTCAATTGCTCTTCATCCCTTTGTTGTAAAAATAAAATCCCCTAAGGAAAAGTAAAAATAAGAGGAATTCCCTGTGGAAAGAACATATTTAGAAAATGGACCTGGTGTGACTAACAGGCACCCCCAATAAAATGGAGCCAGGCAATCATGACAGACCTAGGGTTCAGTCACGTACTCTTGAGTTCTTCGAAAAACCACGAACGAAAACTATAAGGACTTCTGATTGTGCTAAGGGTCCTACCCGAAAAACCCCTAAGGAGATGCTCCAATGACAGCCATCATTGGAAACTTCTGGTCAGGCTGCCGTGACTTGTGGTCAGGCTGCAAGGGCCATCCAGTCCCCTTTTATAAGTCTCCCAACTGTGGCTTCTTTGGCTTGTGCTTTCAAAAACCCCTCACCCCTTCACCTCCAAGGAACGTACTTTTGGTTACAGCCAAAGGCTTCTTATCCCTGGTTTGCAAACCTTGCAATCAATAAAGCTGTCCTTTTGCATTAAGATAACGCTGCCTCTTTTCTCAGATTTATTTCTAATTTAAGATGACAGTATAGTTTCTCTAGAGTATCATTTTCCTTTTACCTGAAGATCTTTTCATATATTTTTTTTTCATTTATTTATTTATATTTTTGGCTGTGTAGGGTCTTCGTTTCTGTGCGAGGGCTTTCTCTAGTTGCGGCGAGCGGGGGCCACTCTTCATCGCCGTGCACGGGCCTCTCACTGTCGTGGCCTCTCTTGTTGCGGAGCACAGGCTCCAGACACACAGGCTCAGTAGTTATGGCTCACGGGCCCAGTCGCTCCGTGGCATGTGGGATCCTCCCAGACCAGGGCTCGAACCCGTGTCCCCTGCATTGGCAGGCAGATTCTCAACCACTGCGCCACCAGGGAAGCCCTCATATATTTTTGTAGTGTAGGTATGCTGGTGATGAATTCTCTCAGCCACTGTTTGTCTGGAAAAGTTTTCATGTACATTAGCTTTGGAAGGATATTTTTGTTGGATTAGGAATTCTAGGTTAAACTTTTCCCCGTTCTGTTGTTTAAATTCTTTTGGCTTGCCTAGTTTTGCCTTATTTTCATCTTTCTTTCTTTGTAGTTTATATTTTTCTGTAGCTGGTTTTAATATTTTCTCTTTTTCACTGGGTTTTAATAATCGAATAAGATGTGCCTTGGCGTGTAAATGTGTATGTGTGACAGAGAGAGAGAGACAGAGAGAGAGAGACAGAGATTAACCCACTTGGAGGGTGTTGAGTATCTTGAATCTGAAATTTTATAGTAGTGATCAAATTTATAAAAATTGAAGCCAATGTTTATATATATATATATATTTTTTTTTTTTCTATTCCCCTCTGGGTCTCCAATTTTACATATGTGATATTGCCTAGTATTATCTCATTACCAGCTCTGAGCATCTGTTCACCATTTCCAACCTTTTTTCTCTATATTCTTCAATTTGAATAGGATCTGATGCTACATGTTCAAGTTTACTGATTCTTCTTCCACAGTATTGAATCTGATGTTAGTCTCATTCAGTGAAATTCTCACTTCAGATAATTTCTTTTCGTCTCTAGAAGTTAATTTCCTTGGTTTTTAATCTCACGTTTCTTCTTTTATTATGTTAATGTTTTCCTTTACATCCTTGAGTATATGGATAATGTTTGTAATCAATGTTTTAATGTTTTTGTCTGCTAGGTCTGTCTCCTCTGTCATGTCTAGGCCTGATTCCATTGAATGATTTTTCTCTTACCGAGTGTCACGTGTTGCTGCTTCTTTATGTGTCTAGTAATGTTTCACTGATTGCTGAACGTTGTCAGTTTTTTGTGGCTGATGACTTGGTCTTGTCTTTCTTTAAATAATACTGGTCTTTTTCTTGACGGTAGTTATTTGTATGTTGGGTCAATATTTTAAAGGTTCTTTGATTTTTATTGAAGTAGTGTTGGTGTACAATGCTGTGTTAGTTTCAGGTGTACTACATAGTGAGCTGACATTTGTATACATTATGAACTGATCACCATGATAAGTCTAGTAACCATTTGTCCCAACACAAAGCTATTAAAATATCATTGACCATTATTCCTTCTGCTGTATATTACTTCCCTATAGCTTATTTATTTTATAACTGGTGATTTACACTCCTTAATCCCCTTCACCTATTTTGCCCACCACCCCCTCCCCACTGGCAGCCACCCATTTGTTCTCTATATCTGTGGGTCTGTTTTCATTTTGTTTGGTTTGTATGCATTCTTTTTTTAATTTATTTTTAAATATTTTTTTATTCTTTTATTTTTTGTGGTACGCGGGCCTCTCACTGTTGTGGCCTCTCCCGCTGAGGAGCACAGGCTCCGAACGTGCAGGCCCAGCGGCCGTGGCTCACGGGCCCAGCCGCTCCGCGGCATGTGGGATCCTCCCGGACCGGGGCACGAACCCGCGTCCCCTGCATCGGCAGGCGGACTCTCAACCACTGCGCCACCAGGGAAGCCCCCCTTTTATATATATATAAATGTATTTATTTATTTTTATTCATTTTTGGCTGCGTTGGGTCTTCGTTGCTGTGCACGGGCTTTCTCTGGTTGTGGCGAGCGGGGGCTACTCTTCGTTGCGGTGCGCGGGCTTCTCATTGCGGTGGCTTCTCTTGTTGCGGAGCACGGGCTGCAGGTGCGCACGCTACAGTAGTTGTGGTGCGTGGGCTCAGTAGCTGTGGCTCGCGGGCTCTAGAGCACAGGCTCAGTAGTTGTGGTGCATAGACTTAGTTGCTCTGTGGCATGTGCGATCTTCCTAGACCAGGGCTCGAACCTGTGTCCCTGTGTTGGCAGGCGGGTTCTCAGCCACTGCGCCACCAGGGAAGCCCCCATATATCTTTTCAAATTAGTGTTTTTGTTTTCTTTGAGTAAATACCCAAAAGTGAAATTGCTGGATCATATGGCAATTCTATTTTAAGTTTTTTTTTTTTTTTTTTTTTTTTTTGCGGTACGCGGGCCTCTCACTGTTGTGGCCTCTACCATTGCGGAGCACAGGCTCCGGACACGCAGGCTCAGCGGACATGGCTCACGGGCCCAGCCGCTCCGCGGCATGTGGGATCTTCCCAGACCGGGGCACGAACCCTTGTCCCCTGCATCGGCAGGCGGACTCTCAATCACTGCGCCACCAGGGAAGCCCTATTTTAAGTTTTTTGAGGAACCTCTGTACCGTTTTCCATAGTGGCTGCACCAATTTACAATCCCACCAAAGGTGCATGAGGGTTCCCTTTTATCCACATCCTCGCCGACACTTGTTATTTGTTGTCTTTTTTATCATAGCCATTCTGACAGGTGTGAGGTGGTATCTCATTGTGGTTTTGATGTGCATTTCTCTGAAGATTAGCGATATTGAGCATCTTTTCTTGTGTCTGTTGGCCATCTGTTTGTCTTCTTTGGTAAAATGTCTATTCAGGTCCCCTGCCCATTTTTAGTCAGGTTGTTTGGTGTTTTTGATGTTGGGTTGCATGAGTGTTTTGTATATTTTGAATATTAACACCTTATCAGATATACTGTTTGCAAATATTTTCTCCCATTTAGTAGGCTGTGTTTTTGTTTCGTTGATGGTTTCCTTCACTGTGCAAAAGCTTTTTAATTTTTTGTAGTTCCATTTATTTATTTTTGCTTTTGTCTCCCTTGCCTGAGGAGACAAAAAGATGTTGTGAAGACCAGTGTCAAAGAGCACACTGCCTATGTTTTCTTCTAAGAGTTTTATGGTTTCAGGTCTTACATTCGGTATGTCTAGTATAGCAGCCGTAACAGACTGACACACCACAGGAACATTTTCTTATGAGGACATCGCATGTTTGGTGTGCCTGGGTAGAAGTCATTTATTTGAGAATGACACTGTGAGAGATATTGAGGTGTTTTAAATTTCAGGCAAGGTGGGTTTGCAGTGAGGGAAGCGGATGGTTGTGGTGACTTAGTGTTTGCTTTGATATGCTCTCCCCCGGCAGAGACTCAGTTGTACTGAGGTGCAGTGAAAAGAGCAGAATCATTATTTGTAGGTTCAGTGAGAATGAATGCAGCCTTTTTGGATGAGCAACGTTTGCAAATGTGTCCGGAGCCTGAGAAATATTCCCTAAAGAGCTGCGGTTCTTCAGGACTCTGGACAGCAGAGATCCTGGTGACTGGGGCTCAAGGGTCAGTGTGTGCCAGGGGAAGTGGAGCGCCCTCTGGGGGCATCATCCTGAACGGCAGCACAAGCAGTGTGGGCGGGAACTGGGACAGGTGTCTCTGAATGACACAAAGATGCTAGCCAGGGGGTGTCTAAGATACTCCCTTCCCCCCAACAAAGGCTCCTTAGCACCCTCAGGACCTCAACTACAGCCAGACCCAGACTTTTCATTCACCACTGGAATGCTTCCCTACATCTCCTTCATTCATCCCTCCTAATGAGTCCAGCCCTCAGGCCCACTCCCAGCACCCTTCTAGGGCAGAATCCTGAACTACCCACCTACCTACCTCTCTTCCCCCTCCTCAGCTGCTCCCACCCCATACCTACCCACCCACCCCCAATCTCACTTCCTCTCAATATCTATCTTTGTCCCCGTTGTGACCTCAGGGACAGACAAAGCAGGTGTTCAACATCTGTTGAATTAGAGGAGGAAAGCAGAGGCTTGTAGAGTTTTTTTCTTAAGGAATAGGCTCAGAGAAAAATCTGAACATTCTTAGGCAGAGAAGGCAGACATGAGGATGACCGATAAAGATTCTCGTGGACTCAGGTAGCCCCTAGTCTGTGGTCTAGCCAAGGGTTGGGAGGGGGGAAGGGTGGCTTGGATGAGAAGGCAATTGCAAAGTGGGGAGGTGCTGTGGTCACACTGAGAAAAGGTGGAAAGTTCAGAGGAGGTCAAAGAAATGACCAAAAATCTGGAAAAGTGTACGGGTGGGGAAATGTTGGGGCAAGTTGGTTGTAAGGTCAGGAAAAGCATTTCCAAAGAGATGGCCTTTGAGCTGAGAACAGTGAAAAGGGGGGCAACCACGGGAAGAGCATTCCTGAAAGAGAGAACAGCTAGTGTCATGTTCTTGAGGCAGAAATGAATTTGGTAAATGTGAGAAACGGAGTGGGGATCGCCGGCAGGAGTGCAGAAGTAAAGTGGAGTGGGTTCCCAGTGAGTTTGCAGGGGTCACTGGGGGTTACATCAGGTCGAGTTCTATAGGCTGTGGTGATGAGTTTGGGTTTTCTCCGACATATGGTAAGATGCCATTGAAATGTTTGGGCAAGAGGGTGACTTGATCTGATCTATATTTTAAAAATAACTCTGGTTGTTGTGTTGAAACTGCATTACGGAAGGGGCAAAAGGAGAAGCAGGGAGCTGTATCCAATAGCCTGGGATAGAGTCTGAAAAAGAATGTCTATATATGTATCACTGACTCACTTTGCTGTACAGCAGAAATTAACATAACAATGTAAGTCCACTATACTTCAATAAAATAATTTTTTAATAAAGAGGCAGGAAGGGGGCTTCCCTGGTGGCGCAGTGGTTGAGAGTCCGCCTGCCGATGCAGGGGACACAGGTTCGTGCCCCAGTCCGGGAAGATCCCACATGCAGCGGAGCAGCTGGGCCCGTGAGCCATGGCCGCTGAGCCTGCGCGTCCGGAGCCTGTGCTCCGCAACGGGAGAGGCCACAACGGTGAGAGGCCCGCGTACCCCAAAAAAAAAAAAAAAAAAAAAAAAAAGTTGAACTGACAGGTCTTGCAGGGACTGAGGCAAAGGAAGACATCAGAATGATGCTAGGATGTGGGCAGATGTTGGTACCACAAAACAATAACATTTAGACAACTGAAAAGGAGAGGGTTTGAGATGAGAAATAAGAGTGCTGCGTGAAAATTTAGATCCTAAGTTTGAGATGCCCTTTGTGTATTCCTGAGTCCGTGTCAGGTAGACAGGGAAGGATTGAAATGTAGTTTAACTTCATTCGGAAGCAACTAGAGACTCACGGGAGGTTGCAGAGAAATGTACCGTGATGTGTCACGCATTCCAGTTACCCCCAGTGTTAACATCTCACACAACTGGAGGGCAATATGAAAATCAAAGCATTGATATTGGTAGTACAATTCTGATTACCGATTTCAAAGTGTGGGCCCGGGGGGGAAGCTCCCCACACCACCAGGCAATTCTCCACGCTAGCTGGGCATCCTGCAACTCAACGCAGCTCTGACACCACCTACCTGGAAATAGTGTCAGATCCCACGGGTTAAGGGCTCAGTCCCATAAGACCGCCCCCCCGCCCCCCGCTTCAGATGCCGATCACAAGTCCATGTTGTCACTCGTGCTTCTGACTGATAGAGTATAGATCGGAGGTTCTCATGACCCATTTCTTGGGTTCAGTTAATTTGCTAGAGTGGCACACAGAACACAGAGAAACAGTCTACTTCTGAGATTCCTGGCGTATTATAAAAGGATATAACTCAGGAACAGCCAGATGGAAATGATGCATAGGACAAAGTATGGGGAAAGGGCTTGGGGCTTCCGTGCCCTCTCTTTGGGGGGGTGCACCACTCTCCCCAAATCTTCACATGTTCTACAACCTGGAAACTCTCTGAACCCCATACTTTTGGTTTTTATGGAGGCTTCATTGCATAAGCAGGTCTGATTAAATCATTGGCCATGGGCGACTGACTCAGCCTCTAGCCCCTCACCCCTTCTGGGAGGTCAGGGATTGGACTGAAATTTCCTACCTTCTAATCACATGGTTCATTCCCCTGGCAACTAGCCCCCATCCTTATGTGCTTTCCAAAAGTCACCTCATTAACAAAAACTCAGGTGTGGTGGAAAGGGGTTTGTTATGAATAGCAAGACGCTCATTTCTGGCTCTGAAGTGTTTTCAGGAACTGAGGACGAGAGACCAATATTAGAACAAAAGATACTCCCATTGCTCTTATCACTCAGGAAATTCCAAGGGTTTTGGGTGCTGTGAGCCAGGAACCATGAGCAAAGACCAAAGCATATACTTACTATAAATCACAATTTCACGTGTAGCGTGCATTTTTAAAGGCGTGGATGAAATAGGACATCTAGGGGGAGTGATCCTGATGCATTCTAAGATTTAGGAGTCAAGGGCAGAGGTGGAACCATTAAAGATGAAGACGAGTGTCTAGAAAGGTAGAAGGAAAACCAAGGAAGTAATGGTGTCCTCTGTACGCTATGGGCAGCCCGACTCCGGCAGGTACCTTCGACATGGCAGTTCTAGGTGACCGGGGAAGCCAGACTGAAGTGTTTCAAGAAGGAAGGGGTGGGGCTTCCCTGGTAGCGCAGTGGTTAAGAATCCGCCTGCCAGTACAGGGGACACGGGTTCCAGCCCTGGTCCGGGAAGATCCCACATGCCGCGTGCCGTGGACCAGCCGGAGAAAGAGGATTTCACCACCCAGGGTCAGAAGGGAAGGGGTAAGGAACTGAAGTAGCACTGACAGATGGGGTCAGAGGACCAAGACAACTGATAGTTGCAAGGCAAATTTTATTATGCTACAGTTGCAAATTATATAGACTAGAAAAAGGGAGGTTACCAGATGGTGGTTTACATTATCTACAGACTATCTCGGCTTCAAGGTTAACTTCCCTGGGAGAAAACCCATAAACCCAGAATCATCAAAAATAACCTGCACATGCAGGGGGAAGACAGCTTTGCTTGTCTCATTTTACATTCTTTCTGATCTCTGGGCCCTGGTGATTTATCTCCCATGGAATGGAACAAGGAGGGGAACAAGTAGGCACAGTCCCTTCGAGCGGCCGCGGCATGCCTGGCACGTCCGTAGCCTGCTCTCAAGGCTGACTGCTTCCCACAGCCGCGGAGCAGCTAAGCCCGTGCGCCGCAACTAGTGAGCCTGTGCGCCGCAACTACTGAGCCCGCATGCCACGACTACTGAAGCCCGCGTGCCTAGCGCCTGTGCTCTGCAACAGGAAGCCACCGCAATGAGAAGCCCATGCAACGCAACAAAGAGTAGCCCCCGCTCGCCGCAACTAGAGAAAGCCCGTGTGCAAGCGAAGACCGAGTGCAGCCAAAAAATAAACAAATAAATTTATAAAAAGAAAAAAGAAGGAAGGGGTGGTGACTGAGCACACCAAATGCTGCTAAGCAGGCAGCATCCAAATGAGATGAGAACAGAAATTACCCATGGGTTTTAGCCATTTGAGATCTTTGGTGACCCTGACAAGAAGAGGTTGAGGGATGTAGGGATGGAGGCAAGATTGGACTCGGGTGAGCAGGGTGGACAGTAAACAAAGGGCAGTTCCTGTGACCTGAAGAACCTTTCCTGTGAAGAGAAGAGCGAACCCTCAGGGTTTCCGGGAACGCAGAGGAGGGGAGCTGATGGTCTCAGGACCACCTCCAGGAACCTTTTGGCAGCTGCCTCCAGAAGGGGATGGGTTGGTCCACAAGTGGGGTTACTGGCTCCACTCTGTTTCCACCTCTCCCTGGCCGCTTGGCTATAGATACGAAGCTGCCCAACCGACCTCGCCTGGTACAGGAGACCTCCTCGCCTCCACGTCTCAGGGGTCAGCTCTGAGCTTTGAAGGCATATCTCACCCTGAGGGTGGCCCACATTCGTCGGTGGGGCGTATGAGACCTCTGGGTTGGCCTGGAGGAGCTGGGGAGTCACGGATTGGTATCCTTCAGCCCCAGGGTAGCAGACGGTCCTCTCTCCCTTTTCTGTCTGATGGAGTAGCGTGGAATAGTGTGGAGAAACCCACAGAAGGCCTGAGACGTTGCCACTGTCCTGGTTCCCACTCCCATTAGCCCCATGGAGGCATGGAGACGCTCCAAGGCAGAGGTGAGGCTGGATCTAAGCTTTGGGGGTGGGGAACCTCAGTTCTCAGCTCCTTCAGGGCAAGCCCTCAGCAGGACCCAGGCATCCTTCCCTCCCTCTCACTCCTCCCTCTGAGAGGCTCTTCCTCTGTGAACTTGACAGAAGGAAGGGTGTGATGTCCCTGGATGCAAGGGCTCCCCTGGGAGAAGGGAAACTGCTTCCCCCAGAGAAAGCCTAGGTTGGGCAGTGGGGACCCGGGAGCAGAGTGAATAGGAGGGGGGATGTTATGGGTTGAATTGCACTCCCTCTGCCCCCAAGTTCATATGTTGAAGTTTTAACCCCCAGTATCTCAGAATGTATATTTGTAGATAGAGTCTTTAAAGAGGTAATTCAGTTGAAATGAGGTCATAGGG
This sequence comes from Phocoena sinus, assembly GCF_008692025.1. NCBI lineage: Eukaryota > Metazoa > Chordata > Mammalia > Artiodactyla > Phocoenidae > Phocoena > Phocoena sinus. Next base: position 5,621,740 of record NC_045781.1, read on the forward strand.
CAGAGTCCCAGTCCAGTATGACTGGTGTCCTTGTGAAGAACACACGTACACACAAGGAAGACCAGGTGAAAACTGGAGGAGAAGACGGCCATCTCCAAGCCAAGGAAAGAGACCTCAGAAGAAACAAACCCTGCTGACACGTTGATCTTGAACTTGTAGCCTCCAGAACTGTGAGGAAATACATTTCTGTTGTTTAAGCCACTCATTCTGTGCTCTTTTATTATGGCAGCCTGAGTGTCTAATAGAGTGGATTCGAGGACAGGGATAGTTATGTGTCACTTCCTCTGGGAAGCCCCTCTTGACTTTGCCAGGAAGTAGTGACCACCCTTTCCCCAGGGCCCAGCGTGAATATCTGTCCCAGCATGTGGGGGGCAGGGCTTTTATGAACACTTCAGTGCTCTTCTGTTTCTAAGGATCTTCGTTTACCAAGCTGGGTTCCCTTGAGGTCAGACACTGTCTCATTTACCTATGCGCGTCCGCCTCCACCATATACAGCATGACACCTGCCACACACAAGCTTCCAGAGCATGGAGGTCACATAGGCAAACACAGTGTCTCCACGTGACCAAAACAGAGTCATTTCAAGGTGAGGGGAACAACAGTCCACATCTGGGGGAGTTTACCTGACTCACTCCACAGATCCCATGCCCCTTACGTTGCCTAAGTCTCCCACCATCAGCATCGCCCCTGGGTGTCTGTGTTCTTATCACAGCAGGTGTTACAAATGTGTGTCTTCCAACTGTGTGACAGAAGGGGAGACTGGGAAGCAGACAAAGACCTTGGGGTGGGTGCTCCTGGGGGACCAGGAGTCAGTGAGCCCATCAGGGAGGGTGAAGGGGTAGAGGGACTGAGACCAGCCTACGGTTGCCAGATTTAGCCAATAAAAATGCAAAGTGCCCAGTTAAAGTTGAATTTCAGATCTCAACAACGAATGATTTTAGTAGAAGTATGTCACATGCAATCTCTGGGACATACTTATACTAAAACAATTCATTTTTCGTCAAGCCAGTTTTAACCGGGCATCCTGCCTTTTATCTGGCAAGACTAACCCTGCACTCCCACTCCCACCCTCTGCCCCAGAAATCCACCCTGCCCAGCACCCATCACCATCACCAGAGGCCCCTGTAAGAAGGGCTTACTGGAGACTTTCACTTCTGCTTCCCTAACGGCTCAGGGTCCAGCGGGAGAGTCCCCGGCCTCCACCCACCCAAAGCCAGGCCCCAAGTCTAGACACATGTCCTCCAGTCCCTCCCCCAGAGGTGACGCGGGAAGGTGACCAGCTCAGGGAGCCCAAACGCCAGGCGAGCCCCCCGGGAAAGAGTGAGCTCAAGTGGGTGACGTGGGGGTGGGGAGAGTCCAGAAAAGGAAAATGAGTCGTGTGGGTCTCAGCATCAGAAGCTCATTTCACGCATCAATCCACCAGGGCTCAGCTTCCGCCTTCTGCCCTCACCCAGTGCAAGTCACAGCGTCTGGGGAATGAGCGTGTCCCAGGGCAGGTCCAAGTGCCTGAGATGCTCTTGCCACTGCTCTTAGCCGTGCTGTGGGCCGGTGAGTGAACGAGGTGGGGGGCCAGGAGGGGCCCGGGACTGGGGGTGCAGCCTGAGCCTCTCTCTGTCTCCCCATAGGGTCATGGGCTCAGAATCCAGCTTTCCAGCTGCAGGTGCAGGAGTTGGTGAGGGTGCAGGAAGGCCTGTGCGTGGTCGTGCCCTGCACCGTCTCCTATCCCGTAGGAGGTTGGGTTTCCTCCACCCCAGCTTACGGCTTCTGGTTCAAAGACCCGACCGCCACAGACAGTGGTCTGCCAGTGGCCACAAACAAGCCGGATCGAGACGTGCAAACACACACCCGAGGCCGATTCCAGCTCCTTGGCGATCCCAGACAGAATTGCTCTTTGCTCATCAGAGACGTACACATGGAGGACAGTGCATTGTACTTCTTTCGGTTGGAGAGAGGCCATTACGTGCGATATAATTTCGTGGAATACAAGTTCCGTCTGGAGGTGACAGGTACGGAACTGGCTCGAGCTGGAATGGGGTGGGACCCCCCTCCCCCCTTCTCATACCGGGGAGGGGCTATGGGGAACGGACCGTGGGGGACCCCCGGCAGTACCCCCATCAGGGTCTAGCATCCCACCCTCTCTCCCTCCATCCCAGCCCTGACTCAGAAGCCAGAGATCTACGTCCCAGAGACTCTGAAGCCTGGGCACCAGGTGACGCTCATCTGTATGTTTCACCGGACCTTTGAGGAATGTCCGGCCCCTACTCTCTCCTGGAGGGGGGCCACCGTCTCCTCCCACGAGGCCAGACCAAGAACTTCCTACCTCTCAGCCCTCACCTTCACACCCAGACCCCAGGACCACGGCACTAAGCTCACCTGTCGGGTGGACGTCTCCAGAAAGGGACTGAGCACAGAGAACACCGTCCTACTGAGCGTGGCCTGTGAGTTTGGTGGTGGGAAGGACATCGGGGTGCGCAAACAGGCACGGGGGATGCGGAGGTGGAGAGAGGCAGCCGGGCAATGGTGGTCAGCTCTCTGCGGATTCGTGGGTAGGAAGGCGTGGAGTCTAGCGACGCTTGCCTCGGCCCAGGGAGCGGGAATGGGGATGCCGTCTGGACCTGTGTCCATAAGCGCATCTTTGGCACTCATTTGTCACTTGTCTTCCCGGAGGAAAGTCACACTTTCTTCTCCCCGAGGGGGTTCTCTCTGGCGGTGGGGAATCTCTCATTCCTCCCCAAAGCCAGCTCCCAATCCTGTTACAGATGCCCCCAAAGACATGGTGATCAGCGTTTCCCAGACCGATGTATCAGGTACTGAGGGCCACTTGGGGGTGTCAGGAGGGCGGGGGAGTGGTGTTCCCCCTTGCAGTCCTTCTCTTGCGCGCTCTCTCTCTCTGCAGCCCTGGAGCCGCAGGGAAACAGCCCCCATCTGGAAGTCCAGAAAGGCCAGTTCCTGCGGCTACTCTGTACAGCTGACAGCGTGCCGCTTGCCACACTGAGCTGGGCCCTGCAAGACAGAATCCTCTCTTGGTCCCACCCCTCGGGCTCCAGAACCCTGGAGCTGGTGCTGTCCCGGGTGAAGGCTGAGGATGCGGGTCGCTACACCTGCCGAGCTGAGAACGGGCTTGGCTCTCAGAGCCGCAGCCTGGAACTCTCCGTGCAGTGTGAGTGTGACCAGCAGGGGCCTGGTTTGGGGGGGGGGGGGGGGGTGGGACGGGGAGGAGGGAGGGGGCTGAGGGCAGGGTCCCAGAGCTCTAAGGTGACCCGGAACCCCAGGCCTATGGGGCTAGGGATTCTGCTTCCAGCTCCGACTGCGGTGGGCGCGGGGGCGGGGGATTTCCCCACGCCACCGAGCAATTCTCCAGCATCAGTGATATGTGCTACAATTCAACTCAATTCTGACGCTATCTACCCGGAGACAGCGTCAGATCCCACAGGTTAAGGGATCAGTTTCTGGAAAGTGGCCCCGCCCCCGCTTCGGCCACCAATCACAAGTCCAGGTTGTCACCTGTGCTTCTGACCGGCGATAGATTGGAGGTTCCCATGACCTCCTCCTTGGGTTCAATTAATTTGCTAGAGCTGCTCAGAGAAATATTTTACTCACTAGATGACCGGTTTATTATAAAAGAATATAACTCAGGAACAGCCAGATGGAAGCGATGCATAGGGCAAGGTATGGGGAAGGAGCATCTAACTTCCATGCCCTCTTCCTGGGCACAACACTCCCCAAATCTCCAAGTGTTCACCAACCTGGAAGCTCTCCCAGCCCCATTTGAGGGAGGGCGCGTGTTATGGAGTCCTCATTACATAGGCACGATTGATTAAATCATTGGCCATTGGCGATTGAACTCAATCTCCAGTCCCCTTTCCCTTCCTCAGAGGTCGGGGGGGGGGGGGGGGGGGGGTGGGACTGAAAGTTCTAACCCTCTAATCCGTGGTTGGTTCCCCTGGCAACAAGCCGTCATTCTCGGGCGCTTCTAAAAGTGACTTCATTAACATAAACTCAGGAGTGGTGGAAAGGGGTTTGTTATAAATAACGAGGCACATTTATCACGCTTACCTAGCATTCAGGAAATCCAAGAGTTTCAGAAGCTCTGTGCCCGGAATGGGAACAAAGATCAAATACCTATTTCTGTTATAAATCACAATATCTTAGGGACCTGCCCTTCTTACCAGTCTATTCCCTTGGGTCATTCATCTGACACTCAGTGGGTGATTCAACCTCCCTCCGCCTCCCAGCCCTTCACCCCTAGGGACGTTCACTTTGCCCAGAAGGAAACCCCTGGCTTGTTTAGAGTCAAGTACCCTGTCTCTGTTTCAGATGCCCCAGAGAACGTGAAAGTGATGGTCTCCCAAGGAAATAGGACAGGTAGGAAAGGGGATCAGAGGAACCAAACTGGGAGCGTCCCAGACGTCTGGAATGTCAGCAGGAAGAGGGTCCCTGTGCCCTCAGCTGTTCATCCATCCTGACTGTTCCCTCTCTAGTCCTGGAAAACTTCAGAAATGGCACATCTCTTCCGGTCCTGGAAGGCCAAAGCCTGCGTCTGCTCTGTGTCGCTCACAGCAACCCCCCAGCCAGGCTGAGCTGGGCCCGAGGGGGACAGACTCTGAGCCCCTCCCAGCCCTCAGATCCTGGGGTCCTGGATCTGCCTCAGATACAAACAGAGCATGAAGGAGAATTCACCTGCCGAGCTCAGAACCCTCTGGGCTCCCAGATCACGTCTCTGAGCCTCTCGGTGGTCTGTGAGTGCGGGGACCCCTGGGGGCAGGACACCTGGGCCCACGTGAGGGGAGAGGCACCGCTGACTCTCCTCCCTCTGTACAGACCCCCCGCAGCTGCTGGGACCCTCCTGCTCCCAGGAGGAGGAGGGTCAGCACTGCGACTGTTCCTCCCGAGCCCAGCCGGCCCCCTCCCTGCGCTGGCGGCTGGGGGAGGGGCTGCTGGAGGGGAATTTCAGCAACGCCTCCTTCAAGGTCACCTCCAGCTCGGCTGGGCCCTGGGTCAACAGCTCCCTGAGCCTCCGCGAGGGGCTCAGCTCTGGCCTCAGACTCGGCTGCGAGGCCCTGAACGTCCACGGGGTCCAGAGCGCCACTGTCCTGCTGCTGCCAGGTCAGGGGCCAACTGGACGCCCCCTGGAGGCGGGGGCTGAGAGCGACAGCGACAGGGTCCTGTGGGTGGGTCAGGAGCTGGGGAGCGGGGACACGGGGGCGCCTGTGGCTGGGGATGCGGAGGGGGAAATTAAATCGGAGAGCCTGACGCTTGGGCCTGGGGTGTAGCGGTTTCCAAGAAGTCGATGGGAAGGGGCTCTAGGTAAAAACCTCTGGAAAAACCACTAGGCTCCGGAAGCCTGAGCGCCTAGTGGCGGGTGGACGTGAGGACCCACGGGGATGGGAAGGGCTCAGAGATGGCTGACCGTTTCCTCGTGCAGATGAGAAGGGATTCGCCTCCAAAGCGTTCTCCGGCGGAATATTTCTAGGAATTGGCCTCATGACCCTCCTTTTCCTCTGCTTCATCCTGATCGTGTGAGTTAGCAGGACCAGCGATGGAGGGAGCGTGGGATCTGGGGCCCGTGGAGAGGGGGGCGGGGCCCGGGCGCACACCAAGGCGGGGTGTTCCCGCAGCGTGAGGGCTCTGAGGAAGAAGTGGACCCAAGCAGAGGTTCCGGCCCCGGTCCCGGCCCCGGCCCCAGGAGAGACTCCGAGGTCCAGGGTCTCACGGAGGAGCACGCTCCTGGATTACATCAACGTGGTCCCTAAAACTGGCCCCCTGGTGAGTGGTCCCAACCAGCTGTCTCTTCTTCCCCTCCTCTGACTCCTGTATACCCTCCTCCCCAGCCCCGCCCTCACCCTTTGCCCGAGAGACATCGCAGTGGAAAAGGCCCGGGTGCTGGATTCAAGTCCTGATTCTGGCACTTAACCTCTATGAGACCTTGACCAAATCCCTCCCTCCACTGAGCCTCTATTGCTTCCTCCTTGAGAGTCGGTTTGAGGATTACAACACATGTTATTGCCTAACAGGTAGCAGCTATTCCATTATTACTACTACCAAGAACATTACTAAGTAAAATTAATGATGTCACCGATGATTAATATCACTGAGAGACGGTATGTCCTAGTGATGATTAAGGGTAGGGCTCTGAAGCCAGCCTGCTTGGGTTCCTGTCCACTTTCTTCACTGTGTGTTCTGGGATGAGTCACTTAACTTTTCTGTGCCTCGATTTCTTTAACTGTAAAATGGGGATAATAGTAGTGCCGACCACGTAGGCTCACTCTGGGTATTCAATATGCACATTTTCTACTTGTAAAGCATTTAGAACGGTACCAGGCACCTAGTAAGTGTTGGGTAAATGCCGGATCTTTTCAGGAGAGAACATCTGTATGCGGATGATTCCAGAATTTACATCTCCCAGACTCATCCCTGAACTCTAGACTCATAGCCAACTATCTAGGCAGCATCTCCACGTGGATGTCTAATAGGCCTCTCAAACTTAGCCTGTCCAAAACCAAACTCATGACTAAACACCACTTAAAACCCTTCTCCTCCATCCTCTGCATCTCAGCAAATAGCACCACATTTGCCCAGCTGCTCAAGCCTAAAGACTTCAAGCCATTTCTTACTCCTCTCTTTTTTATCGCCCCCACAATCCACCCATCTGCAAATCTCCTCCCAAATCCATCCAAACCACTTCTCCCCCCTCGGTTGGATAGAGCTTAGGGACGAAGGAAAAAAAAAGTGAAAAATGCCGATTTCAGATGGTCACATACACAGGATTCCGTGTATGTAACACTCTCAAATGATAAGATTGTAGAGATAGAGGACAGGTTAGTAGTTGCGAGGGGTTCGGGATGGGAGGATGATGAGAAGGACAGCAGGAGGGAGATGTTTGTGATGATGGAGCAGTTCGGTGTCTTGTGGTGATGGTTACACCAATGTATCTGCATTAGTTTGCTAGGGCGGCCACAGCAGAGAACCACAGGCTGGGAGGCTTAACCACAGACTTGTCTTTATTGTTTGTTCCTGTCACGAGATGGAAGGCGAGCTCAGCGAAGGCAGGGTCTTTGTTCTACTGCCTGATGTAACCCCAGTTCCTCAATCGGTGCCTAGCACGTGGTAGGGGCTCGAGTATTTGTTGAATGAATGAATGAAGGATGGTCATTTTTCCCTTAGGCTCAGAAACAGAAAACCAAACCAAGCAGTCCTTCCTGGGCCACTGATCCAGATGCTCACCCCCCGGAACCCAGAAAGAACCAGAAGGAGCTCTATCTTGTTTCCCACAATTGTCCAGGACCCAAATCATCCACTCAAGCCCCAGAATCGGAGAACAACCAGGAGGAGACCCATTATGCTGTCCTCAACTTCCCAGGCCTCAGACCGTGGAACACCCAGAGGCCCAAGGATACTCACCCAGAGTATGCTGAAATCCAGTTCCACTGAGCGTCTGTCTGCTGGGTTGGAGGACTTGGATCCAGGCCGGGGAGAAAGGCAGAACAATTGGGAAGAGGAGAACAGAGTGTATAGTCTGTCTGTCTTTCTGTCTCCCTCTCTCTCTCATTTCATCGTCCAAGGATGGGATGATCCCATCCCAGATCCTAGCATTTTGGAACAGCCTGACGAATGTCTCTAGAGCGGCCTTCTCCAAATACACTATTCTAAGCAAGGTAAAGCTTTTCCTCTGACACACCTAGGTACCACCCTGGCTGAATACTCACAGTCTGTTTCTCAGCGGTGGGAGGACCTTTAAAGGTGGTCAAGCGCTCATCTTTGCTAACCTCACGGGTCAAGTCTGGGCGGCTGCCTAGTTTGCTGCCGCCTGTGAGCCGAGAGTGTGTTTTACATTTTAAATGGTTAAGGGGAAAATCAAAAGAAGGATGCTTTATGATGCATGGAAATGACTTGAGATTCAAATTTCAGTGTCCACGAATAAAACTTTATTGGAATGCAGCCATGCCCATTTTGTTCTGTGTCGCCTATAGCTGATTCCAGGCAGAGTGGAGCCGTTGCCCTGCTAAGCCTAAGATAGCTAGCCTTCGGCTTAGGAAAAGTTTGTGGAATTTTCATGTGATGTAAACTCACCCGCTTATTTGTACAGAAGAGCTAACAGAAGCGGAGGTCCAGAGAGAGTTCAAGAGTAGCCAAGGTGACACTGACTAGCTCTGTGACTAGATGGAAGGTTTCTAGGGTGAGGACTTGCAGGGCGAGGAGACTTGAGTGGCAGTTTAATAGTAAGAGGGAGGAAATTAATATTTTTGAATACCTGCTATGTATCACATTGTGAGCCAACTGTGGTGTAAAATTTAAGAGTATCTCCATTGGGAAGATATCAGAGACTCAGAGAGGTGAATTAACTTATCGAAAGACACACAGGAGAAATCGGCAGTATCAGGGGTCCCACCCATGGCTGACTCCAAAACCGCTGCTCTCCCCACTTTTTCATAACCCCTCCTGAAGTGGCGCTCTTGAGTGAAAAGGACTCAAAACTCAGGGCAGAATGTGAGGATGGTCAATCATCTCAGATATAAAGAGAGGCTTGCTGGTCACCTCATCTCAGCAGGAAGTAGTGGTCAGGCTGTGTCCATGAAGCTGGCCTCTGTTGATCTTTCTTTTCCTTTCTAAGACCATGGTGGGGGGGGGGGGTGGAGGGGATGTCTTTACTCCTTAGAAGGATAAATGCAATTAGATAAAGAGGGAACGAAAAGAAAGAAAAAGATTTTGAGTTGGAATTTTCCAAGGGTTCCTTTATACAGATATTATCTCTATTATATAGTTGGGCAAACTGAGTCACGAAAAGGTTACAGACACATCCAAAGCCACAGGATGAGTAAGATTTGATTCCAGAGCCCAGGCTCTTGGTCATGACCTTATATTGCCCTCTTGGTGGCTTGTTGAGCAGAGGGGACCTGATAAGGAGGGGTGGCAGGTGCAGTATATGGAAAGGACAAACGACTTGCACTTGTGTCCAGATTCTACTACTTACTAATCAGAATAAGTACAGGCAAGTGACTTTCTCTCTCTGAGCCTCGATTTCCCCATGTATTAAAATGAAGGTAACGCCCTTACTTGGAAGGTTTGTTATAATGATTGAATAAGAGAGTACAGATGAGGGGGGTGGGGCAGTATAGGGGTAGGGGATGAAGAGGTACAAACTCTTAGGTATAAAATAAGCTACAAGTACATATTGTACAACACAGGGAATATAGCCAACATTTTACAATAACTATAGGTGGAACATAACCTTAAAAACTTTTTAATTGTGTATCACTCTATTGTACACCTGTAATTTATGTAATATTGTACATCAACTATACTTCAATAAAAACATGTTTTTTAAGAAAAAGAACACAGATGAAGGCACTTTATAAACTGTAAACTGTTACCCAGACTTTAAGTACGATGATCTGAGTATCAAGTACGATGAGTTATGTATGGTGGGTGCCCTTCTTTGATTCGGAAGAATAGAGAAAGTTATCACCTTACATTTGTTTAATGGCAACTATAGTGTTTAAAATTTTCTCGGCTTGTGTAAGGTATCAACTGACTAGCCCAGTTGGCTGAGCCGTGGAGCTCCAGTCTGCAGGCGGGATGCAAATAGCTTTGGAGAAGAAGGTAGCAAAAAAGAGCGCTGTGCTCACTGTGTCCTAAGTGCTCTCTGTTTTTCCTCCATAGTCACCCCCGGAGCCCGGATTTGGTAGTTACTGCATATGATGATATGGTAAGGAGGCCCACGCTGACATGTTTTGCCTCCTAACTGTGCCAGTGCCTCTGTGTACTGAATAAAATAAAAAACCGAACTAGCTGCAAGCACTGAAGTTGGCCACCAGAAGCCAGTATACCCAGAGTAATTGAATTACTCATGGAGTAGGATCAACCAATGCAACTGCCCCATTTTTTTAAACTTTTTTTTAAAAAAATTGAGGCGTAGTTGATGTACAATATTGTTTCAGGTGTAAACATAGTGATTCGCAGATTTTAAAGGTTATACTCCGTTTACAGTTATTATAAAATATTGGCTTTATTCCCTGTGTTGTAAAACATATCCTTATAGCTTATTTATTTTATACATGGTAGTTTGTACAACTGCCTCATTTTATAGGGGCTTCAAGAGGGACAGGTTCACACAACAAAATAGCAGAAGTGACATTCAAGCTCAGACAGGCCCTAAGAGGGATGACCACTGCAGGTCCTGAATTCGTTTTAATAAACTTAGAGGGGGCAGAATGCTGGAGGGGCCTCCGTTTCCCTCTCTCTGCCTCCAAATCCTGCCAAACGACCCTTCAAAATTTGTTTGACCTGGGAAATTGCGAGATTATGTTGCTAGGACAACAGGTTTGACCAGGGGTCAGTAACTTTTTAAAAATTTATTTATTTTTGGCTGCATTGGGTCTTCTTTGCCGTGCGTGGGCTTTCTCTAGTTGCGGCGAGCGGGGGCTGCTCTTCTTTGCGGTGCACGGGCTTCTCACGCTCAAACGCTCAGACGCGCTCAGAAACGTAGCCAATCAAAACGCGAGGGTGCTAGCCCCGCCTCCCCCGGATTTGACGGACAGAGGAGACGCGGAAGCAACGTGATCATACCCGCCAATCAGAGCTGAGGATTACGTCTCGCGCTGTTCCACGTAACAAGGAGTGGGAGGAGCTCAAACCTATTGCTGAAGGCGTTCCCCAACAAATCGGAACCTTCGTTCCCTCCGGACTCAGGAATTGATTGGTCACTTTTCAGAACTTGCCTGTCAATTTTGAAAGCTGGGTAAAGGGCATTTTCTTAGAGGCGCAAGAACACGCCTCCGCTCTCCCAGGTCCGGGAGGAGGGCCTTAAAGGGCCAGGTACATGGTAAGTGGCGAGGTCGGACCCTGACGGCAGAAACCGGAGGAACAGTAACGGAACAAAACACGAAGCAGTGCCGTTACGCTGGAATTGAGTTTTATGTCGCAAAAACCCAGAGACTTAGCTTACTTTAGGTCAAGAGCTAGTAAGAAGCGGAACGAGGATTCGAACCCTTATTTCGGAGCCCTGTTTGACATAAGCTTCCTAACCGGATGGATGAGACCTGCATGCTAATCATAGTCGCCAGGAAAGGAAAACCAGCCTTCTTGGTAAAAATCTTTAGATTCCAACCACCTAGCCTTTGCTCGCGCCGTTTCTTCTACATCAAATATCCATTCACCCTAGACCTAGCCCAAAGGCCACCTCCTCTAAAACAAAACAAAACAAAACACCAAAAAACCCAAAAACCTCTCCGACATTCTCCCCCACGCCTTGCAAGCGAGCAACGACGTTTTCCTGGACCCCGACCTCCCCCTCCCCCTTGCCTCCAGGCAACGTTTAATCCGCTTCCGGCTCTCACTGTCCTGTTCCTCCCTGTGTCCCGGCTCCCATCACCCCAGAATGTTATTGTCCATCTCTGTGTCTGTCCCCCACCTCTCGAGACTGAGCCATTCGAGAGCAGGTACCGGTTCTGCGTCATCTCGGCGTCACCAGTATCATCCAGCACAGAACTCGAAAGCTAGTCTCGGATTTCTCATCCTTAAAGTGGGATGTTGTGAACTTCTTGTAAAAAAATTCATATTCAAAGGCGCCGCTCAGGTTGAGAACTTTGCATCATCCTTGATTCCCCATTACTCGTGTCCAGCAGCCCTGCAGCAAATCCCGATGGCTCTCCCTCCAAAACATCTTAAATCTATTCACATCTTCCCATCCCCACTACCCCCAACCTCCTTGGAGCCGTCACCACCCATGCCTGGAGGATGGCAGCATTCTCCCTAGGCTTCCTGCTTCCACTCTCGCGTTCCACCACAATCCACTCTCCAAACTGCAGGCACAGTGCTCTTCTTAAAACATAAATTATGTCACACTTCTGCTTACAAATGTTCAAAGTCATCTCAATGTTCCAGAATTAGAAAAAAAAAATTCCAAAGTCAGCCTAGAAGGTGCTATACAGTCTGGCTCCTACTTGTGTCTCCATTAAGCATAGACTCTGGAGTCAGGGTTCAAATCCCAGTTGTGCTACTGACAAGCTCCGTGACCTTGAGTAACTTACGTAGCCTCTCTCAGGCACAGTTTGAACCTCTGTGAAATGAAGACTAAATAAATTGGAATTATTCATTAAAATAGACCTCTAGTTTGTTAAAAAGAAGAAACTGACCAGTAGTCCTCAAAGCTGTCAAAGTTGTGAAAAACAAGGAAAGACTGAGAGACTGCTACAGAACAGAGGCGACTGAGGGGATATGATGACTCAGTGGGATCCTGCCTTGGATTCTGGAACAGAAAAAAGAGGACATTCGGGTAAAAACTGGCAAAATCCAAATCAAGTTTGGAGTTTAGTGAAGAGTCTTAAGAGTCATGTTGGTTTCTTAGTTGTGACAAATGTTCCACGATAATGTAAGAAGATAGCAAGAGGGGAATCGGGGTGAGTTACAAAGTTATCTTCGTAACTTTTCTGTAAATATGAAGGTATTCCAAATTTTTAAATATATATATATATTTTTTTAAAAAAAGACCTGTCCCTCTCCTCCCAGCTTATTGCTTCCCAGTCCCTCAAACACTATGTTTGTTTCACCCTGAGGGACCTTTGCACCTGCTTGTCCCTCCGCCGGGAATAATCAACTCCCAGGTCAGCTGGCTCCATCCCACAGTATCCATCTCTAACCATCTTACCTAAAATAAGCCCATGGGGGACTTCCCTGGAAGTCCAGTGGTTAAGACTCTGAGCTTCCACTGCAGGGGAACGCAGGTTCCATCCCTGGTCGGGGAACTACGATCCCACATGCCCGGTGGCGTGGCCAAAAAATAAAAAATAAAATAACCCCCTGTGCCTCTATATCACTTGTCCTGTCTTTACACCTTCACAGCCCTGCATATAGGAACTGTACCGTGTCTTGTGTGTTTCTCTCCCAACATGTAAAGGTTCATTAGCGTACATGTATTCTGTCCCGGGCTAAATCCCCGGCCCCCAACCTAGAGCGTAGCATATAAGCAGGCACTGAATAATATTAAATAAATAGATATGAGAATGACTATTGCTTCTCAATAAAATACTACCACGACCACCAGCAATAACAATAAGAAACTCTCACTGGTTGAGACTTATTGTAGTCCAGATCATGTGCTGACTACTTTACACACGTGATACATCCTTTAAACCTCACGAGATCCTAGAAGGTAATATTAGCCCCGTTTCTCAAAAGCACAGAGACTAGAAGGGCTTAAGCTCACAAAGTTAAGCCAGAGACAGAGTTTAGAGTGAAATCCAGCCTCTAAGGTTGCCAGTCCATCTGCTAACCCCTCTGCCCCCGGGAGTACCCAATGTCCAGATTTCCCTAAACGTCCCTTTAGTCCTAAAGAACACCATCGGGTCCCCTGAGGACACGGCCCAGGAATACAGGTGGAGAGAGGAGGGGGGTAGGGACTCCTGGGTCTGAGGGGGGAGGGGCCGGGGGCCTGGACTCCTGCGTCTGAGGGGGGAGGGGCTGGGGGTCTGGATCCTGGATCTGAGGGGGGAGGGGCCGGGGGCCTGGATCCTGGGTCTGAGGGAGGAGGGGCTGGAGGCCTGGATCCTGGGTCTGAGGGAGGAGGGGCTGGAGGCCTGGACTCCTGGGTCTGAGGGGGGAGGGGCTGGGGGTCTGGATCCTGGGTCTGAGGGGGGAGGGGCTGGAGGCCTGGACTCCTGGGTCTGAGGGGGGAGGGGCCGGGGGCCTGGATCCTGGATCTGAGGGAGGAGCTGGCTTGAGCGCCCGGCTCCTGGGTCTCCGGAAGGCGTGGTCTGCGACCTGAGATACGTGGAGTTGACGCACTGGAACCCCGCGAACTCAGCCCTGCACGCTTTCCTGCGGCTCTGCACGCCCCGCAAACCACGCCCCCTTTCTGACAAAGTCCCACCCATCTTCTTCCAGACGCTTCCCCCCTCACTGGGCCGTGGAGAAGTCGTGGCGAGGGTCCTAGAAAAGACTTGAAAGACCGCGGTGAAGATGGAACGGCAGAAGGAAGGGACTGGGCCGGAGGGGTGAGAGACGCAAGACTTCCCGCGGGGAGCACAGACACCCAGAAAGAGGGAGGATAGAGAAAATCAGAGAGTTGAACAGACCCAGAGAGTATCAGGAAAAAAAAAAAAAGTCTTGGGTATCATCACACAGAAACAGAATCTTCGACAATCTTGGTGACAGGGAGAGTTGAGCGAGATGCTTAGAAATAGGGAGAGAGGTAGAAATAAATTTGTGGAACAGAGAAATTTCGAGAAGGAACCAGAATTGAAGATGCCAGACACAGCCGTAGGGCTGGAGAAATAATAATTATCCACATTTATCGAACACTTCCCAGACCCAGCCCTTTAACAAGCACCTTTGATACCACCAGAAGCTATCTCTTGGTATGAAAACGTAAGGTTCGGAATGGGAAAATGCCCAAACACAACGCGAGGGAGGCAGCCTGGAATGGGAACCGCGTTCTGTGGGATGCTGAAGCTCTCGCAGAGCTGTCTGTCTGTAAAGAAAACGGGAAGAAACAGAGAGAGAAAGGGGCCTGGAAGTCAGAGGCGAGCTCAGTCCTGAGGATGGGGAGAAATGGACTCCTGGGAGAAGCCAGGAAGCAGAAAGGCTGCAGTAGGGAAGGCGTATGCAGATGGTGAGACCCACTGACCTGTCCTTTTGTTATTCTAGGAACAACCTGCCTTCCCCAGGGACTGAGGCGTGGCCGCCTGCACCTTTCCCAGCCCTGTTCCCTTCTCTCCTGGGCACCCCAGATCCAGCCCACCTGGGGCTCCCTGAGAGCCTGGCCGCTGTCACTGTCCCCATCCGTCTGGATACTCTCTCCTACCTCCTGCACAGCGCCCTGATGGGAGCCTACACGCTTCAGCAGTCCTTGCCCTCCTGCCCCTGCGCCGCACAGGCGTGCTGCACCCAGCCGGGCACCGCCAAGAGGCCGCCCAGGGGACGAGGGGGCAGGGACGCCCGATGCAGGCCAGGCCGGGGTCAGGGCCAGCGGCAGTGGGGACTTGGGAGGGCTGAGCAGGCAGAGAGTGGCTGGGTGGGGAACCCTGGGGCTGGCCCCAAGACCCCGCCGATGACGCTGCCATCACCGACACCACCTGCCCAGGATGGGAAGAAGGACGCCCAGGGTCCGGAGCTGCCCCTGGAGCCAATGCCTGCTGATGACTGGGAGGCCGAGTACTAGGTCCCTGAGGACTCTGCACCCTGGACTCCGGTGGGGGCCCTTGAGGGTCACCAGGAGGGTGTTCCTGGAGCCCAGGGTGACCTCAGCCCTGTCGGAGATACCCAAGAAACATCCTGCTCCCATCCCTCTTCCTCTCAAACCACAGCCTCAGGAGGGGGTCCTGCGAGTCACCTGGTGAAACCCAGACCTGACATAGGATCCCAAGCCAGGGAAACAACCCTGAACCTCATGCCAAACCCAAGCCTCTTCCCATCTCTTGCACTGTTCCCAACTACAGCGACAACACTCACCTCAATGCCCAGGGCTCCTCCAGCCATGCCCAGGCCCATTCCTAACCCCAAAGCCATTCCCACCTGCCTCTGCCAGCCCCATCCCACGGCCACACTGAATCCCGCATCCCGCAGCCGTTCACCCCCATTCCGTTCTCCATCTCCGCCCTGACCCATCCTCATTCCCATCCACCTGAAGGCCAACCGATCCCCATCCTTGATTTCTTCTGCACTCCAGCCCTGTCTTCAACCCCAGCCAGCCCCGCCTCGCCCTCACCCTCCTTCCTGTCCCAGCCCCAAACGTGACATGCCCTGTGACCCCACCCGCAAAGAACCCCGTTGGCCCAACATATCCAGATACCTGCAGCCCCACCCCATTTCCTGCCTTTGGGGGAGCGGGGCCGGCCGGGTTGAACAATAAATGGCTGAGTGTCCCTATGTCTTGTGTCTGTGTGTGCTTACGCAGCTTGGGCTAACCCCGAGGGTGCCGTGGAACGAGGCCTGCGAAAGGGTGCTAGGGTGGCTGGGAGGGTCACAGAGAGAGGCCGGTGGGACCAGGGGCTGTGGGGAGGGAGGGCCTGGATTCCTGCTTCAGCGAATTCCATCTGGGGCGTCTGCCACCACTGCACTTCTGCCTGCTGGAAGCTGCTGGGCCGTGGGGCCATTGTATGGGGAGGCTTAAGGGATTTGGGAGACCCTGGGAGCAGAGAGGCCAGCGACCTGACTGGGCTCAGTCTGCACAGAGGGTCCGAGGCAGACGGAGGGTTCAGGGCAGGCTCTGCCCCTCAGGTAGGGACCAGGTGTGGGAGCCATGGGCCCCTCCTCCCCCTAAATCTAGGTGGCCAGGCCTCCTTTCTCTCGCAGGGACTTGGTGGGGTCCTAGCCCTAGCCCCCTCCTCACCTTGAACCTGGGAGTCCAGGGCCCCGGCCCCCTCCATCCCCCAAAGGCTTGGTGTCCCAGTGACCAGCCCCTTCCTGGCTTAGGACCTGGAAGTCTAGGCCCCCAGCCCCTTTCTCCCCCCAGGACCCAAGGGTCTAGGTTCTCAGCCTCTCCTCCCCCAGACTCAGGAGTCCAGATCCCGAGCTCCCTCTGCCCCCCAGACCCAGGGATCCAGGTGCCCAGTTCCTTCCTCTCATTGGGACCTAATGTCCCAGCCCCCCAGCTCCCTCCTCACCTAGGATCTGGAAGTCTAGGGCCCCAGCTTCTTGTCCCTCAGACTAGGAATCTAGACCCCCGGTCCCTTCTCCCCCAGGACATGGGAATCCAGCTCCCGACCCTATCTCTCCTTTTACCCACAGATCACCATGTACAGCTTCATGGGTGGTGGCCTCTTCTGCGCCTGGGTGGGGACCATCCTCCTGGTGGTGGCCACGGCGACAGACCACTGGATGCAGTACCGGCTGTCGGGGGCCTTCGCCCACCAGGGCCTGTGGCGATACTGCCTGGGCAGCAAGTGCTACCTGCAGACGGAGAGCATCGGTGAGGCTCCGGGGCAGGGTCTGGGTTGTGCCTGGGGTCAGAGCCTCATGCAGCGCAGAACCTTACAGTGGAAAGGCCACCTGTTTTGCAGATGGAGAGCCTTGTGGCTCGGGGAGGGAAAGCGTCCAGCCCAAGGTCATTCAGCGTGGAAGGGGCAGAACTGGGATTTCAGCATTTTTTTCTAGTACAATTACAGGAGGTACCGATTTAGAGGTTAAGTAGAGAGGTGACATTTCCTGGCATGAAATAGAGGTCAGGTATAGCAGTTGGGGCTGGGGTTATCAGAAGAGCATTTTCTAAATATCTACTAGGTGTCAAGAACTATATTAGGTACCAGGAGGATACAGAAGCAATACGGACCCTAAGTTTGCTAATACTGGATGAGATACTTTTTAATACTTGCTGTGAGGCAAGCCATGTAACACATATGTGTATGTGTATATATGTGTTTGTATGTATATGTAGATATATACGTGTATATATTACATTATATATTGTAAAAATGGAGATAAAAATAGTACTTACAGTATAGGATTCCTGCAATCTATATTATATAATACATATTATTATAAGATACTATGTACCTCTATGTGCCTCTTTCCATATACATATATATTTGTATATATGTACAGTCTTCCCTCAGTCCCTCAGTAACCACAGAGAATTGGTTCCAGGACCCGCCGTGGATACCAAAGCCTCTGGATGCTCCAGTCATGTAGTCGGCCCTCCGTATCCGCGGTTCCGTATCTGTGGTTCTGCATCTGGGGATTAAACCAACCGCGGGTAGTGTAGTACTATACGTATTTATTGAAAAAAATTCTCATGTAAGTGGACCTGCACAGTTCAAACCTGTGCTGTTCAAGGGTCAAATGTATATACGTGCATATATATGGAAAGAGAGATGCATAGAGTCATATAGTATATTACATAATATATATTATACAATATACATTATATAATATATTAACAATACATAGTATATCACATGTTCTATATTATCTGTATCCAATAATAGTGTAGTAATTAATAATAACAATAACTGGCATGTATTGTTACTGTGTCCCACATGCTATTCTAAGCGCTTTGCCTGGATTAACTCCCTTCGGTGTCCCAACAACGCTAAGGGGGCTGTTCCGTTGTGTCTATGAATTAAGACATGATACTTGACCTCAAAAAGTCAATTCTTCTGGGGAGGGGGTTGGGAAGAGGAGCCAACCCTCACTGAGCCCTGTGATATGACAGGCTTGTGGCAGATTTCACCTACCCCATCTCATCAAACTTGCCCATTTGCTGGAGGGATAAACTGAGGCAGGGAGAGGTGGGAAGGTTTGCCCTGGGCTACCAGTCTCAGAGCCCCATCTGGCTGACTTCGTGCATCCTTTTCATTTCTGGCTGTCTCTTTGGTCACACTTCTACCATTCCTCCTGCTTCAGACTGGAAACATCAGCAGACACTCTGAGTTCCCTCTGCTGGGGATGGGAGAGAGGGAGGCTGGATGGAGGTCTTCAACTTCATTTGATATCTTCATGACCACAAGACTGAGAGCCTCAGGGACATACCCCACCCCGATTGATTCTTGGGTATTTGTCCAAACAGCAGGTTTAATTTGTTCATCCATTGTCTAGCTGACGTAATCCGATCACCAAAATTAGAGCAGGAGTCCTGGGTTTGCTTCCCAGAGGCCAAACCCAACCCAGGACGCGTATGCATAGCATTTTTTAAGTTTCCAAAGTCATTACCAGTATTTTAAAAATCTGGAGATTTTTACATTAAAATCTGGACTTGCAGCTCTTCTTGAATAATCCAGCTTTGCCTGTCTTTTCCAGGCCCATGGTCAGCTGGTTATGAGAAGCAAATGCCCCCTTCAAATGGGGCACACCAGTCAGGGTCCCCTCAAGAGACAGAAACCACACTGTGATTTGAATAGGGAGGGTTTTCTCTAAAGATGAAGCCGATAACTGATAGCTGGTACATACATGTTCCCCATGCAGCCTGCTGTCTCCTGCCTTTATTCACAGCTGCTGCCAAGCCTCAGAGGCATTTGTGTTTTCCACCCCTGCATTAGCCCAACCATGGGAAAGAAATAGGCTATAACATCCCCCATAAGTCCTCCAGACTTTTAAATACCCAGAGGCACGTGTATTCCTTTTCTAAGGCTGCCGTAACAAAGTACCACAAACTGGGTGGCTTAACAGAAATCTATTGCCTCACAGATCTGGAGGCTAGAAGTCCAAAATCGAGGTCTCTGCAAGGTTGGTTCCTTCTGAGGGCTGTGAGGAAGAATCTGTTCCCTGCCTGTCTCTTAGCTTCTGGTGGCTGCCCGGCAATCTTTGGTTTTCCTCGGCTTGTAAATGCACCAGCCCATCTCTGCCTTCATTTTTGCCTGATGCTCCCCTGGGTGTGTGCCTGCCTGTGCCTGTCTCCAAATGTTCCCATTTTATGAGGATACCAATCATATTGGATTAAAAATCCACCCTACTCTGGTATGACCTCATCTTAACTACTTACATCTGCAAAGACCCTATTTCCAAATAAGGTCATATTCCGAGGCAGTGGGGGGAGGGGGGAGCAGTTAGAACTTGAACATATGAACTTGAAAGGGGAGACACAACGCAACCCAGCAGCCCATAACAACATCCGTGGAGAAGTATCCAGGAATTGTTCTCCCCTAGACTTTCACAAGACAAAAGACTGCATTTTGCAAAGATCTAAGGCTTTTTCAGTGGCAGGATCCCAGTTCTGCCCCGGGTGATAATTGTCATGGGTTCTCCGAGAGACAGAATAACAAAGCAGTTAAGACGGAGGACGTGGAGCTTGGCTTTCAACTCCAGTCCCTCTGCTAATTATGGGACCTTGAGCAAATCACTTCACCTCTCTGAGCCTCCGTTCCTTCACTTGAAAAATGGTCACGAAAATATTACTTAGAGCATAGGGCTCTTGGAAAGAAGAAATAGGATCACACATGGGAAGAGAGCCTGGCACGTACTTGAGAGTTGCCAAATGGAAGATGAGATCATGATGAGTGCTCCCAGGGCATTTCCATTCATTCGACATGTTTCTTGAACACCTATTACGGGCCAGGCACTAGGTGCTGGGGATACAGCAGTGAGTGAGAAAGCCAGGCCCTTGCCCTCGCAGAGCTGAGAACTCAGTGGAGAGAGATGGACATCATAAACAAGTTAGAAATAAATTAATGGGACATTTCTAAATATGGGTAAGTGGTATGAAGGAAGGGAAAGGGAGCATGGGAGAGAGGATAGAGAGTGAGTAGCAGGAGGATATGGGAAATTGGCATTCATTCATTGAACAAGCATTTCTCCAGGCCCACGTGCAAATCAAACCTCTGCTGGTGTCTGTGGTGTAGAGTCGACCAGGTCCCTGTCCTCAGGGAGCAATCAGGCTGGAGAGGGAAACAGGCAAAGAGAGTCTCAACCCAGAGCAGGGAGTGAGGATGGTGCCTGAGGGGTGAAGGGATGCTTCCCAGAGGAGGGGATCTGGGAGCCGAGCTTTGGAGGATGAATAGGAGTCTGCCAGGTGAAGAGGAAGGGCTTTTCAGAGAGGTGAAGGAGGAGCTAGGTCAGGAATACAGAGAGGGGTGAGGCATTCCTGCCCTCAGAGGTAGCAGCCTTCACCACTGAGGGCAAGGAAGGCACAGGAGTGACTGTGGGGTGCTCCCACAGCATACTGGAATGCCACCCGGGCCTTCATGATCCTGTCCTCCCTGTGCGCCACCTCTGGCATCATCCTGGGCATCGTGGCGTTCGCTCAGCAGCCCACTTTCACCCGCTTCTCCCGGCCCTTCTCTGCGGGCATCGTGTTTTTCGCCTCCAGTGAGTGAATCACCCCCTACACCTGCCCCCTCCCAGCTCCCTCTCCAGCTCTACCCCCAAAACCACTTCCATTCCCCACTGTTCCTCACTCCACTCCACCCGCACCCAAATCCCCCCTCCACCTTCGACGACAACTTCAGGACTATTTCTAATGCCAGTCAGTTCTGACGCCAGCTCTGTGTACTGCCATTCAATTCTGGCATAACCACCGGAGTTGGCAGCAAACCCCACAGGTTTAAAGGTACGGTTCCCAACCGGACTGCCCCCACTTCAGCTGCAGTTGGGGTCCCCAGCTCACCTGTACTTTTGACCAATCGGCTACAGATTCAGGGGTTCCCAGGACCTGCTCAGGTTCAGAAACGTGCTAGAATAACTCACAGAACTCAGGAAAGCATAATACTTAACAGTTTTATTATAAAGAGTACAACTCAAGACCAGCCAACTAAAGAGGTGCCTAGCGTGAAGCCGGAGAGGGGTCCTGAACATGGAGTTTCCATGCACTCTCCCTGCAGAATTAGGGCTCGTCAGCACATCCATGCATTCACCAAACGGGGAGCTCCAGTGACCGCCAGCATCCAGCATTTCTACTGGAGTTTCATTACAAGGGCATGAATCACTGGCCATGTGATTGAACTCTATCTCCAGCTCCCCTTTCCTCCCCAGAGGTTGGACTGGGGCTCAAAGCCCCAACCCTCTATTCCCACGGCTGGTCTTTCTGCTGAGCGGCTCCTATCCCTGAGTCATCTCTGATCATCAACATAAACTCAGGTGTGATCCAAGAACAACAAAGACACTCCTAGTACTCAGAAAATTCCAAGGATTTAGAGTTTCCCTCCCAGGAACCAGAGACAAAGACCAGTCAGATTCTTTATGACACACCACGACCCCACACCATTCCCACCCTAACCCTACCCCTCATTCATTTTTACTCCCACTTTCAACTCAACCCCCATCCTCACCCTATCCCTACCTGCACCCATACCCCCTTCTCAATTTATTAATTCCCCCCCATCTCCAAACCCGCCTCCATCCCCATTCCCACCCCACCCCCCACCCCCGACCTCTCTCTCCAGCATTTTTCGTCCTGCTGGCCTTGGCCATTTACACTGGAGTCACCGTCAGCTTCCTCGGTCGCCGCTTCGGGGATTGGCGCTTTTCCTGGTCCTACATCCTGGGCTGGGTAGCCCTGCTCATGACCTTCTTTGCAGGTACTGGGTTTGGGGGTGGAAAGGCCAGTGTCCGGGTGAGATGATGGGGTGGGGGATCTCACACAGGCGCCCCCGGCACTGAACCAGAAGGCAGACTCCAAGCCCTGTGGACACCAGGGAGAAAGGGGATTCTGTGTCTGTGTCTTGGGCTGGGAGCAGGGGCTGGGAGGGCTGATGGGGGGCTGGGCGGGGTCAACCGGGATCTCTTCTCGCGCAGGAATTTTCTACATGTGTGCCTACCGGATGAATGAATGTCGGCGCCTGTCCACTCCCCGCTGAACCCAAATGTGTGCCCCGACTTCATCTGGACATCAAAGTCAGGTCACTGAAGAGGAGGCAGTGGGTCTAGAGGCCTGAAATCCTGGTTCCTGGGGCCTGGTGGAGGCAGTTGAGGAGACCCAAGGCCCCAGCCACCAGGGGGGTTGTTAGAGAAATGGAATATCCATTAGAGAGACTTTTTGGAGTTTAATAAAACTGACAGAAACTACTGAAGTGTGGTCCCTGAGGCGTTCGAGTGGAGAGAAAGAGGGGTGAAGTGTGGTGAATGGGGCAGGGGTGGTGGCATTATAGTAGGCCTGCCTGCTCAGTTCCTGTAGGAGAGATAGGCACAGAGATAAATTTCACAGTCCCCACCCTACTAGGTTCACCTTTTTTTTTTTTGGCTGCACCCCTCGACGTGTGGGATCTTAGTTCTCCCACTAGGGATCGAACCTGGGCCCCCTGCAGTGGAAGTGTGGAGTCCTAACCACTGGACCATCAGGGAAGTCCCTGGGTTCAACTGCTAGGAAACCAATGTGTAGGTCCAATTCTGATGGGTGTGTTTTTTCCCCACACCACCAAGCGAGTAACTCAATTCTGACACGATCTACCTAGAGAAAGTGTTAGATCACACAAGTTAAAGACACAGCCCTAGAAGACCGCGCCTCCCACTTCAGATGCCAATCACAAGCCCAGCTTGTCACTTGTGCTTCTGAGCAACCAACAATAGACTAGAGGTCCCAACAACCCCCTCCTTGGGTTCCATTAATTTGCTAGAGCAGCTCACAGAACTCAGGGAAACATTTTACTTACTAGATCACCAGTTTTTCATAAAAGGATATAACTCAAAGCAGCCAGATGGGGCTTCCCTGGTGGCGCAGTGGTTGAGAGTCCGCCTGCTGATGCAGGGGACACGGGTTCGTGCCCCGGTCCGGGAAGATCCCACATGCCACGGAGTGGCTGGCCCCGTGAGCCATGGCCGCTGAGCCTGCGCGTCCGGAGCCTGTGCTCCACAACGGGAGAGGCCACAAACAGTGAGAGGCCCGCGTATCGCAAAAAAACCCAGACAAACAAACAAAAAAACAGGCAGATGGAAGAGATGCACAGGTCAAGGTAAGTGAGAAGAGGTGTGGAGCTTCCATGCTCTCTCCAAGTAGGTCACTCTCCCCCAGAAAGCATGTGTCCACCAGCCCGGAAGCTCTCTGAATCCTCTCCTTCTGGGTTTTTCTGGAGACTTCATTACATAGCTATGATCGATTAAGTCATTGGCCGTTGGTGGTTGAACTCAATCTCCAACTTCTCTCCCCTCCCAGGAGGTCAAGGGGTGGGACTGCAATTTCTGACCCTCTAATCAGCGGTGGTTGGTTCCCCTCACTCTCACAACTTAGGAAATTCCAAGAGTTTAAGGATCCCTATGCCAGAAGTGGGGACAAAGACCCAATATATATTTATTATAAAACATAATATCACAGTAGGATAACACGATAAATGAAAAGATCTGTGGAACTTCCCCGGTGGTCCAGTGGTTAAGACTCCACACTCCCAATGCCGGGGGCATGGGTTCTATCCCTGGTCATGATAGGGACAGAATAAAGGGACAAAGTAGGTAATTAAATAGAGGATTAGTTAAATAGAGGATTTACTTACACTAGGGGATTGTAAGTAAAGAAAAAGTATGGGAGACCCCTATAAGTTAATGATCACTTAAGAAAGCAGGTTTGCGTTACCACAAAACCAAGCAGGCTTGCTTAGCAACAAAACCGTGTGACAGAAGCATGAGACATGCCCCAAACAATAAAACAATGGTGGCGTGAGACCCACATCCTGTCCAGTGAGCTCAGTAAGTTAATAACTCCCATGACATTCTCTCTGCACACATAAAAGGCAATAATTTATGGAAAGGTGATATTTCAAAGTGAAGGACCCTCATTGTACTGAGACCTGAAATAATTTTTCCGTAGTGCCATGACAGTCCTGGCTTGACCATGTAGGGATAAAAAAACTCCCCTGCCCAACCTGGAGGCGGAGCTGATTATGGAAGCATGACGTCTACTCAAGAATGAGGAAGGAGGTGGTCTTCTCCCCCTCCCCACTTTTCCTTTGATTATAAAACAGGAGCCCACTAAGTTCTTGGGGAGGCACCCTCTCGCCCACCCACTTGTAAGCCTCACAAGCATGCTAGTCTAATTAATCTAATGATTCGCTTCTTATCTCCTCACTTTTCCTCTCACTGAATTCTTTCTGTGCTGAGACAACCAGAGCTCCTCGGAGCCCTCCAAAACGCCACTGAGCGAATTCAGCCTGGAAACTCAGATCCCACATGCTGCCCAGCGCGGCCAAAAAAAAAAACCAGGAACAACTGTGGAAAAACAACCTCCTTGCCCACTCGCACCATCCCCAGTTGGCTCTCCCAACCTCCTGGCCCCTCCCTGGATGGACCCTTCCAAGGAGAAACACCAGAAGTCTGATCTGCACCTCGTCCTGCACCTGCCTCTTCATCCATCATTCGTGACTTTGATCTTCTCTTCACTCCCTCATTCATTAGTTCATTCAACAAACTCGTGCCAACTGCCATGAGATTTACTAAAGCTTATCATGAAATAATAAGGTTATTTAGGGAGGCTAATTCCAATAATAAGAATATTTATTACAGCCTAGGCTAGGAACTGTTATATTAATAGAGGCTTACTCCCTAGAAATATTTATTGGGACCTCCTCAAATAACCAAAATACTATATTTATAGAGGCTTCCTCTAGTAATAATATCAACTGATTATAATTTATTGAGGCCTATTTAAGTAGAAATATTTCCTGAGACTTATTCCAGGAATCATATTTATAGGGGCTGACTCTAGCAATAATAATGATGTTATAACTTCAGACTCGTATCTCCAACTACTTACTCAACATTTCCACCTGAAAAGAAGAGTCATCTCAGTTTTCACATATCTGAAGTTGAGCTCCTGAACTCTCTCACACCCTGCATCTGCTCCTCCCATGGTCTCCCCCAACTTAGTAAATGACAAGTCCGTTTTTGTTTTAAATTTTTTTAAGGTTTTTTTTCTTTTTAAAAAAAAAAATTAATTTACTTTATTTATTTTTGCTGTGTTGGGTCTTCGTTTCTGTGCGAGGGCTTTCTCTAGTTGTGGCAAGCGGGGGCCACTCTTCATCGCAGTGCGTGGGCCTCTCTTGTTGTGGAGCACAGGCTCCAGACATGCAGGCTCAGTAGTTGTGGCTCACGGGCCTAGTTGCTCCACGGCATGTGGGATTCTCCCAGACCAGGGCTCGAACCCGTGTCCCCTGCATTAGCAGGCAGATTCTCAACCACTGCGCCACCAAGGAAGCCCGACAAGTCCATTTTTATCTAGCTGCTCAAGCCAGAAACATTGGGATCACCCTCCATAGCTTTCCTTCTGTCACGTCTCACATCTGATTCATCAGCACATCGTTTTGGCTCTACCTTAAAAATGTATTCGGAATTGGACCCCTTCTTGTTCAACCATGGTTACCCCCGATCCCAGCCACCATCATGTCTCACCTGGCTTATTGCCACAGACTTCTAACCAGCTCAGCCTCAACCCTTACCCACACCCCACCCAATCCCTGCCCCTGCAGTCCATTCTCTACACAGTATCTGAAGGATTTTCTTTTCATTTTTTCTTTTTCAAATTTAATTTTTATTTTATATTGGAGTATAGTTGATTTACAATGTTCTGTTAGTTTCAGGTGTACAGCTAAGTGATTCAGTTATACATATACACATATCCATTCTTTTTCAGAATCTTTTCCATATAGGTTATTACAGAATATTGAGTTCCCTGTGCTACACAATACGTCCTTTTTTTTTTTTTTTTTTTGCGGTACGCGGGCCTCTCACTGTTGTGGCCTCTTCCATTTCCATTGCGGGGCACAGGCTCCGAACGCGCAGGCTCAGCGGCCATGGCTCACGGGCCCAGCCGCTCCGCGGCATGTGGGATCTTCCCGGACCGGGGCACGAACCCGTGTCCCCTGTATCGGCAGGCAGACTCCCAACCACTGTGCCACCAGGGAAGCCCCTAGGTTTGGGGTTTGGGATGGGTTGGAACTGGGGTTAACAATGGGATTGAGCTTGGGGATTGGGATGGGTTGAATTTGGGGTTGGAGCTGGAGTTTGGAATTGGAACTGGGGTTAAGGATGAGACTGAGGGACTTCCCTGGCTGTCCAGTGGTTAGGACTCAGCGCTTTCACTGCTGGGGCTGGGGTTCAATCCCTGGTCAGGGAACTAAGGTCCCGCACACCATGCGGTGTGGCACACACACACACACACACACCAATAAATAAAATAAATAAATGAAAGGATGGGATTGGAGCTGCCTGCGGTCAGGATGGTGTTGGGTTTGGGATGTGGTCAAGATGACAGGTGGGGGGAATTCCCGGGCGGTCCAGTGGCTAGGACTCCGTTCTTTCACTGCCGAGGGCCCGGGATCAATCCCTGGTTGGGGAACTAAGATCCCACAAGCCATGCAGTGAGGCCAAAAGAGAAAAAGAGAGGGAGAAAAAAAGATCTCAGATGGGTCTGTGCATGTGATCACCACATGCCCTCAGCTGAGACTTCCTGAAGCGTGTCTGGCAGCTAATCACAGGAGCCATTTTGGGGATGGCACCCCAGCTGCTCAGGACCTGGATCCCCTTCTGGGAGCCTGTCCTCATGAGCATGTTCTCAGGAGCGGCCAGTTACCCCACTGGTGAGCATCTGGGAGAAGGATGGGGGCCTGCAAACTGGAGTCTCCAACCAAGGAAGAGGACAGAGCCTCCTGGGTCACTCTGGTTCTCCCCTTCACCAGCTGTCCTGGGACTGTTAGCTCAGTTCATCTGCGGGACAGAAATCCTCTTCCAGGTCATTCCTGCTTCGTAGAGGTCAAGTTTGTCTGGGCCTTCTACCTGGGCTGTGGCACCTTCACCTTCTATTTGAGGTGGGGCCCAGGACCTCTGATGCTGCTGTGAGGGGAGGGCCAGAAAGTCCTGCACTGACATCCTTGACCCCCCAACTCCCACTCCCCGACCACAGAAACCCAGATCCTGTTGCTGAAGCACACCAGACGGAAAGCCTTGCTCGAAACAGCACTAACTGTGAACTCATGTATCTGATGAGGATGTGGGCGTGTCTTCCCTCTACAAACTTTCAAAATTGCGATCGCTGTTTTCCTGCCCTGGGCATAAGCTCTAAGTAAGGAGCCGGGAGTCTGTGTCCCCATGCTCAGGACCTGGAGTCTAGGCTTCCTAGCAGCTTCCTCCTTCAGCCCCAAGCATCCTAGCCTCCTTGCCCCTCCTTTTATGGAGACCCTAGAATTGGGGCCCCCGTCTGCCAGAACGGAAGGTTGCAGAACCCACAGGAAAGAATGATGCATCCCCCAACTGTCCCCTCTGGCTACACCTCCTCCTCCCATTTAACTCACACCTTGGCCTCACTCACCACACCCCACCTCTGGGCCTCCCAAGCCTCTCTCTCACCTCTTACAGGAAGCCCCCTCTGGTGTGGAGGGCTCCGAGGGGGCTGTAGAGACACACTCCACCCACCCAAACCACTGACAATGTGACATCTCCAGGGCCCTCCCCCCACCATATACTGTGAGGAGAACCTCAAGGGGTGGGGGGCAGGTGCCGATGCAAGCCGGGAAGAGAGGATGTGTGACGAGAGTCAACTGCCAGGAACTGGGTGAGACCAAACTAATCTGATCTGAAGGACCACAGGTCCCCCAGCTGCCCCAACTGCTTGACTCTCCCAGGAGTCCAGGGGGCAGAGCTTCCTCCTTTCTCAGAGACCCAGGAATCTGGATCACCTGGCTTTTCATCACCCAGGACCCAGAAACCCAGCCTTCGCCCCCATGGAGCCCTGCCGGTCCCTGGCCCTGCTCACTAGCTCCCTGGGCCTGTTGTCTCTCTTGGTGGCTCTGAGCACGAATTTCTGGTTTGTGGCCGAAGGGCCCAGCTCCTTGTCTCACTCGGGCCTCTGGCCAAGGGGAGATGAGGGCTCAGTAGAAGGTAAGGGGGAGCGGTCTCTCTTGGGGTGGGGAAGGGCCTGAGGGGACGGGCACTTAGCGGTCCCGTCTCTGAGCAGGCTATATCCACGTGACACAGAGCTTCTGCATTCTGGCTGTCCTGGGGGGCCTGATCTCTGTGAGCTTTCTGGTCATGTCCTGCATCCCTTCACTGTCTGCCCCTGGACGCGGCCCCATTGTCTCGACCTTCATAGCCTTTGCCGCAGGTAAGGACTCCGGGCTGCGCTTGGGGCGCTGGGACCTGGTGAGTTTTCGCGGAGGGGCTGAGCCATCCTTCTTGTCTCCGTCCCCAGCCCTCTCCCTGCTAGTGGCCATGGTGGTCTACACTATCGAGCGGTGGAAGCAGCCTGGACACCCCCAGATCCACTCCTTCTTCTCCTGGTCCTTCTACCTGGGCTGGGTTTCAGCTGTCCTCTTTCTCTGTGCAGGTGACTGTTGCCCTGGGGAGTTCCAGGGGTGGATAGGGGCCCAGCTGGGGGCTCTGAGGGAGCAGGGCAGGAGCAAGGGTTTAACTTCTCTCTGCCAACCCAGGTGGCCTGAGTCTGGGAGCTCACTACAGGGCCCACCGGCCTGGCTATGAGGCCATGTGAACCACAGGATGGCTTTGGCACTCCATTCTCTGAAGGTGTCATCAGGAACCATGAAAACAGCTGGCTCTCCTTCTTGCCCTGACTCCCAGCGTCTGCAAGCTCTTTCCTTTGTGTCTTCATTCATTCAACAAAAATTTGCTGGGATCTGGTTATTCTGAGGTTAATGCTACCACAACAGAAGCCAACGACACTGCAGCTCCACGGCGGATGACACTGGGCACCCAGAGAGGAGTCAGTCCTGCTACCTGCCCTGCCCTAGAGATGCTCCCACCAGAGTGGGAACCAGTGTGGGCTCGGGCATGGCCCCAGGGCCCTTGTCTCTCCATCCTCTATCTCTTTTCTTCCCTTTGTCTTCCTCCCTTTAGCTCTTTTCTTTTGCCCCTTCTGATTTTGTCACCCTTAGCGCGCCTTCCTCATTTCATTAATAAATTCACTCTTGGGATTTCCCTGGTGGTCCAGAGGTTAAGAATCCGTGCTTCCACTGCAGGGGACACGGGTTCAATCCCTGGTCAGGGAACTAAGAACCCGCAAGCCGCGGGGTGCAGCCAAAAAAAAAAATAAAGAAAGAAAAAGAACAAATTCACTCTTTCAGCTGGCTTTTCCTGAGTGCATCCTTTCTGCAGGGCCTCCCACTGGGGATGCTGAGGTGAGTCAGATCAGGCCCTGCCCGCCAGGGGCTCCAAGTCCGGTGGGGGCAGGCAGAGCCCAGGGCAGGTGTGGCAGGAAGACTGCCTGTGTCTGGAGGAGGGGTGTGGTGTGGAGGTGAGCTTTCCGGGGAGACGGTGTTTAGGAACTTCTCCAGGGCCGAGAGAAGGTAATGCAGGCAGAGGGACCCTACGGTGAAGGCGTGCAGAGGCTGGGAGTTCTCAGGGGATGGAGAATAGTGCTTTGTGGTCCACTGTAGAAGGTGAGCGGGAGGGGAAATGAGGATGGAGAGGCGGGTAGGAGGCAGCACCTCTAGCCCAGCAGTTGACTGTCTCTTGAGGGTGATGGAGAGCTAAGGGTGTGAGCAGGGGAGGGACAGCGTCTGGCCTGGGTGCCAGAAAGCTCCTTCTGGGGCCCATGGGGGAGGCTTGAAGGGGAGAGAAGAGCTTGGCAATCCAACAGGCGGGACAGGAGACAGGACAAGGGTGCACTGGGGCCAGGGCATGAGAGGGAAAGGAGGAAAGGAGCCAGAAAGTTTCAGGGGGTGGGAGGAACTGGACTCAGGGATCCAAGGGCTTTGTAGGGTGAGGGGCAGGAAGAGGGCGAGGATAGTGCCCAGGGGTGTGGTCCAACTAACTGGATGGGGTGATGGTGTCCTCCCTGGTTTGGTGGAAGATGCTGAGATGAATGGGGATGTGGTTGGGTGTCAGGGTCTGGGAGATGGTCAGAAGCAGGTGAGGACCTGGGCTGGAGATGCAGTGTGTGATGCTCTCAGAGCATCAGTGGTCACTGGAGCTCACCTGGCAAGAAGATGCAGAATGGAGTTCTCCAGGAGAACCGGCCTTGAGAAGTGGAGGGAGGGGCAGGAGGCTGCATGGGGGCCTGGGAGGGCACAGAGAGCTGGGGACCAGGAGAGCTTATGGGGTCAAGGGAAGAGCAGCTTCTAGGACACGGGCTACCATGTCATGGCCCTCAGGGTCCCCCAGACTTGCCACCTGACTCTGAGCTGTCAGTTTGCCAGAAGAGCTGCTTCTGTGTGTGTGTGTGTGTGTGTGTGTGTGTGTGTGTGTGTGTGTGTGTGTATGGGTGGGTGGGTGGTTATCTCTTTAAATGGCCACTAGAGAAGGGGGTTCTGGAACTCCTGCTGCCTCACAGAGACCCAGTCTCCCTTCCCCCACCCTCTGGGCTCTGTCTGAGAAGCCCTGGGAGCTGTGGGTGAGTCCTTTAGGTGGGTGTGTGGTGGGGAAGGCAAGGGACAGGCCAAAGACACGTCCACTGGGGGATGGAGGTCTCTGGAAGGCAGAGGTTCCTAAGCAGTGATGCCTGAGGGGGCAGGTGGTCTTGGGTCTGGGAGGGGCCTGAGGGGGGTGGTCCCAGAAGCAGGGGCACCAGGCAGGGGTGCAGGGGTAGCCATCTGGGATATGGAGGGACATGCAAGAGGGGGTCTCAGGGACCTGGGGGTGGGAGGAGCGTTGGCCAATCCTGCATGTGTGGTCCTCGGCAGCAGCCTCCCTGGCATGGGGGTGAAGCGCAGCCTTCAAAGCGGGGGCATCTTGCTGGGCTTCTTGGCCAACATCCTCACCATTCTGTCCATGGCCACCAACTACTGGATCCGCTACTCTGGGGGCCACAGTGGCCTGTGGCAGGAGTGCAGCGGGGGCACCTGCTCCAACATCTCCTGCCAGAGTGAGGCCCCGCCGCCCAGCTGTCAGACCCTCCCCCCCTACTGGACAGACAGCCCCCCAGCACTGACCACAGCTGGCCCCCTCTCCTGACACTACAGCCGGGCACATCCTGCGGTGCCCCCGCCCCCAGCCCTTCCACTTCGGCCTAAGATCCAGCTGTCCCTCCGTGACCAGGCCACCAGGAACCCCAACTCGGGGACCTGCCTCCCTGTTGCAACATTAACCGCCGCTCACGATGTAACTTCCAAGTCCCCATCCAAAACCCTGACTCTGCTCCCAGCTCGGAGCCGGCGGATGGGGGTGGTGGCCAGGAGCGGCGCCAGCGGGGTTGATGCGGCCCGCTCTCCCCAGCCATGCTGGCGCTGGCGGTGACCGGGGCGTGCATGGTGCTGGCGGCGGGCTGCAGCATCGTGGGCTTGGTGATGGGGCTGCGGATTCTGTGCCAGGAGGGCGACTCGCGGGGCCGGACCACGAGTGCCATCTTCTTCCTCTGCGGTGAGATGGCATAGGGTGGGCCTGGTAGCTGGAGGAGGTAGGGGCCCCGAGGGGGAGGAGCTAAAGAGGCAGGGTCAGGGGCGGGGCCAGGGAGATGGGGAAGAGCAGGGACGGGAGGGCGGGCAAGAAGGGCGTGGTCTGAGGCGGTGGGCGCGGTCAGGGTGAGGCTGGGTGCAGCCCCCTGGCCACCCTCACCTGGCGGGTGGGCGGGGCCCAGGCCTGCTGCTGCTGATCGCCATGACAGGCTACACAGTGAAGAACGCAGGGAAAAACGACGTCTTCTCCTGGTCCTGTTTTTCGGGGTGGCTGGCTTTACCCTTCTCTGTTTTCGCGGGTAACCTGGATAACGGAAGAGGGTGGAGAGGAGACTGCCCCGAGGACCCCCCCCCCCCCCCTGCAGAGACTCCCCAGCTGTCCTCCCAGGAAACACCACAGTGACCTCCCAGGGACTCCTGAACACACTCCACTCTGGGCTCCCGCGGACCCGACAGAAACGCCCTTGGAGCCCCAAACCCCAGTCCCCGGGGTCCTCCCGACCACCCGCCCTAGGACTCACCCTCCTCCACCCGCCCTCCGTTCCCTTCCCGCCAGGCTTCTGCTTTCTGCTGGCGGACATGATCATGCAGAGCTCGGATGCCATCAGTGGATTCCCCGTGTGCTTATGACCGCAGCTGCCTGGGGCAGAATAAAGGAACTGTTTCCATTGCCGCGGCTCCACGTGCCTTTCTGGGGGACCTGAGAACGCGGACACGGGGGTACCTGGAGGCTCAGGGAGGAAGTAAGGACACGAACCTATAGGGAACGTGGAGACATGGGGGGACACAGGAACGGAGATTCGGTCATGGACAGGACAAGGGTTTTGATGGGAACAGGGACAGGGGGTAGTGGGGTCAGGAGGGGACAAGGGCTCGTGGAGAGGATGTAGGGACACAGACATGGAGGAAAAGTGGAGACAGGGACGGGGGAGGCCGGATATGGGGGAACGTAGAGGCACGATCATAGAGGGGATGAGGAACACGGGCATGGAGAGAATGGGGGGACTCGGACACATAGGCACCGCGACTCGGAGAGGCGAGTAAGAGGTGGGGAACTAGGGGAGAGGGCTAATCCTAGGGCACTGGGAAAAGCTTAGGACTACTTGTTGAAACTCCTGCCTGGCAGCGCTTCCCTCCCCCGCAAGACCTTTCCCCTAGTTCTCGGCCACGCCCCCTTCACAAAGCAGTTTTTCCCTTCCCCTCCGGGTTCCGCCTCCCTCCCCAGGATCCTCTCCCCATTGGCCCGCATCCGCTTGCCGCACCGCCCTCCCCTCAGGCCTCCTGATTGGTCCTCTGTCGGGGCGGGGAGGCGGGCACCGCAGCGGTTGACTGGCTGGTGGCGCGGGGCGCCGGCGCAGAAAAGGACAGGGGGCGGGGCGTCCGGACCGTGAGGCCGAGGGTGAGGACGGACCCGGCGGGTCGCCGCGGAGGGAAGATGGCGGAGCTGCGCGCGCTTGTGGCTGTCAAGAGGGTCATCGACTTCGCCGTGAAGGTGACCGGGCCCCCCTCTCCCTCCTCCCTGAGCCCCGCGGCCGTATACTTCCGGGGTCAAGAGCGCACACTGTATGAGGGTCTTCTGGTACCTCTGATGCTCTGCAGCTCTTCCCTCAAACGTCAAAGTCACACCTGAGGGCAAAGGTCAAGAACCGAGAGGTTCTGACGCCCGATCCCTCTTCATTCAAACCCAGCCCTTCTGGGTCATGACCCCGTTCCCCTTCCACCAGTTCTGTACTCACTCTCTTGAGAATTGTGTGCAGGGCGAGTTACCTTCTCTTTTTCTTACCTGCTGGAGGAGCCGTGGTTCCTGTTTAACACACGCAGAAACTGAGGCGCAGAGGGGTCACTCAGCTGGGAAGGGGCACAGCCGGGATTCCTATCCAGGTCCCTCTGACTCCTCATCCCAGCTGGTGCTTTGCACACAATCCAGGCTTTCGCCCACTCGGCTGCATCGCACGCTCAGTTGACCGTCCAGCACAGAAAAAGTGCTGTCGTGGAGGTCCTGTGGGAGCCCAGAAGCTATCACAGCCCCAGGGCAAGTGAGGAGACGCTGGGAAGGGAGGAGTGTGTTTGCTAGAGATGAAAACCAGTCTGACAAGTTGGTGGTATAGCTTACCACCTCCACGAGAGGGGTGGAGGGCCTGACTAGTCTCCAGACAGAAGATGGTCCAGACAGAGGTAAATCAGACACAGTCCCTCAAGCCACTTTGTCTCAGTAGTTGGCCTAAACCAGACTGAAGGCAGTGACTGTCCATCCATGTATGTCCCCACCCCGCAATGCCCATCAGACTAGGAGTCCACCTCTGTGTCCCCAGCATTGCCCAGTACAGGGCCTGGAGGCCTGACCCTAGCATGAAAACTTAAGCATCATTAACAACTCACATTTAGTGGGTCCTTACTAGGCGCTAGGCAGCGTTCTGGGTCCTTGATGGAGATGAACCTATTCAGTCCTTTCAATACCATCTAGATTTTTTTTTTTTTTTTTTTTTGTCATGCTGTGTGCCTTGTGGGATCTTAGTTCCCCAACTGGAGATTGAATCCTGGCCACGGCAGTGAAAGTGCAGAGTCTTAACCACTGGACCGCCAGGGAATTCCCCTGTTTAGATATTGTTAATCCTGTTGGACAGGTGAGGACACGCCTGTGGAGGTTCTGTTGGCTGCCGGATCACCTGGCTAGGCAGCTCTAGCCGCAGTCAGGTCAAAATGCAACCAAGTCCTGCTCTCACTCAACAGCCACTTGGCCTAGTGACAGCTCTGGCAGTGTGTGGCAGGGGTGTTGCTTGTTTGGGGGACAGGCTCGTCTTGGGGTCCTGGGACCCGATTCTTCTGGTTTCCTTCCCACTCTGACTGTCCCTTTGGGCTCCCATTGCCTTCCTCTGCCGCAGCCCTGGGCCCTGGCCTGAGATGTCTGGGGTCATATCTGTCTCGCCCGCCAGACAGGCTCACATTTGACTCAGCTCTGGGTCCCAGCATTGCGCCGCCCAGGACCTGGCCCGTGGGTGCTTCTGGTGTTTGTGCCAAATGGGGAAGTGTGAACTCATCCTGACATGAGTTCCTGTCCTTTTTCGCAGTGTTGGCAGGGCCTGCCCCTCCCACGGTGCCCCAGGGCATCTCCCTGGATGTGTGGGAAACAAGTGATTCAAACAACAAGTGATTCAAACGCTGCTAACTACCTAATCACCAACCAGGCACCACCGCAGCCCTCCTTCCCTCGTCTCCCACAGACTGTCGTTTCTCAGCCCCGTCCCCCATGCCCTCTCCATCTCTCTGCCCTGCTCCCTCTTCTGCAACAGTTCAGGCTTCATCTTCTTCTACCTGAACCCTCACTGCTGTGTCCTCCTGTTTCCCCAGTCTCTCCCCTCCAGTCCGTCCCCTCCCAGCCTGCGTGGGGGGGGCTTCCTGCCCCCAGGGCTGACCATGGCCCCTCCGCTCATCCTGCCACTCCCAGCACCCTGAGGACAAAGTCCCAGCCCCTCCGCCACGTGCTTGAGCCCCTTCGTGGTCCAGCCCTGGCCCCCTGGCCCTCCATCACCCCTTTGTGCCTCCCAGCTGCTCATACTTTCCTGACAAACCCGGCTGCTGCTTGCCTTGGGCTTTTGCCCCTGCTGTGCCTTCTGCCTGGGTGCCCTTCCAGCTCCCCCCTCCCCCCTCTGCTTCTCATCCCTCCTTTGTCCCGCCTAACTCTGATCCCACTGATTGTAATAGGGTGTAGGGATTATCTGACATCGCCACATACAGGAAGCCGCCCCCCCCCCCACCTCATCCCCTCAGGCTACCCTGATGTGTCCTTGGGCGCTCCTGCAGCCCCCTGGGCTTGCATCTCAGCCCTTCCCACGCTGGATTGAGATCCTCTGTTTGCCCAGTTGTCACCCCCTGCCCCCAGACTGGCCGCTCCTTTCGGGAGGGGGTGGTGGTGGTGTGCAAGGTCTGACCCAACTCTGTGTTCCCAGCATTGCTTCCTCACTCCCTTCCAGACTTTCCTCAGAAGTCACCTTGTCGGGCTTCCCTGGTGGCGCAGTGGTTGAGAGTCCGCCTGCCGATGCAGGGGACACGGGTTCGTGCCCCGGTCCGGGAGGATCCCACATGCCGCGGAGCGGCTGGGCCCGTGAGCCATGGCCGCTGAGCCTGCGCGTCCGGAGCCTATGCTCCACAACGGGAGGGGCCACAACAGTGAGAGGCCCGCGTACCGCAAAAAAAAAAAAAAAAAAAACACGTCACCTTGTCTTTGAGGCCTTCCATGGTCACCTGCTTGGCCTCTCTGTGCCTGAGTTGACCCATCTAGCAAATGAGGATGGCGGTGGCAGTAACCCACCTCCTGGGCTGTCCGGACGGTTAAATGAGTGAACACCTATAAAGCCCTTGGAGGTTGCCTGCCTCCTGTTTCTGGCTCTTTCTTCTTTCGTTTTTTCTTTTGGCAGCGCCGTGTGGCACGCGGCCAGCCAGGGGTTGAAGCCATGCTCCTCCATCCTCCAGCAGTAGAAGCACGGAGTCGGAACCACCGGACCACCAGGGAAGTCCCCTCTGACTGTTTCTGTTGAGAGTTCATTTGTTACACCTTTAGAGAGAAAGCCTGGAAGCTTCACTGAATCATCTCCCTCAATTTATAAAACATCGTTATTAAAAAAAAAAAAAAAAAAGGATCATCACTGATTTTTCAGGCCAACCATGGTTTCCCGACTTACGTAATTTAACTAAACAGTGTTTTCGAAGCTTGAAATCAACTCAGGCTTCAAAGGTCTTCCCCGGAGAAGGTGAGCTGGCACGGGCCCCTGGTGCTGGAGAGCTCGCAACCCTTCCTCCTTGGGGGTCAGGAGTCTGGGGCTGAGAGTCCTGCCAGGGCCGGAGCAGGCTTGAGGCCCTCTCTTGGGCCCCCTGGCTTCCCAGTGAGGCCTTATACTGATGGGCTGCTTTCCTATTTATAAAGGGGAAACTCCTATCTTGGATTTTATTTTTTTCTCATGGAAGACAGGGCTTTGGCCTGTTAGTTTCCATGCTGTTTAGGAAGTGTTTGATGAACGGACAGGTGCAGGTTTTAATGCATTACTCTTGTGAGCAAATTCTCATTCATTCACCCGACAAACATTTCCAGTGCATCCACCACATGCCAGGCACCGCTCTAGACCTTGGGGATACGGTCATGACCAAAATACCCGTAAATCCCTGTCCTCATGGAGTTGACGTTCTGCTGGGGGGAAGACAGCTAGTCAGTACAGCATATGTCATATGGCAGGCATGCTCCAGAAAGAAACAGAGGAAGGGGGCGGGGAGAGTTAGGAGGGATGCAGTTTGAGGAAGATGACCAGGGAAGGAGGTGAGGGATGGAGCCAGGGGCGTGTCTGGGAAATTCTGGGGAAATCCTGGGTGACATGCCCAGCCCAGGTTCTAGTGAAAAAAAAAAACGTGGACTCAGTGCATGGTGTTTGCTCCATGGGTTTTTCTGTAAAGTGCATTTATTAAGTTCTGGGGTTTGAGCCTTACTGTTGGTGCTAAGGTGACTTTTTCAAAATGAAGTAACAGTGATAGGAAGTGGGAGTTGTCCTTTTCCTTGTTCTCTTCCTCCTTTTAATGTTACCGGTCCCTGAGGTGCAGCCAGACTGGGGGACCCCTGCCTGAATCCCACATTCCCATCTCAGTTCTGTCCCGTGGATGGGAGGAACAACCACATCCTTCAGCCCCAGAGAAACAGGTGCAGGGAAATAGTCGCAGAGAGAGAGTCCCAGCTGTCGGCCCAGGAGAAGAAAGAGGTGAGGTCCTGAGCCAGATTAGGCAGGCTCCCAAGCTAGGCTTCTCTGACAGTCTCTCTCTCAGGCTAGAGCCTAGTTCAGCGTCCTCCCCCGCTGTACTGATGTACCCACCAGAAACCCGAGAGTCCTGCTACACTCTTCCCTCTCCTGCCCCCAGCACCCTGTCAGTTTCACCTCCACAGACCTCTCCAGTCCATCCACTTCCACATGTGGATGGATTGTCCGAGCCACTGTCATCTCTTATTTCGGTGACCAACAGCTGCCCAGCTGTCTCCCCACTTCCGCTCTTGCCATTTTTCCAGTTTTCCACACCGAGATACAGAACGACCTTGTACAAACTTAAGTTGGATCCACTCACCTCTTTACCTTTCCTTGTTGTTCTTTGGATCAAGACCCAGCTCCCCGGCATGGCCTGCTGGGCCCTGCGCAGTTGAATTCGTGTCCTATTGCTGCTGTAGCTAGTTACCATAAACTTGGTGGCTCACAGCAACACAGATTTATTCTCTTACAGTTCTGGAGGTCAGAAGTCTGAAATGAGTCTACTGGGCTAAGATCAAGGTGTCAGCAGAGCTGCATGGCTTCCAGAGGCTCAAGAAGAGAATCCGTTTCCTGGCCTTCTCCAGCTTCTGGAGGCCACCTGCGTCCCTTGGCTTGTGGCCCCTTCTTATGTCTTCGATCAGCAGTCTAGCGTTTGCTCTCTTGGACCCTGACGCTCTCTCACCTCCCTCTTTCACTTGTAAGGACCCTTGTGATTACTTTGGGCCCACCTGGATAATCCAGGATAATCTCCCTCTCTCAAATCCTAAACTTAAATCACTTCTGCAAAGTCCCTTTTGCCATGTAGGTGACAGTCACAGGTTCCAGGGATTAGGATATGGGCAGCCTGAGGATCTGTTATTGTGCCTGTCACCCCGGTTCAGCCCCTGCCAGCTTCGCTGACAGCACACTGTGTTCCCCTGGCCACACCAGCCTCTTGGGACTCCTCAAACCTCAGGGCTTTTGCACATGCTCCTCCCACACCCCCAGCACATTCCCTCACACTTCACCTACTGGATGCCAGTTACTCTTTCAGGTTCAGCTCAAGTGCCACTGCCTCAGGGAAGCCTTCCCTGATAGCCTCCAACATCAGACTGGGTCGGGCTCCGATCGTGCTATCTCACAGCTCCTGGACCCCCCTTCAGGAATTGTCAGGTGGTACAGAGGGGACTTGAGTGCTTGGGGCGCAGAGCGCTGCTGACTGGCCGTGTGACTTTGGGACAGGTACTTCTATTCGGAGCGTCAGTTTCCTCGTCTGCCCACTGGGACAGCGACAGCTCCTCTTTCACGGGGCTGTTGCCAGGATTGATGAGTTAGGATGTGATTGCTTAGAACAGGGCTCCTGCGAGATGCTCCTGCAGTGGCCAATACTGTCATCCCTGTTTGCTACCAAGAGGATTGTGGGGGGAACAGTGGCCCCCTGGGCTATGAAGTTCCTCATCCGTGGAACCTGTGACTGTTACCTTCTTTGGAGATAGAGTCTTTGCAGATGTGATTAAGGATTTTTTTTTTTTTTTTGGCTGCACCATGTGAGTTGTGGGATCTTAGTTCCCCAACCAGGGACCAAACCCAGGGCCCTGGCAGTGGAAGCATGGAGTCCTAACCACTGGACCGCCAGGGAAGTCCCGACTGAGTTAAGGATCTTGAGATGAGGAGGTTCTCCTCGATTCCCCAGGTGGGCCCTAAATGCCATCTCAAGAGTCCTTATAAGAGAGGAGTCGAGTTTCGTCTCACACACACACACACACACACACACACACACACACACACAGAGAGAAGGCTGCACGGAGATGGAGCACAGAGCTGAGGGTGAAGTGATGCCACCCCAAGCCAAGGAATGCTGGCAGCCCCTCCAAGTTGAAGAAGCCGAGGAATAGATTCTCCCCTCAAGCCTCCCGAGGGACCGCAGCCTTGCCGACACCTTGATTTCACAGCAAAACCTATTTTGGCCTT
The DNA here is from genome assembly GCF_008692025.1 of Phocoena sinus. Classification (NCBI taxonomy): domain Eukaryota; kingdom Metazoa; phylum Chordata; class Mammalia; order Artiodactyla; family Phocoenidae; genus Phocoena; species Phocoena sinus. The sequence goes on from NC_045781.1 coordinate 5,661,161, forward strand.
CTGGCCTCCAGAACTGTGAGACGGTAAGCCACCAAGTGTGTGGGCATTTGTCACAGCAGCCTCGGGAGACTAACAGAAGCAGTAGTTAGTTGTTCCTGCCATGCCCCGCTGTGCCAGACCAGGAGCTCCCGGGCCAGCAGACCTGTCTGCCTCGCACACGGTGGTGCCTAGGAATCCAGCGCAGGGCCAATGTTCAGTGAAGACTCACCGTGTGAGGGAAGGAATAGACGAGGTTTGCTTGCCCTTGACCTTAGCCTGTTTGGCAGAGAGAGGTTTTCCATGCTAGTGTTTTTCAGACTCGATCTTAACCATGTGTCGGTCAGGAAAACCACGTGGCAGGCTGGCATTTTAAAAAAAAGAACAGAAAATGTCAGGGTATGGTGTATAATGGAAGGGTTAGAATCGATCACCGAACCTTACATTGCCTTGGTATTTACGTTAATGTATAAACGTGTGTTGTGCATTTATAATACACTTGGGGGATATTGTAACATGTACCCCTTGCAGTGGGTTATGGTAAAGAAAAATTTGAGAAACACTCAGGCCCAAGGAGCAGCCACAGAGTAGGACGAGCATGGCAGACGTCCCTGGCGCTCAGCGAATGTCTCAGTGAGAAGGTGACCTCCACCCATCTGTGAATTCTAACCCTCTCTGTCCCTGGAGCTGTGGGACCCTGGACAAGGCCCTGCCCCTTTCCAGGTCCCTGTGGTCCCCGTCCAGCCTGCGCGAGGCTTGGTGTCTCAGCCACCGCCCCCCTCCCGACCCCCGCCTTCTCGCCCGCTTCCCCCTGACCCTGCCACCTCCCCTCCTGGCTGAGCAGATACGGGTGAAGTCCGATGGGACGGGTGTGGTCACGGATGGCGTGAAGCACTCCATGAACCCCTTCTGCGAGATCGCCGTGGAGGAGGCCGTACGGCTCAAGGAGAAGAAGCTGGTGAAGGAAGTCATTGCCGTCAGCTGCGGGCCTACCCAGTGCCAGGTGCTCGGGGGCCTGGGGAGGGGCTGAGACCCCAAGTCCCGGGTCTGAGGGAGGAGGGACTGGGGCCTGCACTCCTGGGTCTGAGGGAGGAGGGCTGGAGACTGGTCCCCCTAGGGCTAGAAGCCAAGTCAAGCCCCTCCTCTGCTCAGCAGGAGACCATCCGCACCGCTCTGGCCATGGGTGCAGACCGAGGCATCCACGTGGAGGTGCCGGCTGCAGAGGTGGATCGCCTGGGTCCCCTGCAGGTGGCCCGGGTCCTGGCCAAGCTGGCAGAGAAGGAGAAGGTGGACCTGGTGCTGCTGGGCAAGCAGGTAGGTGACAGAATCGTGACTCAAACCGGCTGAAGCCAAAAAGCAAGCTCATTAGGTTATGTAACAAGCTTCAGGCACAGCTTGGTCCAGTCCCACGTGCTCTACGCCCCTCTCCTCTGTCTCGGCTTCACTCTGTGTATCTCCAGGCTCACATCCCACCAGCCTAACAGACCCAAGAGAAAATAAGAATCTCTTTCCCAAGGGCTCCAGCAAAGCTTCTAGAGCGGGCACTTCATTGGTCCAGCTGGAGTCATGTGCCCATCCCTGAACCAATCACTGGGGTCAGGGATATAAAGCGTTCTCATTGGCCCAGGTGCCATTCATCTAGTTCCCTAGTGTGACTGGCATAGGGTTTGGCTAGAGGGAGGCCTCTGGATTATTTAGACAGCGGGCAAAGATTTGGCCTCTGGGATGCCAGGTGCCCTCATGTACTCCTGGACGAGTGACTGCCTATCTCGGGGCCCAAGTGAGGGCATGGGATCATTCTAGACCAGGAGTTAGCCAACTGTGGTCCATAGCCACTGATTTTATAAATAAAGTTTCATTGAAATGCTACTGCGTTTGTTTACATAGACACTTATTGTCTGCGGCTGTGACAGAGACCTTATGATATTTACTACCTGGCCCATTAGAGAAAACATTTGCCAGCCTGCGTTCTAGAGAAAGGACCAAATGGTACGTGAGAAGCTCAATCAGTGTACAGTCTTCTCTCTTTCCCCACTCAGGCCATCGATGACGATTGTAACCAGACAGGGCAGATGACAGCCGGATTTCTGGACTGGCCACAGGTGAGGCCGGAGTGGGGAGCATCTGCTGAAGGCCAGGCCTGGGGGCTCAGAACACAGCCACCCCTGTCCTTGCCCTTCTGGAGGGAGGCAGGTGTAAAGCAGGATGGCTACTCCAGTGGGCAGGAAGGAGGGGCGCACAGCCAGGACGCCAGGCCACGTCTGGGCCTTCACATGCCGCTTCCCCAGCCTGCTGCTCCTCAACCACACCACTCATCCCTGCCTCAGGGCCTTTGCACTGACTGTTCCCTCAGTCTGGAACAGGGTTCTCTCAGATCTCCTCAGGGCTTTTCACTCCCCACCAGGTCTCTCCTCAGATATCACCTCTTCGGAGAGGCCTGCCTTGCCCACTGTCTACGAAAGTACTCACGCCCCCTCCCCAACCCCACATTTCCCATTCCAGTCCGATAGAAATGCAAGCGACATGGGTCATTTAAAGCTTTTCACAGTTACATTAAAAAAGTAAAAAAGGCCCAATTCATTTTAATCCTATATTATTTCACATAATAGATCGATAATATTATTTCAACATGTCATCAATAGAAAAAACATTGAGCTGGGAATTCCCCGGCGGTCCGGTGGTTAAGACTCTGCTTTCACTACCAAGGGCCCAGGTTCAATCCTGGTTGGGGAACTAAGATCCCACAAGCCGTGTGGTGTGGCCGAAAAAGAAAAAATGAAAAAAAAATATTGAGTTATTTTACATTCTTTTGACTTTTGGTACGAGGTCGTCGAGAACCAGTGTGTATTTTATATTTACAGCACATCTCAATTCACATCCTCAATTTCCATAAGAAATACTTAGATTCCTAATACTCATTGTTGAAAAAGTAGATTCACGCATCCAACTTGTTCCAAACAGACTTAAACGTTTTCCAATAACTGCATCAAGTATGCTTTTTTTAAAAACAGCTCTATTGAGATAAAACTGACCTGTACGATAAACTGTACACGTGTAACGTGTACAGTTAGGTAAGCTTTGACACGTGTTACACACCCATGAAACCATCACCACAATCATGATAATGGATCTTGCTTATTGGTTTTAAAATGTAAATTAATGAAATCAAATGAAAAATTCCATCCCTCCCTCGATGGAACTAACCACATTTCACATGCTCAGAAGCTACATGTGGCCAGTGGCCACTGTGTATTTACTTGGTTACCGGTGGTCTTCATTGCAGGATAAATGCCCCCAAAAGCTGGGTCCTTGTCGGTTGTGTTCATGGTGCATCCCCAGAGCTGGGCTCATGGGACATTCCAACTAAGACCTGAAAGATTTGTCCAGTGAATAAGTGAACGGAAAGAACAGGTTGGTTAGACAGAGGGTGTAGGTCACGTCAGGAAATGGTGGTTCAGGACCGAAGGGCAGAGGAGCCTTGGGCCAGAGAATGGGTGCTGAGGGGGCCCCAGAGGATGTTTCGAGGATCAGGGTACACAGAAGGCTCTGTTGTTGGCTCAGCAGAGGGACCTCAAAGGGAGCTCTTGGGGACAGAAAGGTGGGGAAGTGAGTCCATGACATGGAGCCTGGAACCAGGCTGGACACATTTTTGAGCCTCTCTCTGCCTCAGTTTTCCTCATCTGTAAAATGGGGTTAATAGCACTTACCTCATAGAGTTCCTGTGAGGATCTGATGACTTAATACAGTCACTTAGAACAGTGCCCCAAACCCCATACATGTTCATTATCATTAAGGAAGGGTGATCCAACGGGCAGGTTCGGGACATTAGGACCTACACCCTGGGTCCCAGGAAAGACCCTCCCCTGGATTTTTGAGTTCCCTTCTTGTGGCTTCCTCCTGTTTTTAAGCTTGATGTCTGTAGGTCACCTTGCGGGACTCCCACTTCTGTTCTCATTCATTGGCCCATCCGTGTGCTGTGCACTTAGCAGTGGCCTGCTCTGTGCCTGCACTGGGTTAACCTCACCTGTGCTCCCCCAACGCTGTCCCTCCCCAGGGCACATTTGCCTCCCAGGTGACGATGGAAGGGGACAAGGTGAAAGTGGAGCGGGAGATCGATGGGGGCCTGGAGACCCTGCGCCTGAAGCTGCCTGCCGTGGTGACCGCTGACTTGCGGCTCAACGAGCCCCGCTATGCCACGTTGCCCAACATCATGGTGAGTGCTTGGCAGATGGGCCACTGGGGGCCTGGGGACGGGTGAGTGCTGCGGGCCCAGTGCCTCCCTGGTGGTCACGTGGGAGGAGAGAGGACCCAAGGGACGTCTCCTCCGCAGGAAGGGGTCACCCGGTCACTAACGGAGCGGGTTCACTGAATCATTTCTGCCAATAGCGAGAGTTCGAGGTTGCGGGGCAGTGGCTCTTTTGGCGAACAGGGAGGGTTTGCTGGTCACCTCAGCCAACAGAAAGGCTTCACTGGACTCTAGGAAGGGTCCCCGTGTCATTCCAACCAATGGGAAAAGTTCACTGTGTACTCTTAGCCAAATAAGGAGGATTCATTAAGTCATCTTGGTTTTGTCAGGGAAGGTTCCCCCGGTAATCATTACCAACAGGAAGGCATCATTTAGGCCGTCATGGCTAACAGGAAGAGTTCACTGTTCGTCATGGCTCTAGAATGGGTTCATTGGGTCATCTCAGCCAATAGGAAGAGTTCAATGTATCATCTCAGGCAATACGGAGGGTTTAGTGTGTCGTCTCAGCCAATAGCGTTTAATGTGTCATCTCAGCCAATAGGGTGAGTTCAGTGTGTCATCTCAACTGGCAGGGGGCGTTCAGTATCTCATTCCATCCAACAAGGAGGGTTCATTGAGTCGTCTCAGCCAGTAGGAAGGTTTCAGTGTGTCATCCTAGGCAATAGGGAGGGTTCAATGAGTCATCATCTCAGCCAACAGGGAGAGTACGATTGGTCATCTTGGCCAAAAGTCTATTGAGTTATTATTGCCAGAAGAATGACTTTGCCAGTCCGTTCCAGCCAGTGAAGGACTTCCCACGGCGGTTGACTAAAGGTGGGCTCCCGCGATAGGAGGGCTCCCCAGGGCATCCCAGCCAGCAGGAATTGTCCACACCAGGTGTGGCCCTGTAAGAGGTCACGTGTGCCCTGGCCAGCGGGCAGGTCCAGAAGTGTTCAGCCAATGGGAGTGGTTCTGCAGACGTGGCACCCATGGAAGGGGGCTGCAGGAGTGTGGGCAGGGGCTTGGGCAGCCCTGTGAACCGTGAGCCTCCCATGTGCAGAAAGCCAAGAAGAAGAAGATCGAAGTGATCAAGGCTGGGGACCTGGGCGTGGACCTGACCTCCAAGCTCTCCGTGATTAGCGTGGAAGACCCGCCCCAGCGCACAGCCGGTGTCAAGGTGGAGACCACAGAGGACCTGGTGGCCAAGCTGAAGGAGATTGGGCGCATTTGAGCCCTTTCCCTGAAACCCGGCAATAAAACCATGACTCTTGCGGCGTCTGTCTTTGTTAACTCATTCCCCAGAAACCCATTCTTTGATTCATTCAACAAACATTTACTTAAGTCTCCTGTGTGCCAGGTCCTGTGCTGGGTGACGCTGGGGAGCCAGGGGAATCACATCCGGCCCCTGCCTGTGAGGAGCTTCCATGGCGAAGGGGGCACAGACAATGGTGCCAGGCCCTTGTCGAGACTTGGGACGCAAGAGGGAATGAGGCCGGAAGGTCTGGTCCTGGCTGGGGAGACAGACAAGCAGCAGGCAGTCAGAACCTAGTGCGGGGATGAAGAGCGGTGGCCTGGAGCCAGCCATAGTGATTCTAGACCCTTACCCTCACACTTAGCAGCTGTGAGATCTCGAGTGAGCTACTTCCTGTCTCTGATCTTCAGTTTCCTCATGTGGGCGATCGAAATAGTAAGAGCTTGGTGTAGTGGTTGGGGGCCTGGGGTCTAGAGCCCAAGGCCCTGGGTTCAGCTCCCAGCCTGGCCAGTCGCTGGCTCTGAGAGGACCTGTGGCAGGTTCCTATTCTCTGAGCTTGGGTTTCTTCCTCCATCAGGTGGAGTTAGTAATAATACCCGTTTTCTGGTTGTCTGTCATGGCATGACAGACCTCTCCACAACTTGGTGGCTTAAACCAAAAATCCTTTTGCTTGTAAATCTGAAATTTGGGCAGGGCTTGGCGAGGACAGCTTGCCTCAGTAGCATCAGTCTGGGTGGCTCAAATGGCGTGTCCAGGATGCCTCAGTCATGTGCCTGGCAAGCTGGCTGGGGATGTTGACTTGAGCTGGCTGCTGGCCAGGGACCATGATTCCTCTCCACTGGGATGATTGAGCTTCCTCACATCATGGCAGCTGGGTCCCAGCGGGAGTATTCTATAATGTGGGAAGTGGAGTATGCCAGTCTCTCAAGGCCTAGATGCAGAGACTAGCACAGGGCCACTTGTGCTGTACTCTCTTGGTCTGACAGTCACAGAGCCTACCTAGATCCAAGGGAGGGGGAGATAGATCCTATTTCTTAGTAGGAGGAGGGTTGAATTTGTAACCTTTTTTTTGGGGGGAGCACAGGCTCCGGACGCGCAGGCTCAGCGGCCATGGCTCACGGGCCCAGCCGCTCCGCGGCATGTGGGATATTCCCGGACCGGGGCACGAACCTGTGTCCCCTGCACCGGCAGGCGGACTCTCAACCACTGCGCCACCAGGGAAACCCTGTAACCATTTTAAAGCTACAAAACCTACCCCATGGTTTTTTTTTTTTTTTTTTTAAAATATCTATTTATTTATTTGGCTGCGCCAGGTCTTAGTTGTGGCACACGGGATCTAGTTCCCTGACCAGGGATCGAACCTGGGCCCCCCTGCACTGGGGGCGTGGAGTCAACCACGGGACCACCAGGGAAGTCCTCCCATGGGGTTTTGAAGGGTAATTAATGTAGCGTCTTCACAAGCATATCTGACATGCAGAAAATGCTTACTCTGTATTTTAACCATTATTAGCATGGGGTGGTAGGGAAAGCTTTCAGGAGGAGTGAGGAGCCTGACCATTGTGGACCAAGCTCTTCCCTCTGGCTGTGCAACCTCCAGCAGGTCCCATGATGTCTCTGAGCCTAGTATCCTTGTTTGTAAACACCCAGCTCAGAGCATTTGGAAGTGTTCAGCCTAATGCCCGGGAAGAATTTCGCACAGTTCCTGGACCACAGCAAATGGGTAATTATTATTTTGGTTCTTGATAAGGTGAGACTTGAAGGACAAATTGTGGTTAAGCCAGGTTGGAGGGGGTGGGGGAGTGAGCCAGAGCTTTCAGGCAAAGGAAACTGTCCTGGCCAAGGCTGGGAGGGGAGAGATGGCCTAAGAATGGCAGGGTGTTCAAAGAGGAAGTGCTGGAGGGGGAAAGGAGTGGGTGGGTCTAGGCCATGCAGGGCCTGGAAGTTCTGATGAGGAACTTGGTTGTCTTCCAAGGTCAGGTGCTGGGGAGCCACAGGAGGGCTGTGAGGGATGAGGGGGCCACTCTGGGGGTAGAAAGACTCAAGGACCATCAGGGGGGCCACGGACTGGAGGGAGGAGGCTAGGCAAGCGGACAGAGGAAGTCAAGGCCTGTGCTGGGGTCTGGCTGGTAGAAGGAAAGGGAGCAGAGAGATTCAGGGGGCAGGAGGGGTGGGATCCAGAGACTGACAGCAGTGAGGGGAAGGAACAAGGGAGGAAGGCTCCCAGCATCCCTCTAGATGGCGGAGCCACACTGGAGATGGAGAATGCGGGAGGGTGGGGTTGGAGGGAAAACTCTACGTTTAGTGGGACATGGGGCATGTTAAGACCTGGGGGTTGAGGAGACACAGTTCTGGCTCTCAGGAGAGAGAACTGGGTGGAAGATAACCACTTGAGACTCGGCCCTGAGGGCAACAGGGGACCATGGAGAGCAGAGGGGGAGCAGGGTCAGACATGGGTATTTGAAGATGTAGGCAGGACAGAGTGGACCAGACGCCAGGAGGCTGGGGGCGGGGTGCTCTCTCAAAGGGCACCTGACCCTCCTCCAGGAAGTCTTCCTGACTTCACCTCCCCACCCGCCTCCACAAGTCTGTTACTAAGTTTCCAGCTGGGACTCCAGTCTCACCGTCTGCCCCCAGGGTGTGGGGAGTGCAGGGTTTACGCTGGGCCTCCCCTCAGACGGGACTAGCTGATGAGGACAAGTGGGGTGGGGTGGGTGTCTCAGCCATATTATCTGGGTGGGGGATCCTGGCACCTCCCACTGGATCTGACTCCCTTCCCCGCCCAGGAAGCTATCCATCCTGTTGGACTCGTCTAGCCCGGGAGGAATGGGTACAGGCCCTGGGTCTTGCCCCGGTTTCCTCACGGGTGCAGCTGGCACCATGGGCACCTCACGGGCTCTGCTGCTCTTCCTGCTGCTGGGTAAGCCCCCCACCCAGACCCTTGCCCACCATTTCCCTTTTCTGCAGCCCAGCAACTCCCTCCCTTCCTTTTCCTCTGCAGCCTCGGGAGTAAGGGTCCTCGCCCTCAAAGCCTCTTCAGGAATTCAGAGAACCAATCTCTCCTTGGACTCAGAAAGATCTTCCCAGGGCCCGGGTTTGAAAGTTCCCTCCATCAAACCCCCCAGCTGGAAATTTCCAGATCAGTCTCCAGATTCAAAAGCTGATATCCCTCATTCTGAAGGGTCTCCCGAGGTGCTGAATTTGAAGGACGTGCCCAGGTCCTTCCGGTCCAGTGTTTCTGCTGAGGGCAAAAAGCCGAACCTGGACCCCTCCTCTGGAATCCCTGGTTCCAAAGTAGTTCCTCATGCCTCGGGTTCTCAAGTTCCTGCCCCAAACCCGAAGCCTTCCTCCTCTGTTAAGACCCCAGCTTCCAACAGGCAAGTCCCCAATACGAACGTCTCTGTGGAGACCCCAGTTTCAAAATTCTCCCCTGAGGATGAGGATCTTAAATTCTCTGCCCAGAGCCTGGATTCCAAAGTTCCCTCAGAGGCCCCCTCGGGGCCAACCTTATCCCCGCAAGTGGGGGGCCCTCTTGCGGTGCTGGTGGGGACCACAATCCAGCTCCCTCTGCTTCCAGTTCCTGGCCTTGGTCCCCCTTCCCCTCTGGTGGTTTGGCGCCAAGGTTCCAAGGTGCTGGCAGCAGGGGGCCTGGGGCCAGGGGCCCCTCTGATCAGCCTGGACCCCACGTACAAAGGCCGCCTACGATTTAACCAGACCCAAGGGAGTCTGGAACTGTCCTCTGCCCAGCTAGAGGATGCTGGGGTCTACACAGCCGAGGTCATCCGGGCCGGGATCTCCCGGCAGATACGGGAGTTCATTGTGCGTGTATATGGTAAGTGGGCCCTGAGGTCCAGAGTGCTGGCTGCAGGGGTTGCTGTGGGCAGATGACTGCTGTTCTGAGGATGTGTTTCCCGTCCCAGAGGAAGGGGTTCCTAGACAGGGGAGAGAGGACTTCTGGGCTGGAGGGAGGGAGAAGAGGAGCTGGGGGTCAAGACAGGTGCTTGAGGGAAATTGGACCTGGGGACCAAAACTCGGGCTAAGAGGAGGGCTAAGAGGGGGCCTCGGCTGGGGCGAAGTCCTGGGTGTAAGAGGTGGAGGGGGCTGGGGCTCCCTGGTCCTAAGGGACGAGGGGGCTGAGAACCGAGTCCCGAGTCCGTTCCCCCTCTCCCAGAGCCCGTGTCCAAGGTGTCGGTGAAGCCTGAGGCCCCGGAGACCGAGGAGGGGGCGGCGGAGCTCCGGCTGCGCTGTGTGGGGTGGAGGCCGGGTCGCGGGGAGCTGAGCTGGACCCGGGACGGACGCGTCCTGGAGGCAGCGGACCCTGCGGGAGTGGAGCCACCCCGGATCCGCGTAGAGGGCGACCAGCTGCTCATCGCGCGCCCTACGCGCAGCGACCACGCCCGGTACACCTGCCGCGTCCACAGTCCCTTCGGCCACGCGGAGGCCGCGACCAACGTCAGTGTTTTCTGTGAGTGCGGCGGTGCCTCCGGTCGGGGACAGGGATCTGAGGGCTCAGGCTCCTGGAGTCCCTGGGGAGGAGAGGGCTGGAGGTCCAGTCTCCGGAAATCCTGGCGGAGTCCCAGTTGACCCCGACTCTCGCGGTTCCGACCCCCTTCCTCCGCCTAGACGGCCCGGATCTGCCGGTCATCACTGTCTCCTCCGACCGCGACGCCGACCCCGCCATCTTTGTCACCTTGGGCAGCAACGTGACCCTGCACTGCACCGCCGCCTCGCGGCCACCGGCCGACATCACATGGAGCCTGGCCGACCCGGCCGAGGCCGCGGTGCCCGCCGGCCCGCGCCTCCTTCTGCCCTCGGTCCGGACCGGCCACGGCGGCGACTATGCCTGTCTCGCTGCGAACCCGCGCACCGGCCACCGCCGCCGCTCGCTGCTCAGACTCCTTGTGGCGGGTGAGAGCGGCGGGGTGGATGGAGGGGCGGGGTCAGCCAGGAAAGGCGGAGATGCCCGGGAGAAGGGGCGGAACCAGCAAGGGGCTAGGATACCCGGGGGGGGCATGGGCGGGGGGAAAGAGCGTGGTGGGGCGCGACCGGCAGGGAGGGGCGGAGATCCCAGTAGAAGGAACGGCGGGGGGGGGGGGGGGGGGGGGATGCACAAGAGAAGGGGAGGAGCCAGGGTGGCCAGGAGAGGGGGCAGGGCCAGCACTGAGAGGGCGGAGCTTCCTGGGGATGAAAGAGTAGTCAAGGAAAGGGACTAAGTTGCTTGGGCCAGTAAGTGGGATCAGCAAGAGAAAGAAGTTACCTGGGAAAGGGGGCAGGGTCACGAGAGAAAGGGGTGGAATCATTCTAGAAAGGAGCAGAGTCGTCTTAGAAAGGGGGCAGGGCCCACTAGGAATGGCAGGGATGTCCAGAAAAGGGGAGGGTTCAGTAGGAAGAGGCGACTCGTGGAGTAAGCAAAGAGGGGGGCCAGGGCTTCCCTGGTGGCGCAGTGGTTGAGAGTCCGCCTGCCGATGCGGGGGACACGGGTTCGTGCCCCGGTCCGGGAAGATCCCACATGCCGCGGAGCGGCTGGGCCCGTGAGCCATGGCCGCTGAGCCTGCGCGTCCGGAGCCTGTGCTCCGCAACGGGAGGGGCCACAACAGTGAGAGGCCCGCGTACCGCAAAAAAAAAAAAAAAAAGAGGGGGGCCAAAGTAACCTGGTAGAAGGGGTGGAGCTAGAAAAAAGGTCGGGGTTACGTTTGGAAGGACAGGGATCAGTGTAGGAGGATGAAGTTTCCTTCGGAAAGGGGGGCAGTCAGTGGGGCTGCGACTACCCACTTAGCCCAGGGGTTGCCGGGGAAAGGGAGCGGGGTCTGCAAGAGAAGGGGGCGGGGTCAGTGCCTACAGGGCGGGGCCAGGTGAAGAAGGGGTGGAGTGAACGCGCGAGAGGCGGGGCTAGAGGGGAGCTGGGAGAGAGCTGACTGACCCCTTGAGCTCTCCCTCCCCTCCACAGATCTGCCGCCCGGGTCCCCACAGTGCTCAGTCGAAGGGGGTCCTGGGGATCGCGTCCTCCTCTTCCGCTGCTCGTGGCCCGGCGGGGTCCCTGCCGCCTCCCTGCAGTTCCAGGGTCTCCCCAAAGGCGTCCAGGCGGGACCGGTGTCCTCGGTGCTCCTGGAGGCTGTCCCCGCCCACCCCCGGCTCAGCGGCGTCCCCGTCACCTGCCTTGCTCGCCACCTGATGACCACGCGCACCTGCAGTGTCACCCCGGGTGAGAGCTTCTTTCCTGTTTCCCGAGGAGGAGGGGCTATTTCTTTGCTCCATTAGAACTTGAGAAGAGGGGACCTCCAACTACAGGAAGAGAGATTTCCTCTATCTTTAACCCTACAGAAGGCCGGAGGTTTTCCCTATACCTAAAGCAGGGGCGGGGCCAACATTTCTTTCCTGGATGGAGAGGGCTGACACTTTCCCACGTGTCCAGAGCAATACATGGTTGAGAATAATATGAGTTTCCCAGGCCAGGACCTGGCCTGTCTCTCGTACCTCCTAAGTCCTTGTTAAGGAAATCAGATGCATGAATGAGGGAGGGAGTGAAAGGGCAGATCTTCCTCTTTTGGCTAAGGTGCCCTGTTAGATTCATCAAAGGGCACAGGACTTGTTCTCTTTCTTGACTGGGTTTGTTCCACCCACAGAGGCCCCTCGAGAGGTGCTGTTGCATCCGGTGGTCGAGGAGACACAGTCAGGGAAGGTGGAGGTGGCGCTGCAGGTCTCTGGCTGTGGCCCCCCTTCTCGAGCATCTTGGGCCCGGGAAGGGCGGCCCCTGGCCTCCAGAGGCCACGGGCGACTGCTGCTCAGCCAGGATAGGCAGAGGCTCCTGATCGGCAACTTCAGCCTGAACTGGGACTTGGGAAATTACTCCGTGCTGTGCAGTGGGGCGCTGGGTGCTGGGACCGACAGGATCACCCTCACCGGTGAGCCCCATCCTTTCCCGGAACCCAGGTCCTCCAGCCCTCTCTTCTCTCAAACCCAGGAGACTGGGATTCCAGCCTGTTCCTCCCTCAGACCAAGGAGTCCAGGCCCTCAGTTCCCTCCTCCCTCAGACACAGAAATCTTGGTCCCCGGCCTCTGCCGACCGCAGACCCTAGAACTCCCACCCCCAGATCCCTGACCCGTCAGGGAATCCTGGACCCCAGTCACTTTTTCCATGAAACCCTCAGACCCAAGAGTTTGGGCCCCCAGTCCCTTTCTTTCTTAGACCCAGGAGTTGGGGTCTCCAGACCCTCTGCGCCTGGGACCTAGGAGTCCAGGCCCGTGGCCCCCTTTCCTCTCCCTGCTAGGACCCATGAATCCAACCCCCACCTTGATTCCACCCCCGCCCCCTCCCCAGGACCTTCTATCTCCTCATGGAGGCTGCAGAGAACCCGGGATGCAGCAGTGCTGACTTGGGATGTGGAGCGAGGGGCCCTGATTAGCAGTTTCCAGATCCAGGCCCAGGAGAGCCCTGACTTGAGCAGAGTCGCCACGTCCAAGGCCTGGACCTCCCTGCTCACCCTCGGACCTCGGGATCGCTCAGCTGTGGTGCCCCTCCTTCCTCAGAAGCCCCAGGTCTGGGTCTTTCGTATCCTGCCCACTCTGGGGCTCCAGCCAGGGACCCCATCCGAAAGCCGGGTCTACCGTGCCGGTGAGTTGGAGCCGCTGGGCTTCGTCCTGGGCTGAGAAGCCCTTCTCGTGGGCTTCCTCCTGTCAGTCTGTTTTGTTGGATCTTCCTTCTTTCTCTGTGTTAGTTTCCTGGGGTTGCTGTAATAAGGTACCATGAACTGTGTGGCTGGAAACAACAGAAGTGTATTCTCTCCTAACTCTGGAGGCCAGGAGTCTGAAATCAGGGTGTCTGCAGGGCCATGCTTTCTCCAAGGCTCTGCGTAGACTTCTTGCTTGCCTCCTTCTAGCTTCTGATGGTGACGGTCAATCCTTGGCACCACTCCAGTCTCTGCCCTCAGCTTCCCAGAGCCTCCTCCTCCCTGTGTGTGCCTCTGTCTTCTTTTTTTTTTAAATATAAATTTATTTATTTATTTGTTTTTATTTTTGGCTGCATTGGGTCTTCATTGCGGTGCACGGGCTTCTCGTTGCGGTGGCTTCTCTTGTTGCGGAGCACGGGCTCTAGGCGCGTGGGCTTCGGTAGTTGTGGCGCGCAGGTTTAGCTGCTCCGCGGCATGTGGGATCTTCCTGGCCCAGGGCTTGAACCCGTGTCCCCTGCATTGGCAGGCAGATTCTTAACCACTGTGCCACCAGGGAAGCCCCACCTCTGTCTTCTTGTAAGGACGCAAGTCATATCAGATTAGGGCCCACGCTCATGATCTCATCTCGACTTGATTGGTTGAATTGTGTCTCCCCCCCAAAGATACTGTAGTCCCCGTTTATCCTCGGTTTTGATTTCTGAGGTTTCAGTTACCGGGGGTCAACCGTGGTCTGAAAATATTACATGGAAAATTTCAGAAACAGGCGATTCGTTAAGTTTTAAATTGCGTGCCTGAGAAGCGTGATGAAATCTCACGCTGGCCCCCTCCATCCCACCTGGGATGTGAATCACACCTTTGTCCGGAGTATTCTGCCTGTTTGAAACTGTCTCAGTTATCAGCTCAACTGTCATGCTATGTCAGTGCTTTCGTTCAGGTAACCCTTATTTTAGTAATGGTCCCAAAGCTCAAGAGTAGTGATGCTGGAAAAAGCATAGAATACGTAGGATTTTGTACTATCCGTGGTTTCAGGCGTCCACTGAGGGTCTTGGAATGTATCCCCTGAAGATAAGGGCAGGGGGAACTACTGCATACTGACGTCCTGACCCTCAGTACCCGTGAACGTGACCTTCTTTGGAAAAGAAGTCTCTGCATATTATCTTCATTACATCTGCAAAGACTCTATTTCCAAAGAAGGTCACGTTCACAGGTACGGAGGGTTAGGATATCACTGTATCTTTTTTGGGGAGACACAGTTCAACCAGCAACGCTCCCCAACTTCTAAGTATTGGATGTGTCAGCCCTCAGCCCTCTTCTCCACCTATATTCCTCCCCAGTGTGGCCTGTCCACTCTCATCACCTTATATATCATTAATACTCAGATGACTCTCAAATGTCTGATCTCCAGCCCAGACCTCTGAACTCCAGACTTGAAAAGCCACCTCCCTGCTCGACATCTTCACTTTGGATGTCCAGCTGGCATTTCAGACTTTACATGTCCAAAATAGATCTCTCGAGGTTTTTTTTCTCCCAAACTACACCCTGCCCCCCACCCCCCACCAACTCTCCAGTCTTCCCATCCTGGGACAGGGCACCACCCACGTGCTGACATCACCTCCAACATCCCAAATACCAGCAGGGTCCCATCACTTCCTTCTGAAATGCTTTCCCAATCCACCCACTTCTTTCCATCACACTCCGGTCAGACACCACCATCCTCTCTTACCTGGACTGCAGCAGCCATTTACCTGGTCTCTATATGCCCCCTCTTGCCCTCTTACAATCCATTCTCCAGGTAGAAGCCGGAAGTTACGCAAATCCGATCACGTTGTTGCCGCCTTGCTGAAAAGCCTTTCGTGCCTGGGCTCTGGCCCCTGTTAATCCCTCTAACTTCATCCTTGACCTCTTCCACCTTCATTCTGTGTCCTCCACCCACAGTTTTCATTGAACGCAGAAAACTCTTTCCTACCTCTGAGCCTTTGCATGTTCTGTTCGCCCTGCCTGGAACACCCTTCCCCCTGTTTAGCATGCCCGGCTCCTTACTCCCCAGGTCTCTGCTCAAATGTTCCTCAAGGACCTTCCTTCACCCACTTTTCTAAATGTCACCTCCCCTTCCGTTATTTCTATCGTAGCCCGTTTATTTTTTCTTCTGAGCACGATCTGAAATTATGTTATTTATTTGCACATGCGTTTCTGATTTCCCTCCTAAAATTAACCCTCACGATAGCAGGTATCTTGGTTTGCTCACCAATGGATCTTCACCACCTGGCAGAATGCCAGGCACACCACATTCACTAAGGAAATGTTAAATGAATTGAAAGTGCTGGGGTCCCAGATTCCTGGGTTCTGACGGGGGGTTGAGGCAGGGGGCTCAGGAAACAGGTCCAGATTTGGCCCCTGCTCTCCTTATCCTCCTTCACTTGGTCTCTTCCAGGCCCCATCCTGGGCCCCGGGGCCATCGCTGGCATCGTCCTGGGCTCCCTACTGGGCCTGGGACTCCTGGCAGCACTTCTCATCCTGGGCATCTGCTATCTGTGCCACTTTCAAGGTGAGTGAGTGACCGAGTGGTAGGTTCCCTACAAAGAGTCCCATTGGTTCAGCATCTGAACCAATCAGCAGCAGTTACCTCATCCAACCTGCCTTCCTACCTCCATGTCAGCCAATCAGAGTAAGGCTCCACCTCTCAGCCCAGTTCCCCTCGCCATTGACTGCGTGGGGGGTGTCAGAGCAGCCAGTCAACTGTTTCTATTTCTCTTCCTCCTCCCTTTCCCAGGAGAGACTCTTAACAGAAAGAAGCATACGCCCAGGTTGACCCCTGTATTCACCGTACCGGAAAATAAGATGCAGAGCGTGACCCCAGAGCGGACCCCACAGCCTCTGCCCCTCGAAGTTCCTCTGGAGGACCCTAGCCCAACCAGGGCCCACCCAGCGAGTGTGGGTGCCCCAGTGTCCTGGAATGGGGGTGGAACTTTTTGTGTTTTAGTCAGGCAAAAGAGATGGTTTGAGTTCTCTTCCTCCAGCTTTTCTTATTGGTTTACAAAATTGGTAGATTTTCCCTGTCTTTTTTTTTTTTTTTAATATATAAAAGTTGGACAGGACTTCCCATCCAATTTTTATACATATTAAAAGAAGTGCGAAATTCCAACTCCCCCTCCCAAATGAAGGAAAACGCCTTCATTCTTTTCCATAAAAATTGGCAAAACTTCCATTTTCTCTCCGAAGTGGGATAGAACGTCTTCTTCCCCATAAAATTTGGGTTGTTGCATGTCTTATCTCTCCCAAGGGTGGCTAGCCATTTCTTCCTCCTCGCAAACGGAGGGAACTCAGCTAATTTTGGAATGGTGCGAGCTAGCTCTAGAAAAGGGTGTTATGTCACATCCGGGGTAACCCCTGAAGTTGTCCCCCTTCCCTCCCTTCTCTTCCAGGCCTCTGGTCCGAGGACAGTCAACTCTCCACGTGGGGACCCCAAGATTGCTCGGGCAGCCACGCAGGTGTGACCAGGACTAGTGGCCTGCTCTGCGCGGGACTTTTGGGGCGAGACTTCCTGTTTTACCCCAGCAGCCGTAGGGGACCTCCTGTCCTGTTGTGACTGAAGGTTGGACCCGTAAAGTGGGACTTCCTGTCTCCCTCTCTCAGCGCAGAAGACTCGCCTTGTATTTGTGCTGCTAAGGAGGTGGGACTCCTGGGCTGGGAGAGACTCCTGCTGACCTAACAGTGCGGCTTGTACAACCTACGAGCAGTCGAGGACCTGTGGCCGACTGGCAGGGCTTGCTGTGCTGCCCCGAGCTGGAGAGGGCGGCCTGCCTCCATTCTCTAGAAAGGTCTTCCTATGTCAACGTTTGCCTGCTTCAGGCCACGCTCCATCCAGCTCCCGGGGTCTTCATCTTCGATCAGATCGCGTTCCTCTTCTCTTTAAGCCCTTCTATGGCTGCCCGTTGCCCTTCAGATATTGTCCAAACTCCTCATCATGACCTTCAAAGTCTTGTGGTTTGGCCTCTGTCAGCCTCTCTGACCTTCCCTTCCAGAAGTTTCACCCCTGCTTCTCTCCACCGTACTTAAGTTTGCCTCCAGGCCTTTGCACCCGGAGCGTACTGCACCTGGAGCAACACTCTTTGCTCTATGTCATTCATTTTTTTTGCGGTACGCGGGCCTCTCACCGCTGTGGCCTCTCCCGTTGCGGAGCACAGCCTCACGCACAGGCTCGGCGGCCATGGCTCACGGGCCCAGCCGCTCTGCGGCACGTGGGATCTTCCCGGACCGGGGCACGAACCCGTGTCCCCTGCATCGGCAGGCGGCCTCTCAACCACTGCGCCACGAGGGAAGCCCTATGTCATTCATTTTTCAAGTGTAAAGGTAACCGTTACCATCTTAGAGGACCCTTCCCTAACCCATGACCCTAACGTGCCTCAGTCATGGGTTTAGGTCTCAGAGGCCCTGAAACACCTGCTCCCCGTATTTAAACACATAACTATCTGTTTAGCCTCCGACCCCCTCTTAACTGGGAGCTCCACGAAGGTGGAGACCGTGTCATTGTGCTCAGCACTTAACACAGAGTTTGGTACACAGCAGGCCATCCATATTTGTTGACTGATCAAATATTTGGGGCCAGTGAAGGACTGGGCTTGCTGCTACCATCCCCAGCAGGATGGCTTCCTTTTCCACCTGGGTTTCTCATTGGAAATTTAAGGAGTGCATCAGTGAAGATTCTTTTGGCTGTAAGTAACAAAATAAATGATGGCAAGAGATGGAGGTAGGTGGTTTCAGGCTGACTCAGCCACTTAGTGACCCCACCAAGTACCTGGGCACTTTGTGTCCTTCTGCTCTGCCCCCCTCAGTGGGTCAGCATATTGTCTCACGTAGCAAGATGGCTGCTGCAGCTCACATCTTCACGCAACTGTATCTGACGACAAAAGGAAGGGAGCAGCATTCCTCTCCTCTCATGAGTGGGGGGAAAAATTTCCTGGAAGCCTAACAGTAAACTTCCCTTATGTCTCATTGAACAAAAACTGGCCACATCATTGCAAGGGAGGCTGGGAAACCAAATATCTCAGCCTGTATCGTGGGAGGTGGGCAAAGAGGAAACTGGCAACAACTAAAGTATAGGCAACCAGCATCTGTCTCAAGGAAGGAAAGGATTCTGGTTAAAGATCGGGGTGGAAGAGGCCTTTAGGAAATACAGTCCTTGGGTCTTTTTACAAAGGTGGTGGCTGGGGTCCTGGATACCTGGACTCTCTCTACATCTGTATCAGCTAGAATTTTCATTTCCATTTTAATCACTAGAAACAGAAAACCTAACATGAGTTGGCTTAAACATACATGGGACGTTATTGCTTATGTA
Source organism: Phocoena sinus (assembly GCF_008692025.1). NCBI lineage: Eukaryota > Metazoa > Chordata > Mammalia > Artiodactyla > Phocoenidae > Phocoena > Phocoena sinus. Next base: position 5,679,613 of record NC_045781.1, read on the forward strand.
AGTGAATGTGGGCATCGGGTAAGTTTTGATCCACTTGCTCCAGTGATGTCATATGGACCCAGTTTCTCTAGACCTTCCACTCTGCCTTCCATAGTGTTTCTATCGTTCTCAGGCTCCACGTGCTGTCTTCCCCACCATGGCGATCCCCATAGACCCAAGATCTCTCTGTGCGATGGGGAGAAGGAGCCCTGCAGATCCAGACCTCACGCCATGGGGCCACGTGCTGCAGCAGAAGAGCATGTCTTCTTAGGACATCCACACAGCTCTGGCGTTCACTCTCTCAGTAGCCTGGCTGGGTCATGTGCCCACCTCTGAACCAGTCACAGTGGGAAACGGGCTATGCTGGGTGGCTTAAGCCAATCGTGCCACCTCTGCAAATGGGTCAACTGCAAATCTACCAGAGAGAAAAGGGAGGGCAGAAGTGATGCTGGGGAGGCACCACCCGTGACCACACCTCTCTGCCCTCCACTCACCCATATCCTTCGTGACATGGACACCTGCAGGCGGAGGCTTTGGAAAAAGGCGTTTATTGGTGTGGTGGTCTCAACACTCCCCATGACTTGGAACACACGGCCCCCAGGGCCCCCCGCCCCCCCTCCCTTGCACCCCTCCCCCTGCCCCCCCTGTCCCCCGGACCCTGGGAATGGAAGACAATGTGGGATGGGGTCCACGCCCCCGTCTGAGGTACAGTCACTGTTCCTTGCCCCTCTGCCCCTGCTCTGCCCTCTCTCCCCGTCCCAAGCTCTGGGGGGTGTAGTTCAGGGTGGGTGTTTATAGAGGGTCTCCCGGGAGTTGGAGCTGGTGACGTGGCATCTTGGTCTGGGCTCAGGACTGTGGGATGCCTCTCTCTCCCCCACCTTGTGTGACGTGGTGTGCCAGGGCGGGGTGTTCCTACAATCAGAGCTGAAGTTACAGCCTCAGAGCCCCTTCCTGATAACAGTTGCCCATCCTGGGGGGAACTACAGCTGGTCACCAGCTACAGGACAGCTGGAGCCGGGGGGGCTATTGCTGGTCACAGTCGCTGGTGTGTGTGTGTGTGTGTGTGTGTGTGAGTGTGTGTGAGGGTGGTCAGGTCAGCCTTTAGGAGGTTCAGCCGGTGGAGAGGCCAGGGAGTGGTAGCCCAGCAAGCCCACACCTGTGGGCCGGCTGCAGCTGGTTGGCGCTGCAGGTGGTCGAGGGGAGTGGGGGCAGGGTAGGGCAAAGCACTGAGACACACAGGTGGCAACAGGCACCAGCCTGACATTTGGATGGAAGCACCGATTGGCCCAGGAGGGGGCCAGAAAGTCCAGGGTGGGGAGGGACAGGAAAAGTGGGAAGGTCTCAGGCCGCTGAGCCAGTGATGGGGCCTCCGGCTCCAGGCAGCCAGCCGGCTGACAGCAGGGAGGCCCAGAGCCAAGATGGAGATTGTGCACCTGCTCACAGAGGCTGAGTGACAGCTTGACAGACAAGCGTGATGGCCCTGCCCACTCCCAACCTGCCCAGGAGACAGCCTTTCAACAGGGTGGGGAGCGGGTGGTGTGAATGCATATATTGGGAAAGCAGGGAGCCTGGAAAACCTCTCCTCACAGCTTCTGGCACGAAGCCCCCATACCTACCTCAAGCCAGAGGTGAGAGACAGCAAGGTTGGGGGCAGTGGATGTGCGGGGTGTCGAGGAGGGAAGAGTGCTGAGCTCCCTTTCCCACCCATTCATACACACACACACACGCACACACGCGCGTGCAGGCTCACGCTCACACCCACTACACACACGCGATCCAGTTGACAGCCTGAGCTAAGAGACGGGTGTGGGGTGGCCGGGGATGGGTCACAATCGGAAAGGTGAACAGTGGCGAGAATGGCTGTAGAAAGATGCATAATTTTGCATTATCCCTCACAGTGATGGGTTCTGTAAAGATCTTTCCTCCTTCTCTTCCTTTTCCTCTTAGAGCTCCTCTGCTCCCTCGAGACCCGCGGCGCTTGTTCCCCCTTCTCCTCTTGCTCTCGGCCTCAGACCGCCCGCGGGGGGACTCCAGGGCACTGGGTTCTTCCTACATCCTCCACCACAGCCAGCCCAGGGCGGAGAGGAGGGTCAGAGGCCCTGGGGGCCTTGGGGCCGAGTTCTCCAGGGATCCTGGGCCTGGGGAAAGAGAGAGGGTCAGGGGAGGAGGCCCAGAGTGGGGAGACCCCACGTGTGTCTCTCCCGAGCGTCTTGTCTCTGCTCTGAGGGTGCTGTCTGAGGATGCCTCCTGGGGACCTTTCTGGGCTTTCACTCAGTGTGCCTGTCCTCTGACTGTTTTAGTCTAAGCATCTGGCTGATGACTGTCTTCTCCACTTACAAAGCTCTCCCCACAGATTTTGGCAGGGCTGCCTTCTCCCGACCACTCAGGTCTCAGTTCAAATGTTACCCCCTCCAGGAAGCTTTCTCCGATGAGCTTATCCAATGCTACCGGCCCCAATTCTATTATTTATTTTCTTCGTAGCCCTTATTGATATGCAAAATTTTTTTTTGGCTTATTTATGTGTGTATGTATTCGTTGGCTTTTCATTTTACTTATGTGTCTACTTGTTTATTGCTTTTCTACTACTGCTAGACTGTAAGCTGTGCAAGTCCCTAGACCTTGGCTCTTTTGTGCATTGCTGTGTCCCGAGCACCCAATGCCTGGCCCTTAGTGGGCGCCCAATGAATGTGTCTGTAGAAGAGATCGGTTTCTTGCTCAGTCGAGGGTGCGTCTCTTTCCTAAGTTCGGGGAGAGTCCGGGTTCGGCCCGGCATCTCCACCTCTCTGGCCCCGCCCACTCAGCCCCGGCCCCACCCACGCCGCTCCGGCCCCGCCCCTCCTGCCGCTCAGGGACGCACGCAGGAGCCGCATGGAGGCGCTGGACATTCCCAGCCGGTTGGCTGCGCGACACGTGTAGTTGCCGTAATGCCGGGCGCTCACGTTGGCGAAGAGAAGCATCGAGCGGGTGCGCTCCGTCTGCACCTTCAGGCCCTCGGCCGTGCCACTGCTCAGCCTGCCGGGGATCCGGGTCAGGGACCAGGCCGCAGGACCCCGGCCCGGGGCCCTCTCCAGGCGGAAAGCCCAACCCCCTGTCAGGCTCCCCGATTCCCTGGAGACCCTACATTCTGTTCCCTACCCCAGCGACCCCTAGCCTCGGGTTCTAGCGCCCCATGGATCTCGGGCCACTCCCACCGACGCCCCTCTCCAGGCAGCCTAGCCCCTCAGGGACACTGGACTCTCTCAGTGTGTACCTCCGACCACTAGGGGCACCCAGCCCCCGCTAGACCCCAGATGTAATGGTCCCCTAACCCTAAAACTTCTCTGCTGGATCCTCAGTATCGACCCCCACCCCAGACCTTCTTCCTGAAGAGCTGGAGGAGACCGGGCTCCAGCATTCATCATCCTGGGACCCAAATTTCCAGTAAGCCACCACAGTTTCCCTGGGGCTCAGAGGACCCCAACACCTAGAAGCCGGACCCTCAAGTTCTCAGGAGCCAGTACTCTGCTCCCTCTGCCCCCCTCCCCGCGGTCCAAAGGACCAAGGACCCCACCACCACCACCATCACCACCACGGCCGGCCCCGGTGCCGTCCTCACAGTCTGTCATCCTTGTACCACTGGAAATCCGCGGGGGGCACCGCCATAGCTTCACAGCGCAGGAGGGCAGCCCGGCCCACGGCTGTGCGGGCGCTGGTCACGTCCGTGATGGTCGGAGGATCTGGTGAGGGACCAGGGTCAGCGAATTCTCCTAGCCGGGTGGGGACGAAGGGGTCCCACCCCCAGCCCGCTCCTCTCTCCTTACCAGGAGTCCAGGTCTCCAGCATCCCCCCCGCACAAAGACTCCTTCCTCGCGCAGACTCACCCCCTTCCTCCTCCCTCACACCCTTCATCCCCAGGGACCCAGGACCCGCCCCGCTTTCGTGCCCAGTGCCAGGGGGGCTCACAGTTGACTGTGACCAGCACGCGACGGCTGTCAGGCGCAGAGTTAACTCCGTTGTGAGTCACGCACTCGTATTCCCCGGCCTGGCCCCGCTGGATGTCGTAAATCTCAAGGATCTCACCTTCCGAGGTGAAGCCATCTGTGGTGGGAGGGGAGGGGAGGGGGCGGGGCCAGACACAAACACTTAACACGGGACAACACGGGCACAACACGGACACACATCAGCGGGGCGGACAGCGCAGGGCCTGGAGTGCCCGGGTCAGTGGGAATGGGGAGGGGCTTGCCGGGCCTGGGATCTCCTGCTACGGGTGGGGCACAGAATGAGCATCTGGGGCTTAGTAACTAGAACCCAGTGGGGAGGGTCCTAGAATTGGGGGCGTTCAGGGGATACAGTGATCTGGGAGTCCATACCTCAGATCATGTGACTCACAGGACCCAGTGGGGAGGATCCAGAGTTCTGGGATCTAGCCCTTGGGGCCCAAGGAATCGGGATCTGGTGACTGGGGTCAGCAATCCAGATATCTGGGGTCTCATGACAGAGCGCTGGCTCAGAAGACCCTTTGGGACTCAGAGCATCCAGGGATCCAGAAACTCGAGACCCGGACTGTGGGGCTCAGATGAACCACTAGGGGAGGATCCAAGGGTCTGAGACCTAGTTATTGGGTTCTGGGGTCTCAAGGGATCTACCGATTGGCACAATTGGTCTCCAAAGACCCAGTGAGTAAGGATCTAGGGATCTGGGAAATGGTAGTAGAGATCTAGGTAAAAGGGGAGTGGGTGATGTCTGGGACCTGGAATGTCCCTTTCAGGCCCCTTGGCACTCTGTTTGGGGGCAGCCATGGTTCTTAGCCCTAGCGCTGGAATCACTTGAAGGGCTTGTTCGGACAGACTGTGGTGGTGATGTGGGGAGGGGTGGTTCTGACTCGTTAACTCTGGGGTGGGCCAAAGAATGTGCATTTCTGTCAAGTTTCCAGGTGATGCCAATGCTGCCAGTCTGGGGACCACACTCTGAGGACCACTGGCCTAAGGCATCTGGCAGAGATGTAGTGATGTGAGCAGGAGACGGGAACGTGGGCCAGGGCCGCGGCTGTAACCTGGCTCTGGCCATCTAGTGGTAGGGGTCTGAGTCCAGGACAATCCTGTGAGCTGGGGGGAAAGAGACTGAGGCTACTGGGGTCGGGGATGTGGGGCAAGTTGGGATCTAGGAGGTGATTTGGAGGAAAGAGCCCAGGCCTGGGATGGCAAGTGGGGAAGGCTCTAAGGCTCTGGGGCCTTCCAGTGAAATAACAGGACCAGGGTAGGAGGGGGAAATCCAGTCACCACAAGGGTTCCGGGGGAATCAAAGGAGGGGGGTAATGGGAGATTCTGGGTATCTAGCTAGGGATATGGGGAATTGAGGGGCCCAGACTGCGGAGTGGGGGAAGGGGCTTTCGGCCAGGGGTGGGGTCCTCACCTCGGAGCTGCCTCCAGGTGACCGTGGGCTCCGGCCGCCCCACGGCCAGGCAGAGCAGGTTCACATTGCTCCCCTCGTTCACGGTCACAGGCGAAGAGATATTCACGATGCGGGCGGGGACTGCAGGCCGGAGGGAAGGTCAGTGAGAGGCCAGATGTGGGCTCCCAAGACCCAGGATCCAGGCCTGGCCCCTCCTCCTTCAGACCAGGATCCAGGCCCCCAGCTCCTCTCCCCTCAGACCCAGGGGTCCGGGCCCCCAGCCCCTCCCCCCTCAGACCCAGGATCCAGGCCCCCAGCTCCTCTCCCCTCAGACCCAGCGTCCAGGCCCCCAGCCCCTCCCCCCTCAGACCCAGGATCCAGGCCCCCGGCCCCTCCCCCCTCAGACCCAGGATCCAGGCCCCCGGCCCCTCCCCCCTCAGACGCAGGGGTCCAGCTGACACTCCTCTTTCTGTAAGCAATCCTGTGTGTTCCATTCCCTCTGGGTCTGGCTGCTTCTCCAGCTGCTGGTCTTGTCTTCCTCACTCCTTCTCAGTCTCTCTCCACCTTCCTCCTAACTTGGTTTCTATTTTCTCTCTTCTGGCCTGAATTCCTCCTGCCCCATCTCTATTTTTATTGATTAGTATTACTATTAAAAAAATTATTTAACGAATGCCCGTATGGTGCTTGCTGTGTGTAAGTTTACGGTGTTCTAAGTGTTTGGCAAAAATTAACCCATTAAACCCTCACTACTCCCTTCTGGGGTAGATGTTGCTCTACTCATCCATTCTAACACACAGGGGCGTTTCCCACCTCCACCCCACCCGTTTGCACATTTCTCCAATCAGGATGGCTTTATGATGTAGGACGCCAGTGTTTCACTGGGAGGGGTTTTTTGTTTTGTTTTTTTTCCATTTCTAGCCAGGCATAAAATAAAGGTGCCCCTTCCAGCTGACGATGTTTTGGACTTGATACATGACAGCGTCATCCCTGTTTTGCAGATGCGGAGTCTGAGACCGCCCGGCTTGCTCTGGGTCCCTCAGCCCCTGGGTGGTGGCGGTGAGCTCGGAACCTGGAGGACTCTGGCTTCAAGTCGGGGCTTGTCCACGGCCCCGCCGGGCTGTCCCTGTGGTCCCGTCTCTCCAAGTGCTCCCTGCACTCCAGACCACCTCTGATGCCACGTGAGGCAGCCTCCTGCCCTCTCCGTGGATTTCTCCAGCCCCACCTCTCCCACTCTGCGCATCCAGCCCCCGCACGTGCTCTTCTTTTTCCGGGACCAGCCCTGCACCCACCTGAAGGTCTCAGCTCAGACGTTATGTCTGGGAAGCTGCCTCTCCTTGGAAAGTCACCTCCAAAGGGGCAGGGACAGCCTGCCTGGCTCCTTCTCTGTCCCCAGCCCGCGGAGCAATGCTTGCAGGTAGTAGGTGCTCCATAAACAGGGCTGAGTGAATGAATGCGGTCTTCCTCCGAGTCCACGCTTGGCCCTGTAGCTCTCCTGCCCTAGAAGTTGCCTGTGACTTTCCCTCCCTCTGCTTGGCTGGAATTCGTGAGGGCAGGGTGTGTGTCTGCCTTCCCATGGCTGTGTCCCAGGGATCGGCGAGGACATGAGGGTCCCCTGTCCCCTGTGCCCGCCGCCCGGGCCCATCCCGCCCACCCCCACCCAGGGCCTCAGCTGAGGGCTCACCGTGGACGATGAGGTAGACCTGAGTGGTGTACGGCTGGCGGCGGGTCTGGAAGGAGCAGGTGTAGAGGCCCTCGTCGCCCAGCCCCACCTGGGTGATGAGGATGGAGAACTCCTCGGGCGTGTTGGTGAGCAGCCGTACTCTCGGGTCGCTGGTCCAGCGGTCGTTGCCCGCGTACAGGATGTTGGAGCGGTTCAGCCAGGCCACTCGGGTCACGTGCTCATCGATGAAGCAGCTGGCGGGGAGGACGAAGGCAAGATGGTTTTCTTCTCTCCCACACCACCCCCCGGCCCTCCAGGGTCCCCCATCATGGGGGCTTGGTGGTGGGGGGGAGGAAGGCCCACTGCATCTCCAGTTCCCACTGCAATCCTTGGAGGCAGGTGTGACTGCACCCACTTTACAGGTGGGCAAACTGAGCCTCAGAGAGGGAGAGCTGTGAGCCCAAGTGCACAACAGAATGACAGCTGATGGCTATTGAGTGATCGTTGTGTGTCAGAGACCCAAGAAGAGGGGGGAAAGACACACTGGGGGGGAGGGACAAAGGTGCAGAATGATGGGGGACCCAGAGATAGAAGGATAGAGACCCAGAGAGAGGGGGACAGAGACTCAGAGAGAGGGGGACAGGGATCCAGAGAGAGGGGGACAGACGCAGACTGGGGAGGCAGAGAGCTGGGGTGTGTAACCCCGGCTCTCACCGAGAAGCCACAGTGTGCCAGGCTCTCTAAGCTCAGGGCGTGTGTACAGACTCTTGAATCCTCACAACAACCCAGGTGGTGGTCACCATTCCTCCACCCATTTGACCGATGGGGACACTGAGGCCCAGGGGTGGGCCTGGGCCCAGAGTCTGGGCCCCAATGACTCTCTCTTGACGGGGAGGTGTGGGCTGTGCCTGGAGATCAGGACCATTTCCCCCCAAGGAAGGTGAAGGGGCAGCACCCTCCGGGTCTCCCTACCTTAGCGTGGCGTTGTCACCTTCGCACACTGTGTAGTTGTCCGCAGGGGAGCTGAACTCCAGGCTCTGGGACAGCAGCCCTGTGGAAGGGAGGGCAGCTCAGCTCGGCGGGACTGTACACATCTGTATACACACACACACACACACACACCCACACCCCTGCAGATACAGACACTTCCCACACCCACCGGCATACACGTTCACTGTTGTTTTCAGAGACACACATGGCAGACACACTCAGAGCAGACACACGCAACACCTTCCCACAAGCCCACACTGACCCAGACTGGGACACACAAACCTATGCACCTCCAGAGACAGCACACAATCACAGCACGCGAACACACGTGTATGTGCACACAGACACACATACACACTCAGAGATGCTGTGTACAGACGTGCACACACACAGACATGCACAGCTTCACAATTACAGAACGGCATATGTGCAGATACAAAGAGATATGCACAGATGTGCACACAGGTACGTATACAAGCACAGATAGACACACATGCAGACACGGCACAAGGCACACACATACATGTTCACAGTGTACAGACACACAGACACACAGATTCAAGAATACACACATACATACGCAGATATCCGCATACACAGGCACACATACACATATTCACAGACTCATGGGTACATAGATATACATATACACAGATACATATACAGATGTAACAGACACACGCACACAGATACAGTTACACACATTAATTCAGAAACACGTGGAAAGACACGCTTCAGGGAGATCCTCAACACCCACATAAGTGCACACAGACATCCAGACATGCAAATGCAAACACGCACACAAACGCGGATGGACACAAATATCCACGCGGACACACGTCTATCACAGACGCCCAGGACGCACTGAGGCGTGCTACAGGGAGCCTCGCGTCTACACAGACTCCCCCGTGTGCCCGTGCCCGGTGGGGCACGCTCTTGAGGACGCATGCCCACGCCTGCCTGCGCGCTGCAGCGCCCCCCCACCCCCGCCATTCATCTCTCTGTGGACCGTGGCCAGCGGCTGGACCAGGGCCAGGGAGTGGGAGCTGGGCACGCGGAGGCGGCGGATGGAGACAGCACCAGGAGGGGAAAGGAGGCGGCCGGATGACCTTGGACGCCAGGGCGGCACGGGTCTACACGGGGCTGCCCTGGCCCCCACCCCAGGATGAGGACCTAATTAATCTAATGAGTTAATTGCCCGTGCCCCGCCAACGACTCCCAGAGGCCCTCTCCATCAGCAGCGCCTCTGGACGGGGCTGGGCCAGAGCCAGTGCAGCGGGCTCGCCAGGCCCTGGGGGTTTGCAGCCCCTCACCCTGGGCTCGCCCGGGCCAGAGTCGCTCCTGTAATCTGAAGGGCCCTGGAGGGAGGGAAGGGACTTGCCCGTCCTGAGCTGTGCAGAGAGGATGCTGCCACGCAGAACCCTAGGAAGGAGGGGGCGGCCAGGGGACAGACAGACACACACACAGTCACCAGGGTCCAGGAGAGATGCGCAGAGCCAGCCCCGGGGCCAGGAGATAGTCCCACGCATGGCAATGGGTCCTGCTCAGCGGGACAGAGACCTAAATACTCATGCTGACACACACAGCCCAGGACACACACCCAGCAGAAGGTCAGTTAGAAAAGACAACTCTCTCCCAGAAGCATGCCTCTCAGCCACCGGAGGGACATGGCACCCTGACCCGCCCCACCATATACAACCGGCCCCACACGGTTACACTGACACCAGCAGGCCCTCACACGCAGGTGCAAAGTCTACACGTGGTTACAGCCCTACCTGGAGGGCTGTCTCTCTCTCTCTCTCTCTCTCACACACACACACACACACACACACTGGCTGAATTGGTCACAGTGACACTACCAGCCGGAGGGCTGTGCTCATCGCCACGCCCTACCCTGGAAAGTCGTGCATGAAGATGCGGCCTGTGCAGGGAAACAGCGACACAGTTGTAGCCTCTCAAATACAAAGGGGCTGCCCTGGGCCAAGAATCGGGTGCGTGCACTCACGCTGTCACCTCTGATCAGATCACACACAGCCCTATCGCACACCCGCCACCCCCACAGGGCTTGTCATACCCCTGGTCACACACGTCCTAGACCAAGGTTTCTCCATCTCGGCACCATTGACATTGGGGGCCGGGTGATTCTTCATTGCGGGGCCGTCCTATGCAGTGTAGGATGTTCCGCAGCTCCCCTGGCCTCGACCCCCTAGATGCCAGTAGCTCCCCTGCCCCAACCAAAATTACATTGCCAGATACCTCCCAGGGGGCAAAATCACCCCACCTGCCCCCCTCCCCCCAGCCCTGTGACAGCCACTGTCCAGGGTTCAAGGAGGACAACCCCAGTCTGGGGGTTGCAGAGGAAGCTGTCTAAGGTGCCCCACCTCAGGGAAGAACCCGGGACTCCTGAGCTCAGGCTAGGGCCCTGGGGTGGGGGGTGGACCTCACAGAGGTGGGCAGGATCTTAATCATATGTACGGCAGACAGAAAGACAGACAGACGCACACTCCTTGCCAGAGGGATCCTTCCAACACTCGGCATGGCCCCCAGGACGAAGTTCCAGCCCCTCAGCCTGGAGTCCGGGGCCCCGGCATCACTCTCCTGCCTCCTCTCCCCTAGTGTAGCCCAGCTCTGCATTTCCCACTTTTGCTCCCCTCTCCCTCCTTCCCACTGTTTGCCATCAAAACGCTTCTCCTTCTCCAGGGACCTCCTAGGAGAGATGGCCCATCCGAGCCCATGTGAGCTCCCGCTCTGCTCCCAGGGCTCCGTGGATCAGAGCTCTCTGCCTCCCCCAGCTGCCTCTCCGGGGCAGGACCTGGCTCAGGCCATCTGTTTCCCCAGCATGCCCAGCTGGGCCCTGGCTGCGGGCAGTCTTGGGAGATGAGTGATGAAGTTATCTCAAGTGGGTCTTCGATTCCTGGTCTGTGTGTCTATAAATTTGGATGTTGTGGGTCTGCATGTCTGTCTCATGCAGTTCCCAGACTCCAGGCTCAGGAGGACCCTCCATGCCGTGTGACCTTGGGTAAGTCCCTTCCCCTCTCTGGGCTTCGGTAAATGGGGGTGGGGGTCAGGTTAGCCATTCCACCACCCTGTCACTGGGCCCAGCCCCTCCCTCTGTCTCAGTCCCAGTCACCCTGCACTGTTTTCAGGTCTGCTTTCCTCACCAGATGGGAGCCTCTTAGGGCAGGGCCTGGGTCTCCCCACCTCCAGCATCACCCAGCTCAGGGCCTGGTCCACAGGAGGCCTCAAGAGATGTTTAATATAAAAATAAACAAGCTAGTGCACATGAGGTCCCCTCTGCAGGAATTCTGCTTGGGAAACTCTGACTCCCTACTCCCTCCAGCCCTAGTCTGTGTTCCCACAATGCCTGGACTACCTCCCTTACGGCTGTGGTGACTGTATCTGTCTCCCCCAGCAGACTATAAGTTTCTTTTTTTTTTTTTTTTTTGAGCATACCACGCGGCATGTGGGATCTTTGTTCCCTGACCAGGGATTGAACCCGTGACCCCTGCAGTGGAAGTGTGGAGTCCTAACCCCTGGACCACCAGGGAAGTCCCAGCTATGTTTCTTGAGGGCAGAGCCTGGGTCTGACTCAGGTCTGTATCCCCAACATCTTCCAGCACAGGGCCTGGCCTGGAAAGCCTTGGGAAATATTTGTTGAATGAGTGAATGTAAATGGATTCCTACAACATGCTTTGCCACCTCTTGGACTCTTACACATTCTTCAAAACCCCAACTCAAACGACCCCTCCTCCAGAAGGACCTCCCTGACTGTTCAAGGCAGAGAGTCTCCACTCTCTCTACTGCGTACCCTCTGACTCAGCTGGGACAGCGTCCAGGGGTGTCTTCCCTACCTGGCCAGGAGTCCCCTGAGGGCCGAATCTTGGTTGTGTCCCCCAGAGCTGGGCTTAGCTCCGAGCAGGGAACTGTTTGTAGAGGGGATGGATGGTCTCTAGAGACTCGCTAAGAAAGCCCTAAGGAGTCTGGGCTGATAGATCAAATGTCTGTGCCCCCGTTTCTTGGCTGGGTGACCCCCGGCCAGTCTAAGCCTCAGTTTCCCCAACTGTAGAAAGGAGAAAAACAGTAATTCGTCCCTCGGAGGGTTTTTTGTCAGGGATTCCATGAGAACGTGCAAGTAAAATGTTTAGCTCAGCACTTAGCAAGCAAAAAGGGCCCAAGAAGTGCTAGCTGTTCCTAACGGCACCTTCTTTTTAAAGAAACATCTATTGTTATCCCCCGGTTTGGTGTCGGTCCCCCGGGAGTGGAGGGAGTGGGGCAGAGCAGATCTGGCCTGTAGGTTGCTCTATGCCCAGCACCCACCCGAGTCGGCGACGCATGTACAGATGCGCTGTCAGCATCCGCTCTGCCACGACCCTGCCAGCATGACCAGGCTGCTAAAAGAACGGACCGGGGAGCCGGGCCGCCAGGGTTGAAATCCCAGCTGTGCCACTGGGTTGCACAAGTTACTTCCCCTCCCTGAGACTCAGTTTCCCCACCTGTAAGTGGGGATGATCGTCGTGCCTCCCTCATTGGTTTGTGGGGGAGAGGATGGGGGAGGTCACCCAAGCAACGGGCTCTATACAGTGCCTGCTAGTTAAGTGCTTGCAAACAGCTCTATGTGTGTTGGCTGATAGGATGCTTACGGGGCAGGTGCCAGCCTGGCAGGAGATCCAGTGGTGATGGGACGGACCACACGGGTCTCTGCCAGTCCAGACCAGTGGCTCTCATACCCGTTTGATAAACCAAGGGATGAAGGTTGCAGTGGGTGAATTCCCTTCTCTTGAGAGAAGGGGATTTCTGGGACTTCCCTGGTGGTGCAGTGGTTAAGAATCCGCCTGCCAATGCAGGGGACACGGCTTCGAGCCCTGGTCCAGGAAGATCCCACGTGTCGCGGAGCAACAAAGCCCACGAGCCACAACTACTGAGCCTGCGCTCTAGAGCCCTCGAGCCACAAATACTGAGCCCGCGGGCCGCAACTGCTGAAGCCTGTATGCCTAGAGCCCGTGCTCCGCAACAAGAGAAGCTTGTTGAAGATTAGCCCCCGCTCGCCGCAACTAGAGAAAGCCTGCGTGCAGCAACAAAGACCCAACGCAGCCAAGCAACAAAAAAAAAAACAACAGAAAAAAAAAAAAAAGAGAGAAGGGGATTTCTAACAAGCTGAGTGACCTTGAGTTGGAGATAAGAACCATCTGCCGCCACTCAAAGGAACTTAGGTGGAAATGGGACCCTCCAATGCAGGGGATGCTTAGATTTCACCATCCCAGAACTCACAGATGGGGAACCCGAGGCCCAGGAGTGTGTGTGAACTTGTGGCGGGCGTCTGGGGAGCTGGTGGCAGAAGCCCGGCTGGAGGGAGGGGTGGGGGCCACGTGAGTGCGGGTCCGTGTGGCTTTGGCAGGGAAGAGCCGTGAGAAGGGGCTGGGCCTGGTCTAACGGCCACTGAGGAGCCCCCAGAGCCCTCTTCCTCTTTGCTGATCTCCCAAGTCCTTCTTATCACTGATGCCCGTAGTCTGGTTGCAGAGCCAAGAGCCCGGGAACCTTCCACATGCTGCCTGTTCCTTTCCGCTGGTTCTCACCGCAGGGCCTTTGCCTCTGCCGTTCCCTCGGGATCTTTCCAAGGCTGGTTTCTCCCGTCCTTTCAGTCTGAACTTCCCTTCAGCTGCTCAGACACCACCTGAGGTCACAAGGCCAACTTGTCTGCCGAGTCATTCTTTTTTTTTTTTTTCTCTCGGTACGCGGGCCTCTCACTGCTGTGGCTTCTCCCGTTGAGGAGCACAGCCTCCGGACGCACAGGCTCAGCGGCCATGGCTCACGGGTCCAGTCGCTCCGCGGCATGTGGGATCTTCCCGGACCGGGGCACGAACCCACGTCCCCTGCATCGGCAGGCGGACTCTCAACCACTGCGCCACCAGGGAAGCTCTGCCGAGTCATTCTTATTTTCTCTACGTGAATCGTCACATTCTGAAATTAGCTGTTTACTTCTGAGGTTTTTTTTTAGTTTGTGGGATCTCTCTCCATCCCACTAGGATGTAAGCTCTGCGAGGGCAGGGACTTCACTGCTGTGTTTATAGATTCCCAGTGCTTAGAACAGCGACTATGTGAGCAGTAAATACCTGTTAAATGAGCCGACGAGGTGGCGCCCCCAGTCCAGACAAACCGGGGGGGCCTGGGGGGGTCACCCACGCCCAGGTTCACCCTGTCCCCACTCCGTGTAATATGGCAAAAGAATTGCCCCCAAATCTCCTGCAGCATCTACTTTTGTAAGTGGATGTATGTGTGTGTGTTGGCATAAAGTATTTAGGGGAAAAAAAAAAAAAAGGAACGATAGAATAATATCTACAGATGTTGCGGCGGTAGAGTTAAGTGGGAAAAAAAAGCCAGTTTTGCAGAGAAATGGCTGTATTTTGTTTCTATCTGGGGAAAAACATCAACAAACTAACCAGTCCCTTACAGATGCTGAACTGCGTGTCTGACGGTGTAGGTGGGAGAAGGCTGGGGACGCCGGCTCCCTCTCGAGAGTGGGTTTGGGGAGGGTAGGGGAGCGGGACACAGTGGGGTTTGCTCTTATGCATATTTGTAGTGGATGCTTTCCTCCCGTAATCTGGAAACCATCCAATGAATAAAAGAGAGGAGGAGATGCAGTTTGGTGTATCTTCCACCGGCTTTTGCTCAGCCCCAACGGTCAGAGGGTGGTGGGTGAGGGGGGCTCTCTTTCTGCCTCCCTAATCCCGTCTCAGCTCACCCCACACCCCGCCCCGTCCCCCTTGCTTGCAGTTCTCTGATGGGGGACAAAAGGCTCAGAGATGGGACTGGACTTGACCTAGGTCACAGACCACCTCCTGGCTCCACTAAGATCCCAGCCCAGCACCTGTGAACAGTGATTTCTAGGGTTCTGAAGAGTAGAAGTAGAAGGAAATGGGAAGTTACTTGAGAGTGAAGGAAGAGAGACAGAGAGAGAGCTAACGGGAGACAGCCAGAGACAGTGAAAGGACAAGGAGGAAAATGAGTGGGCGAGATGAGACGTGAGCTCCCAGAAGTGAATGAGGACCAAGGTACATCTCAGGGGCCAGAAAGAGGCAGAGAGACACACGGGCTGTGACATGGAGACGCAGTTCCAGAGGCAGGGAGGGACGCATGTGAAATTGTGTTGATCCCAGCAGGGATGGAGAGAAGGGGACCCAGAGACAGAGACAAATGGAATGTCACCCAGAGCCAGGGAGCCTCCGGAAATGGCCGAAACGTGAGAGAGACCTAAAGAGACAAGTGACAGAGACAGAGACACAGACAGGCAGGGATTCAGACGGGTCAAGTGGGAGGGGCACTCAGACGGTCTGCACCAGGGAGGGAGTGACCCTCTGGCTCAGCATCCTGGGTCCTGTGTGTGCAGGGCCGGGTTTGTGTGACCGTGGGTGTCTGCAGGTGCGGCTCCGGGTCAGACCAGGGGGATGGGTGTTTATGTGGCTGTGCGAGATCGGTGTGTGTGGGCGGGTGGCTGAGAGCCGCTGTCGCTGTCTCGCTGAGACTGTTGGGGGTTCTAGGGTGTTCCCGATTGTGTGTCCCTAACTCTGTGATCCTGGCTTGGGGCAGGGCCTGGGGGAATGCTCTGGAAGCACAGAATTAACCCTGTCCCCTGCCCCCCGCCTCCTTGCTCTCCCCTCCTCTCCTTTGGGGGCATCTCCTGGACCATCCCCAGGTTGCAAGCCCGCTGGGGAGACACGAGATCCAGCTACACGTCCTCTAAACAGAGACTGCCAAGTTCACTCCCCAGCCCCCCCCCCCACTTTCCATTCTCCCCTTCCTGCTCTACGAAAGACCAGCCCCAGTCCCCCTCCCCCACTGGGAGAGCTGAGTTTAACCCTTTGACCCCGTGTTAACCCTTCCCTTCCCTCCCTCCTCAATCGGCCCGTCTCTTAGGCTCCGTTCTGCCCCGAACCCAAATATTCAGCCAGAGCTTTCCACATCTGAGTCCCCAGCCCAGCACCCCAACTTCTTGGATCTCCAGCTCCATTGCCTCCCACATAACTGCAACCGTCCAAATACTAATACTTTCTCCCAACCTAGACCACCCAGCTGGGGGATTTCAGCTGCTTCCCAGCTGGGAGACCAGACCCCACCCCCTTCTTTTCCCGGCCCTGGGACGGAGGTCTATAGACACCCCTGCCCCCTCCTCTTACTGACCCTGGGAAGACACCATCCCCCCAACCTTTCCCCAGAAACGCCTACCCCAGCCCTCAGGCAGGGACCCCCTGCGGGACCCTCTCCACGCAGAGATGAAGACCCCCGACGGGGCATCCCCCTTCCTACCCTCCTCCCACCCCCACCAACTCAGTTCAGAGATCCTGCCCGGGGACCCTTACTTAGCTTCTGAGCTCCCTCCCCGATCCCGAGCCGCAGACTCCCGCCCCCAGGCCGGGACCAGGTGTCCGAGACCCTCTCGCCGGCCCGGAGAAACAGACCTCCGCCCCTAGGCCCAGGCTCGGGCCCGAGGACGCGGACCCCCGCCCCCGGGCGTGGATCCAGACGTCCGAGGACCCCTTTCCCAGGCAGAGGATGCAGCCCCCGCCCCCGGGCCCAGACCTCCGCGTCCGGGGGCCTCCTCTTCCCTGCTCAGGGTTGCGCCCTCCCCCGCCCCCAATCCCCGCCCGGGACCCTGGAGTCCCGGACGAGCCCCCCGCCCCCGGCGCTGCGGTACCTCGACTGATGACGGCCAGGCCGGCCAGGGCGGCGGCGGCGAGAAGCCGGAGCCGGGCCCCGGGCGCAGGGGGGGGCATCGCGGCAGCAGTGGCGCGAAGGGGGAGGGGAAAGGGGGGGCCGGTCCGGGGCGTGCGAGGCCTGGGGGGAGAGGGGGAGGGGGAGGGGGACCCCGCCTGCGGCTGCACCGGCCCGGGGGGCGGCGGGGGCGGGGGGAGGGGGCTGGGGGGGCGCGACGAGGCGGCCGGAGCTGCTGCAGACCCGGGGAGGGGGCGGTGCTGACGGGCAGGAAGGCCGACCAATCAGGGGAGGCGGGGGGCCAGGGAGGCGGGGCCGAGGAGGGTTGCTCTTTGGAGGGAGAGGCCTTTGTTACTGCGGCCCGGCCCCTACCCCCTCCCGCCCCCTCGATCCACAGGGCTTCCCACCTCGGATCCCTAGAACCCCGGGTCTGGGACACTTTTCCTGGAGCCCACCTCCCTCCTGCTTCAGGTCCCAATCTCATCCTCCCTCAGACCCAGAAATTCCGGCCCCCCAACCCCAGGAGTCCGGCCCCCAGCCCCCTCAGGCCCAGGAGTCTGCTCCCCAAGTCCCCACCTCCCCCGGACCCAGGAATCAGAACTCCCAGCCCCCTCTTCCTGTGGGACATAGTTCCGCTTCTTCATCTACTTTCATGAATAACACTGACTTTGGGGTGAAATTTCCTTCTTCCGTCCATCCCAACCCTCATCCCCAGGAAAATAGGGGAATGGGGAGAGACTGGGGGACCTGACCTTGGGAGATGGTAATCCAGGGTTCAGGTACGGAGAATCCCCACTGCTCATTCTTTCAGTCACTTGGCTGCGGGCGGGACCTTAGACAAGTCACTCCTTTCCCCAGAATCTCAGTGTCTTCCCTGCAAGATGGAATCATCTCTATTTCTCAAGGTTATTGAGAAGAATAACGGAGATTCTGGGGAGGGTGCTAGCTCAGCCCAGTGCCCTAACAACCTGAAGTTAGCTCTTTCTCCTGGTCCCACTATGCATCCATTTACCGGGTATAGTCCTCCCTCCTGGCCCACCAGGTGAGGCATCCCTGTCCCCTGTGCCCCCATCTAGCCTCTGAGGCAAGAGAACAATCCCTGAGCCTACTCCATGTCTGGGGCACTTGGAGGCAGAAGTTTTTGAAGTCACCCCCTAGGGGCTGTTTAACTGCAAAAGCACATCCATCCTCTATTCCTCCCCCCAACCCCCAAATCCAATCTGTCTGCAAGAGAAGCTAGCTTGGCCTCCACCTTCAAAACAGATCTCTACTCTGTCCTCTTCTTCCCACTCCACCCTTCCCTGAGCTGTCACGTCTCCCCTGGATGACTGCTCTGAAGGCAGCAGCCAATGCCCTGGTCTCTAGGCCTCCACCTTCAGATCAACAAGCACTGAACCATAGACCAGCTGATGCTACTGCACTGCCTCACTCACTCAACGCCAGCTGCTGTGGCCTTCATTCGGCTCCCTGAACAAGCCCAACTCGTTCCAACCTCAGGGCCTTTGCACTTGCTGTTACCTCTGCCGGAATGCTCTTCTCACCAGATTGGCACAAGACTCTTATCATTCAGGTCTCACCTTTCAGAAGCCTTTGTTGGGACTTCCCTGGTGGTCCAGTGGTAAAGAATCTGCCTTACAACGCAGGGGACGTGGGTTCCATCCCTGGTCAGGGAACTAAGATCCCACATGCCTCGGGACAAGCCCGCATGCCACAGCTACTGAGCTCGCGCGCCTCAACTAGAGAACCTTTGAGCCACAACTGCAGTGCACACATGCCCTGGAGCCCACGCACCACAACTAGAGAAGAGAAAAATCCACCACCACAACCAGAGAGAAGCCCACGCGTGACGGTGAAGAGACGGCGTGCTGCAACTAAGACCTGACACAGCCAAAAATAAATAAAGAAAGTGAAAAAAAAATAATAAATCTTCAAAAATAAGCCTTTGTTGATCATGCTATCCAAAGTAACCCCCACTCCCAATGCAACAGCTCTCTGTGACATTGGTTTTGTTTTCTCCATAGCCTTTACCGTTCCCTTATTTCACGTGTTCACTTGTTTGTTTCCAGTCACTTCCCTTCCCCCGCATCTCCCGCTTCCAGAATGTAAGCTTTGTAAGGCAGGGTTTTGTGTTTTTGTTTGTTTGTTTAATTGAGGTATAGTTGATTTGCAATATTATATTAGTTTCAGGTGTACAATATAGTGATTCAAAATTTTTACAGATTTTACTCCATTTAAAGTTATAAAATACTGGTTCTATTCCCTGCGCTATACAATATAATCCTATAGTTTATCTCTTTTTTTTTTTTTTTTTTTTTTGTGGTACTCGGGCCTCTCATTGCTGTGGCCTCTCCCGTTGCGGAGCGCAGGCTCCGGATGCGCAGACTCAGCGGCCATGGCTCACGGGCCCAGCCGCTCCGCGGCATGTGGGATCTTCCCGGACCGGGGCACGAACCCGCGTCCCCTGCATCGGCAGGCGGACTCCCAACCACTGCGCCACCAGGGAAGCCCCAGTTTATTTCTTTTATACGTAGTAGTTTGTACCTCTTAATCCTCCACCCCATCTTGCCCCTTCCCCCTTCCCTCTCCCCACTGGTAACCACTAGTTTGTTCTCTACATCTGTGAGTCTGTTTCTGTTTTGTTATATTCATCCGTTTGTTTTATTTTTTTTAGATTCCACATATAAGTGATAACATACAGTATTTGTCTGTCTGACTTATTTTACTAAGCATAATACCCTCCGGGTTCATCCATGTTGTTGCAAAAGGCAAAATTTCATTCTTTTTTCTTTTGGCTGAGTGATATTCATATATATACATATATGAATATTTATCCATTTATCTGTTGATGGACACTTAGGTTGCTACCACGTCTTGGCTATTGTAAATAATGCTGCTGTGAACACTGGGGTGCGTGTGTCTTTTCAAATTAGTGTTTTTCATTTTCTTTGCATAGATGCCCAGGAGTAGAATTGCTGGATCATATGGTTGTACTATTTTAGTTTTTTGAGGAACCTCCATACTGTTTTCCACAGTGGCTGCACCAATTTGCATTCCCCCCAACGGTGTAGAAGAGTCCTCTTTTCTCCACATCCTCTCCAGCATTTGTTATTTGCGCTTTTTGCTGATAGCCATTCTGACAGGCGTGAGGTGATAGCTCAGCGTGGTTTTGATTTTCATTTCTCTAGTGATTAGCAATGTTGAGCATCTAGGACAGGTTTTTTTTTGTTTATTTCTGTCGGCTTTTGCTCAAGGCTTATCTCCAGAGCTCAGCCCAGTGACTGACACCTAGTAGGTACTCAACAAATAGGTACTGTATGCATGGGTTGGATGAGTTGCTAGCCCTATTTGGATAGATGGAGAGAACGAAGATCCAGAGAGGGAAAGGGACCCCCCCCCCAACGTTAACACAGCCAGGTGGCGTAAGAGCTGGTGGTGTGCCGCTGCTTGGTCACACTGATTTGTGAGAACTGATGGTTACGTTTTCAGGAATTTTCAAAATGGATGTTAAACAATTGTTAGCCTGAAATTGGACGTGACGGAAGTATTTACACGGTGGCAACTGGCAAACACTACAAATCAGTACTTTTTGTCTGAGAGCCATTGTACCAACACACCCCTGTACAAAATCCATTGGGGTCCTGGCAAAAGGTCATTTATTGCTTCCCTATGATGAGGCTTAGGGTGAGGACAGGGTTCTCTCTTCCTGGAATGACCCATCCCAGGTCTGATGACAATACGAGCACTTCCTACATGCAGGCATCTTTCTGAGCACATCTTACATTCTCCTTGAAGCCTTATGATGTCCCTGTGGGTGTGTCTTATCTTTACCTCCATTTCACAGATGAGGAAACAGACATAGAGAAGTAAAAGCAGAGAAGTAAAACAGTAAAGGAATTCCCCAAAGCTGTAGACACAGCTGAAGACATTTGCCATATGTGTATCTGATAACGAACTTATAGCCAGACTATATCAATGTAAAGAGCTCCCACAAATCAACAACAAAAGAGACGACTCAATTTTTAAATGGGCAAAAGACTTGGACAAATACTTCACAGAAAGAGGATTTCTAATAAGCACCTGAAAAAAATACCCAACACCATTAGTCATCAGGGAAATCAAATCAAGACCACTCACTAGAATGGCTAAAAGGATTGATAGTAGCAAGTGTTGGCAAGGAAGTGGAGCACCCGGAACTCTCATACCCTGCAAGCTTACTTGCCCTTTGACCTCAAGGGGGGTCTGGCCAAAGGGAGGCACAGGCAGAACGCTGAAGGGTGGCTGGAGAATGCTCTGGTCCTTGCCCGCTGCCCTACATTGGGGCCTGTCAGGTGGCCCCTCAATAAGGCCTCAGAGACACCGTTTCTCTCCCTAGTTCCTCAAGGACACAGCAGAATTTGGAAGGAATCTTTTCCTTTTGTTCCTGGTTCCTGGGAGCCTTACCATCCCTGTATCCCTAACCCTGCTCGCACCTCTGTGAATGGTACCTTTATCACAAAGTCTGTTTAGGAATCCCACTGGAGGTGGCTGTCTCTTTCCGGCCAGGACCCCTGCTGTCCTAACACTATTGGGGTTTCACAGTCGAGGCCCAAAGATCCCTGAAGATGATTCTTAGAAGGCTCAGGAGTGTGGAAGATGCTCCATTTCATACCTAACAAGTGAAATAAAGATTCTGATGGCCACAGATACTATTTTTTCATACACTGGATAGGCAAAGTTCAAAGGACCCAGAAACACACCAGGTTGGCGATAGCAGTTGTTGACAAGAGTGAAATCGGTTCCCTTTCTATGAAGGTCACGTTGGCATCATCCCTGGAAACTATGTACCTCACCCTTAACCTTGAAAGTCCATATCCAGAATTTTCTCCTGCAGGTGTATTCTCATTCATGCCCAACGGCTGAGGGACCAGATCATCGATATAGCATTGTCTGCAGTGCTCAGAGGACAAGCTACCTAAATACTCAACAAAGGACTGGTTTGATACATTATATGCATCGATAGGCAGCTGGTAAAGAGTGAGGTTAATGATACAGACTGTGTGGTGTTCTGTAAGTGAAAGGAAGCAAAGTACGTAATGCAAATGTGTAACACACACATATGCTTGTAGGTCCATCTTATTCCTCTAGAATAGGCTTTCTCAGTCTTGGCATCGCTGACATTTGGAGCTGGGTGATTCTTTATGGCGGGGGCTGCCCTGTGTGTTGAAGGGTGTTAACCAGCATCCCGGGACTCCACCCACTAGATGTCATGACAACCCAGACGGTCCCCTGGGAGGGGCAACATGAATCCTGGTTGAGACCCACCTCTCTGGGAGGAAACACTAGGCACCAGAACAGTGTTTGTCTCTGGGGAGGAGGACCATGCTCCAGCCTGTCTCGGAGATGCGGAGAAGTGGCCCTAATGGGCGCAGTTCCTAGGAGCAGCCAGGAGACAGCAGGTGCACCCAGATGGACTTGGCTTTGCCTCTCAGGCTGTGAGCCCCTGGGAAGGAGCCTCCTCTTTCTGAATCTCAGCGTCCTCATCCTCGAGGGCCTAGCTCCCATCTCACAAGTTTGCAGTGTGACCATAGGGAGGCTTCTGAACCTCTCTGGGCCTCAGTTTCCTCCTCTGTGAAAGGGTCACAATGACCAGACCACAGGGCCGCTGGGTTAAGTGAATAAGGGCTGAGGGCTTGGGTCACTCAGTCCTGGCCAGTGCCATTATCATGGTCGTTGCCATCACCTCCTGAAGGGACAGAGGAGGTTTATACAAATCTGTCTTCCCGTGATGTCCTCTTTCTCTCCCTCTGTGCATCTCCCCTTCATCCTTCTTTCTCTCTGGTTTTTGTCCCTGTCTCCGCCTCCTTGTCATTCTTCGAGTCCCATTATCTCTCAGAGGAGAGACTCACCTGCACCTCCTGCACTTCCACCTGGCCTCAGACAGGTGTGCAGTGAAGGGTTAACTCAGCAGGCCTGGGCTGTCCAAACCCTGCCCATTTTAAACAGAGGACTGGCTCCCGGGAGGGAACCTCTAAGCCCTTGGAATGTCCTGATAAGAGTGTCTTTGTTTATCTGGGGACCTTGGGCCACACCAGATAGTCTATGCTAACAGTATGATTTATGGGGGATGCCTTGAGTCATGTGGTATTAGCTTGACGTCCTGGTGGGCGGTGGCCCTGGAAACTAAGAGCTACGTAACCAGCCTCCAATAAAACCCTGGACGTCGAGGCTTAGGTGAGCATCCCTTGTCGACAACACTCCGTGTATCTCGTCACACGTTACTGCTGGGAGATCACGCAGACTCCCCACTTCGCTGGGACAGGACCACTGGAGGCTCCTGGCCTCTCTGGGACTCTGCCCTACGTGCTTTTCCCATGGCTAGCTTTTTTTTTCAAAGTAAATTTTAAAAATTTATTTAGTTTTGGCTGCCTTGGGTCTTCGTTGCTGTGCGCAGGCTTTTTTCTAGTTGCGGTGAGCGGGGGCTGCTCTTCGTTGTGGTGCGAGGGCTTCTCATTGCGGTGGCTTCTCTTGTTGCGGAGCACGGGGTCTAGGCGCAAAGGTTTCAGTAGATGTGGGGCAGGCGGGTTTAGTTGCTCCATGGCATGTGGGATCTTCCTGGACCAGGGCTTGAACCCGTGTCCCCTGTATTGGCAGGCGGATTCTTAGAACCACGCGCCACCAGGGAAGCCCCCATGGCTAGTTTTAATCTCTATCCTTTTGCTGCAATAAATCGTGAGTATGAGAGCTTTGCGGAGTTCTGCGAGTCCTTCCCGTGAATTGCTGAAAAACAGTGGACATCAGCAAATGTCTGCTCAGAAGGGGGTGAGCTGTAGGCTCCTGGGGGCCCTCTGCGTGCCCCGCTCCCCCGCACGACTACATTTCAAGCATTTGATTCTTATCCTGGTGCAGAGAGTCTGTGCCTGGCCCGATGTCACACAGCCTGGGGTTGGAGCCGTGCCTGACCCCTTAGCGCCCTCTAGTGTCTCTCTCTTGACGCTGGAGGAAAAGGTTAGCCCTGTAACCACTTCTAGGAAGAGGATCCACTTTCCAACCTCATCTTTATTCATGGAGCTGCTGCTGGCTCCCTGCCGTCCCCACCCTGCCGCCCACTCAGGAGGAAAATGAAAAATTCATTTTTCCTGAATTCCGTCTTCGTGACTCCACGAGGCCCTAACTGATGGAGTGTGGGGTCTTTGAAGTCGAACTCAAGGATGTTGCCACGTGTGTTCTTACAATGAGAAAAACAACTTTTGAGGAAAATGCCTTTGTTTTTCCCACTTGTGTCTAGGTGTTTTATAGTGTGATAACTCTGCTCACACCCGGAGTCTGAACATTAGATAAGGACTTGAGTGTAGGATGCTCGCCATAAGTTCACGCTTTGTTTTTCCCAAGACACCTTTGAAAATAACCACTTGGGGGCTTCCCTGGTGGCACAGTGGTTAAGAGTCTACCTGCCAATGCAGGGGACAGGGTTTCGAGCCCCGGTCCGGGAAGATCCCACATGCCGCGGAGCAACTAAGCCCGTGCGCCACAACTACTGAGCCCGCGTGCTGCAACTACTGAAGCCCGCATGCCTAGAGTCCATGCTCCACAACAAGAGAAGCCACCGCAATGAGAAGCCCGCGCGCCGCAACAAAGAGTAGCCCCCGCTCACCGCAACTAGAGAAAGCCCGCGCGCAGCAACGAAGACCCAACGCAGCCAAATATAATAAATAACTAAATTTATAAAAATTAAAAAGTAAAATAACCACTTAGAGTTAAGCCTGTGAACAGTTAGTGACCTGGCCCCAACCACCTTACAAGTAATAGGTGCTGCTACCCTGCGATCTCGGGCTTGCCAGTGCCCGGGGATGGAGGACTGCCCTTCCCCGGCTCAACCGCGCCCCCTTGCGTCTAGGATGTGTAAGTCACCAAAATCCTGTGACGCTACTCAGCACTGTGCGGGTGCTGTTGAAACCGCACCTTCCCCAAAGTGGGAGTTGGACGCTGAGGGAGCCATATGCCAGCCCCGTACGGGTGGCTTCTGCCTCCGCAGTTAGCAGGTCATAAGCTCATAAGCTGCATTTTATATATATATATATATATATATATATATATATATATATATAAATTTTTTTTTAATGCAATATCCCAGCTCTGGCTTCTCCACCCGGTTCGTCCTGGAGGGTGGGGGGAGCCGGCCAGGCACAGCCCTCCTTGATTCGCCTGAGAGTGGATTGGGTGAAGGTTGAGGCCTGTTTGCAGTGTCGTCTGCCCCCTGCCAAGACACTCTGCTTGCCCTGTCCTGGCTGGAGCGCTCCAAGCCCCCTGGGTGCCCCCTGGTTTTGATCCTGTGGCTTACTGTGCCTGGACTGCCATCACCCCTCCCAGCTCAGGTGGCAACGCTCCAGCTCCCCAGGTGAGGTCAAGCCCCCCTTCCCCAGCGCCGGCCCCCCGCCCTCCCAGAGGCTCCCTGTACACAACCCCTGGCCACGCAGGCTGTGACAACCTGGATTCGTTGCGGGCAGGACCTGGATCCGACCCATCGCCGTGCCCTCACTCCGGGGCCTGGCACACAGGAGGCCTCCGGGAGGTTTGTGGCAGCACGAGTGAGTGACTTCCTGGATCTTCCCTCTCCACCGGGAATTCGTTCTCATCCTCGCAGCCCTGAACCCGGGGTTCTGTTTGCGCTTGGCCTGAGGTGTTTGAATTCTGAATAAGGACACCTCCTGTTGGCAGGGGTTGGGTTTAAAGCAAGGGAGACCCCTCTGCGTCTGTGCTTCTGATGACATTTGCAAATGAGAGGCCCACGTATGGCTTTTCCTGGGCCCATGCTGTTTTTTTAAAAAACACGGTCTTGATTACCAACATGTTTGAATCCAGAAATTTCCCACGGAAATCTGGATCTCTGGGGAAAACCCCCCCACAGATCCGGCCATAGAGATCCTATAGCTGCTTGGGGCGGGTGGGTGGTGGAAAGCGTGGGAGTGGAGACAGTGGCTGCGGGGCGGCCCCTTCAGGTGGGGCACCTGCTCTCAAGGTGGATGCTGTCCACCCAGGCTGCCTGGCTCCTGTGGGCTTGAGTTTGCAGCCTCTGCACTGGAGGCTTATAAGGTCAGGAGAAAATGATCAGGGACCCAGACAGCTGTTCCAGGGACCCAGGGGTCCTGAGCAGGGCAAGGTCTTGCTGTGTGGCCTGGGGCGCAGTGAGCCTCAGTTTCCCCGTTTGCCATGTGGGAATGGGGAGTATCTCCAGAGTCCATGCAGAGGGACCTATAGGGTCTCACTTCCCTTCTACGGGTCTCAGTTTCTCTCCCTGTGGAATGCTGGGGCTGGACTTTGTTGGTGGTCACTGTCACTCTGGTTCACACGGCCCCATGTGGCCTCTGCCATGGTAACAGTCCATAGCCTAGTACTGCCGCCTACAGGGTTCTTGTATTTCACCTGTGCTCCTGGGTGACTCAGGCCAGTCCAGACCTCGCTCCTCCAGGGCAGGGAGCAGGTGTGTGGGCTGACAGGAGGCCTAGCGGGGTGTCTGCCCAGTGAATGCGTGAGTGCTGAGCAGGGCCTCTGGCCTTAGCTTCAGAACGGCAGCCGCCGCTCCTGCCCTGCGGGTCTACGCAGGTCTTCCTCGGGCCGCTGGATCTAGGCGGCTGTGAGCCACACGCTGGGCTTGATCTGTCCTGGAGTTCACGTGTCTGCGGTCTTCTTTCGCTCTCAAGAGCCCTAGACTGTGGGAGAAACAGATCCTGGCGTCCCTCTGCCGTGGGCAAGCCCCTTCCCCTTTAAGGGTCTCCCACAAACAGAGGGATCCAATTAGCTCCTTGAAGCCTCTGTTATGGGCTGAATTGTGTCCCTTCCCGCCTCACCCCATCCGTACGTTGAAGCCCTAGACCCCAGCACCTCAGAATGTGACTCTGTTTGGAGACAGGGCCTTTAAAGAGATGAGGTAAAATGAGGTCACATGGGTGGGCCCTAATCCAGTAGGATTGGTGCCCTCATAAGGAGGAGATTAGGACACAGACATACACCGAAGGATGACCACGCGAGGACACAAGAGGAAGATGACTGTCTACGAGCCAAGCAGAGAGGCCTCAGAAGGAATGAACCCCGCCCACACCTTGATCTTGGATTTGTAGTTTCCAGAATAGTGAAAAAATAAATTTCTGTTGTTTAAAGCCCCCAAGTCTGTGGTGCTTTCTTTCTTATGGCAGCACAAGCGGACTTATAAGCCCCCTTCTAGATTTTGCTCCCCTTTCCTGGTGGGGCAAGGGCTGCCTGTGGGCGGGGCAGTAGGTGGGGCTGGGACCCCTCAGGGTCGTCACCATCTGGGGCACAGCGGGTTTGGCTGCTGGAATGGGGCCACGGCTTGAAGAAGCGGACAGATGCTCTGCTAAGGCTGAGCCCTGGTTCTCCCGGCCGGTTGCCAGGTACCCGGGGGCTCTGGGAATCTTTGTGTCTAACGAGTGCCCTCTGGTGGCCTCAGCTGTGCAGCAGCCCAGCCCAGGGACTTACCTGTGACAGAAGCAAGTGAGGTTTCAGCTTCAGACTCCTTGGGTGTTTCTGGCTCCTCCAGCAGCTCTGGTTTCTTGAAGATCAGGGCCTCATTGGCCATGGGAATATGACTCTCCTCCCACCACTTACGCATCTTCATTCTAAGGCAATGAGCCCCATGGTTAATGCTGTGCTCAGTTCCCCCTGGTTCCCAGAAGGAGCCCTGGACTGGGGGTCAGAAGACCCAATTTCCCTCCGTTTGCTGGTTCTGTGAGCAGCATCGCCTCCCCTCATCCAATGGGGATACAAGTCCCTACTCTCTTGGCCTGGACCCTCTTCCCAACATCCTGTTCACAGCCCTCCCATGGCTCCCCCGTGTCCCCCGGGACAAAGTCCCCCAGCCCTCCAGCCTGGTGGCCCTTCATGACTGTGCCTTTCTTCTGCTTCTCTCCTGGCCCCCTAAAGTCTCCATATGTATGCAATTTTTTTTTATAGACAAATCTTTTTTTTTTAATTAAAAAAAATATTTTTTTGGCTGTGCTGCACAGCTTGTGGGATATTAGTTCCCCGACCAGGGATCGAACCCACACCCTCGGCAGTGAAAGGACGGGGTCCTAACCACTGGACCGCCAGGGCGTTCCCTAGAGAAATCTCTTCCGCATCTCTTCTCTTTCTCAATATTCCTGGCATATTTGTGCATATCAGTGTACAGAGAGTCCCCTTAGTCTTGTCACAGTTGTAAGTTTCTGGCCCTCCTCCCATGGAGAGGTGGGGTTTATTTCGTCTCCCCTTGAATCTTGACTAGCTTACGACTTTTTGTAAAAGAATATGGCAGAAATGACACTGTCAATTCCAGGTCTAGCCCTAAAGGGGACTGGCAACTTACGCCTTGGAAAAGACCACGATGAGAGGCCCTGAGACTACTTGGAAACGGGGAGGGGCCTGGCAATCTTCTGACTGTCCCCATCAAAATGCCACAGCCCAGCCCAGCTGCTAGCTAACTACCACCATGTGACCTCAGTAGATGCCACAGGAGGGCAGAAAAATCATCCAGTTGGGTCCCACCCACATTCCTGATCCATGAAATTGTAAGATACATTAAAACGATCATGGCTTAAAATCATGGCTTAAGTAGTAGGGCCGGGGGATTATGACAACAAAGCAACCAGAACTGTTGTCAAGTTCTCTTGACACCCACAACTGGAAGAGTTCTGACTACTGCGACTTATCTCCCTTAGTAACCACCAAGTTTCCGTTATCCTCCAAAGTTTTCCACCTGTGAAAACATGAACCCCAATGCCCCATGCTCTCCCTGGTTCTACTCTATCAGCTTTCCTGTGCTCTCATTCCAATCTCATGTTCCTCTTCTTTGATCCCACAGGTGGAAACTTCAAGGCCAAGACACCACGTTCTCTAGCACCTGTGAAGACCCTCTTGGTTTCCCCACCCCACAGGGTACAACTGGTTGCCCACTTGAAATGCTCTCTCCCTCCAGCCTCCCTGCCTCCCTTTCCCCCACCCCATCAGCCTTCCATGGGACCCTGCCCGCAAAGACCCAAACCTAGATCAATGCCACCATCTACTCTTTCTTTCCAATGACCACTGGTGGGAGGAAACATCACAGGGCAATGCCGCTTGGTGCCATTAACAATTAATAATCTCCAAAAAAAATTAATAATCTCCAGTCACTGCTGGGCCTTTGCTGCTGCTTACCAAGTGTTTTCCTTGTCCTTGTACAGATCCCAGTAATTCTCCTCAGTGGCTATCCTAACCACACCTAACACTGTCCGTCTTCTTCATTCTCTACCCCTCACCCCTGCTCCCACCCACATCGCTTTCAGCAGATGGCTTTGCCATATTTCTTTCTTCTCTCCGGAAAGGAGCCACTGGGTAGGATCCAATCACAAACGGCCACCCAGTGATAAATGTCACTTAAAGGTGAACCAGAAAAAGAACATCTGCTATTGGATTTTGAGAATAAGGATGACTGGTTGGTTTAGACAATGTCATTTCAGGGGCATGGTGCTGGAGAGCATATTGAGGTGGACTGGAGAATGTGAGGGTGATGAGAATCAGAAAGTGGACGTCAGCTCTCTCTCTCAAAAAAAAAAAAAAAACCCCAAACACTGGATGGTACATAGAAGGAGTTTGTGGGGCTGAGTTGGGGGGAAAAGGAAAACATTTGTAGTACTGACAGAGTGCTGTGTCGGGAAGGGCTGACTAGAGGTAGGCTGAGGGATTTCTGGGCAGTATTGATGCTTGCTCCCAAGGGATAAGGAGATACCGAAGGGGTAAGTTTCCCTTAGTATCTTCCTCGTGCAGGCCTCTAACACAGCACTTGTTTACTTGTCTATGTCCTTGGAAAATACAGGAGACAAGGTTAGAGGGAAAAAAAAGAGAAAGAAGGTTTGACAAATATTAAATGAGAATCCCATAGTGAAAGGAGAGGGCAGAGGCATATATGAAAGAATGTTTGAGACTTTTCCAGGACTGATAAAAGACACCAAAGCAGAGATTAAAGGGGCCAAACAAATATAACAACAAACAAAAAGAGATATCCACACTTAGCCACATCAGAGTGAAACCTTTAGTGCTAATACCCCGAGGCCCAGGTGGCTAGGAGGGCCCTGAAAAGGCACCCAGCCCAGGTACCAGGGAAGGTTTCCTGGAGCACATGATGGAAGAGCTGTGAGCTGAGTCCTAAGCAATGAGTAAACGTCAGCCGGGTAAGAGAGGGGTTCAGGGATGGGAGATGAAGTGTAGGGAAGGGCACCAGGCAGAAGTCACTGTACAGCTCGAGAAGATTTAAACAACATGACTAATAAATTTGGTTTAAAGGATATATATATATACACACATATATACATGTACACATATATAATATTTATATAAAACACTGCATTCCACAAGCGTAGAATACATATTCTTTTCAAGCCCACATTGGAATATTTATTTATATAAACAAAAATTTTGTCACAAAGAAATCAAGAACTGAAACCATGCATAGCATATTCTCTGACCTTATTGGATTTAAATAGAAATAAAGAAAAGAGGATTATTAGAAAATACTGATGCCTCTAAAAAAAACCTCTATGGGTCAAAAAATAATAATGGAAATTAGAGATATTTAAACCAAAAGATAATAAAAGACTTTATATTAAAACTTGTGAGATTCAGCTACAGTCATGCTTACAGGGAAATTTATAGCCTTAAATGGAAAACTGGAAAAGAAGAATGGCTGAAATGTAATGATGTAAGCGTCTGTATCAAGAAAACTGACAGAGCTGAATTAACTGGAAGAATCATAAGGAAGGAAATAAAGAATGTAAATAAATGTGGTAGGCTTCGGGGAAGGCTTGCTGTTGAATTTTTTGTGTGTGTGCGGTACGCGGGCCTCTCACTGCTGTGGCCTCTCCCGTCGCAGAGCACAGGCTCCGGACGCGCAGGCTCAGCGGCCATGGCTCACGGGCCCAGCCGCTCCGTGGCATGTGGGATCTTCCCAGACTGGGGCACGAACCCGTGTCCCCTGCATCGGCAGGCGGACCCTCAACCACTGCGCCACCAGGGAAGCCCGCTTGCTGTTGAATTTTAACTTGATACTCACACAAGGAGAACAAGGAAGGAGAATGGTACTGATGCAATGGGTCCATACACAACGCCCTGGGTCAGCCCTTTCACGAACGCACTGGAAACTGAATTCTTATCTGGAATCAGAGGGAAGTGAGAGTAGTTTTTCTCCTAAGCCTGTAAATTCTGAGCCACTACTCTTTCCTCTGGCTCTGTACCCAACCTCATCCTGGTCCCTAGGTGGTGTCGTTCTAGCCCAGCAACTAGACCCCTGTATACTTACCTGATATGAGGAAGTTGCTTGAAGTATGGATTCCATATTGGTCCTTCCCCTCACAGTGGAGGCCCATGGTTATTTCAGGCTCCCCGAGGAGGGTGATGGTGCTGTTGGCCCAAGGGGGCAATTATGCTAAAAGTCACCTGGAGGGTGTTATTCATGTTGTTCAGACCCATGGGAGCACCTCCCATCAACCACTGCACGGAGGGCGTGGGGATCCCATGGAAGGAACAGCTGCACTGCAGTCTTCTCCAAGGAGCAAGAAGAATAAAGCAGACTGGCAGGGGCTGTAGGGAAGCAGCGTCAAGGGTCAGCAAGCACCCTGACTTCTCTGCTTCCTCCAGGATGAACACCAAGGTCTGGTGAGTTTCCCATACTTTGTTGCTGGGAGAGGAGGGGCGCTGTCCACTGGGAGATGACAACTGGAAACTGGTGTTTGGTCTCTCCTAGGTCCTGCCCTATGTGCTCTTCCCTCTGCTGATTTTAGTCTCTGTTCTTTTGCTATAATAAATCGTAACCAGGGGAGACTTCCCTGGTGGTGCAGTGGTTAAGAGTCTGCCTGTCAATGCAGGGGACACGGGTTCGAGCCCTGGTCCGGGAAGATCCCACATGCCGCGGAGCAACTCAGCCCGTGCGCCACAACTACAGAGCCTGTGCTCTAGAGCCTGTGAGCCACAACTACTGAGCCTGCGTGCCACAACTGCTGAAGCTCGCGCACCTAGAGCCCGGGTTCTGCAACAAGAGAAGCCACTGCAATGAGAAGCCCGCGCACCGCAACGAAGAGTAGCCCCTGTTCTCTGCAACTAGAGAAAGCCTGTGCGCAGCAGTGAAGACCCAACGCAGCCAAAATAAATAAATAATATATATTTATAGATAGATAAATAAATTGTAACCAGGAATAGAATAGTTCTGCTGAATTCTGTGAGTCCTTGTGAGTTACTGAACCTGAGGGTGGTCTTGAAGACTCCCAAACTGCACCAGCCCAACCTAGTCTGCTGGGTATTTTTTAGTTCTCTTGTTGTCGGTAGTAACTGTATCTTGTAACCTTGGTCATGTTGCATCATTTCTGTATCGTAGTTTCTCAAATCAGAAAAATGGGTACAGGGACTTCCCTGGTGGTTCAGTGGTTAAGAATCCTCCACCAATGCAGGGGACACGGGTTGGATCCCTGGTCCGGGAAGATCCCACATGCCGCGGAGCAACTAAGCCCGTGCGCCACAACTACTGAGACTACACTCTAGAGTCCGTGAGCCACAACTACTGAGCCTGTGCTCTAGGGCCCGCGAGACACAACTACTGAGCCCATGCACCACAACTACTGAAGCCCGCGTGCCTAGAGCCTGTGCTCCGCAGCAACAGAAGCCACCGCAATGAGAAGCCCGTGCAGTGCAATGAAGAGTAGCCCCCACTCGCCGCAACTAGAGAAAGCCCGCGCGCGCAGCAACGAAGACCCAACACAGCCTAAAATAAATAAATTTATTTTTTAAAAAAAGGAGAGAGAGAGATTAAGGACCCTGACTGAGGTCATAGAGAAAAGAGTAACAGCATGAGGCCTGGACCCTGGCTTCCCACACATGAAGTCCAGTCCCCAACATTGGGAATCTTGATACACTTGGTTCTGGGCCACCACGCTTTTTGTCTTCTCCAAGACTTGACAGCACCCACTGCACAGGTGATGATGTTGAGAGAGCAGATGTGGATACATTGATAATTTGGGTTCTAGAGTGCCTGGGGCAGAGCATGAAAATGGAACTAGGAGTCAGAAGAGCTGGGCACTCCACTAGCTAAATTTCTAGTGACTTTGGCCAAGTTGCTTGATCTCCCAAAGCCTGTTTCCTCATCTGTGAAATGGGGACTATAATTCCTCAGGGAGTTGTTGGGTAGAGAAAATGGGACACATGGTGGGTCACAATGGCAAGCACAGAAAATGCACATGGAAGATGTCTGTTATGTATTATTTATCACGCACTTAAGTCTTTAGGTCCTCACCTCTTCACCTGACCTCAGTCCAGCCCAGCTTCCACCCCCGCACCCACGCCCAATCCGGCACTTCCTTGGCTTTCTCAACCACCTCCTACCCGGCCTCTCATTCCACTTGCCCAACCGTAACAGTGGTAGTGCCATCAGCACCAACAGGATCTCAGGGACAAGAGAGAATCAGGACCTGTTATGCTGCTAACACTTGATCTCAGATCCACATGTCCTGGAGGGCAGGATTTGGAATGCATCCGGAGAGGAGAAGCAGTTAGAAGCAGAAGGTGGAGGTAGAAATAAATTCACTGTTTACTGGGTATTCTTATCTCTGCAATCATCCTTAAGGTCCATCCACCTGTGAATTAGGAGCCTCATGGGACCAGAGGCTGAGCAGCTTCGGGAACAGGGACAGGGAAGGTTCCCTGTGACTCTCTGTGGAGTCTCAAGACCATGTCTGCTTTCTTCTCTTTCCTCTAGTCTTCACTCCCAGCCCCTTCTCCCTTTAAAGGGTCTCAAATGCCAGGCTGAGGAGCTTAGGCTTTTCCGCAAGTCAATGGGGAAGTCGTGGAAATCATGGAAACGTTTTGAACCATGGTGGGGGGGCGGACAACGGGTGTGGATGTTATAAAGGTCTCTATGGTCTGCATTGAGGAGGAAGCAATAGTTCAAGAGAAAGATGATGTGGTCTGAGCTGGCCCAGTGGCTATGGGGGATGGAGAGGATGGGGTATATTTAAGAGACATTTGAGTGATAAAAGACATTTCTACGGCTGGCAAGATAAATTCCAAACTCCCTTGCCTTGCATCAAGGCTGTCCATGATTTGGGCTCACACTTGCTCTATCTCTACTGCTCCCCTTTCTGCCATTCTTTGCAAGCTTAAGAGAAACAAGTATGTATACATATATACCACATCTACTCCGTGCATTCCTACCTCTGTATGTTTACTTGGGCCACCCCCTTTTTCATGGCATCCTTCTGCAACTCTCCCCTCTGCCCACATTCAAATCATACCTCTCTTTCTAGCCCAGGTCAAATGTAACTTCCTCCTGGTAGCCTTCCTGGATCCTCACAACCACAAAAAAGCCTCCTTTCTCAGACTTTCTTCAGCACTTATATATATTCATCTCTTTTAGAGCAATGTCTCAGGCAGAACCCAAGAGATGCCTGATATCTACCGTCTTGTATGTTCTTATTATTTCAAATTTGTTCAGGTGGTGAAGTTATCAGTTTAAAAAAAAAAACCCTATTTCCCTTCCTCCTTTACATCTAGGGCTGGCCACTTGACAGAGTTCTGACCAACGAAGCAAGTACAAGAAAAATGCTATTAAATTATTATCACCAAATGGAAGTCTATTCAGCCATTACCCCATTTTTTGCCATCACAATTGAGCTCTGAAGGTCTGTTTTTTGCATATAATACTAGCTAATGAAATTTGAGAGCTCGATTTTTAAAAAAAAAACTAAGTGTTCATGATAAAGGCAACGTGTCTGAGAAAGAATTGAAGATGTTTCCTTCCCCTGCAGCTATAAATCAAAAGATACGGTTTTGTGTTATAAAAAGGTTCAGGGAGTCTGATTTGACATTGTGCAAAACTGAGAATGTTTATAAGAACATAATTTATGTTCCCCTCTGCAATATACAGTTTCATATGAATATTCAAGACTGGTACTGATTTGTTCTGTTCTCTGTTGATATAAGTCCGCCCTTGGAAGAACAATTCAAACAAAGCAGTCTTACGATACTCCAAAGACATTAGAAATTATTCCATGTCTTATGAAAATGATATCCAAATAAAATGGAATTCTGACCAGTGGTCTTACTTGATAATTTTTTGCTCTGGTAACAATAACATTTTAATTGACATCTCTGTTTCTTAAATTGTATACCTGTCTGTAGGACGGTACTGTTCTCTTCTCCCACGTGAACAATGCAAAAATAAAAACCACAGACTCTGCTGTTAGATTTATTATTAGGCAAATATCTCGAGAGACTTGCCTACTTGAAATACCAAATGTCTGAGGCTATCTGCAGGAGTCTTTTGGGGAGTTCTGGTTTTCTGATATTAGCACCGCTACTTTCTTCTTGCTGCTTTTCTTCTTCTTTTTCCCTGGAATATAGATGTGATACTGGAAGTGGAGCAGCCATCTGGCGACCATGAGGAACCATGTAGATCAAAGCCACAGACTGAGGAAATTATTGACAACAGTATAGGGATCCTTGTTCCCTGATAGCCTTGTGGAGCTGCTACACAAACCTGCACGGTCTACCGCACGCTTCTTCACTTGGTTACTGCTTTCGTTGGGAAACGGATGAAATACCCTACCAGGGAATCTATCCAAGAGTGAGCTCCTTGAGAAAAGGCCCTACATCAAATACATCTTTGTGTCCTTCCCAGTGCTTAGAAAGGTTCTCTTCTGAAAAATATATTCCTTATTATCCTTGTAATGTCTTTAGGATCTGTAGTTATAACTACTCTTTCATTCCTGGTACTCAAAATTTGTGTCTTCTCTCTTTTTCTCAGTCAGTTTCCTTAAGGTCTATCAATTTTATTGAGTTTTTTTTTTTTTTTTTTTAAAGAACAAGCTTTTGGTTTCAACCGATTTTTCTGTATCGCTTCTTTTTTTTTTTTCTTTTTTTAATGAAAAACCACTTTATTGAAAATTTAGTTGTTTCCAATTCTGGAAGGTTAATTTTTTTTTCACATCTTTATTAGAGTATAGTTGCTTTACAATGGTGTGTTAGTTTCTGCTTTATAACAAAGTGAATCATTATACATATATCTCTTCCCTCTTGCATGTCCTTGCCTCCCACCCTCCCTATCCCACCCCTCTAGGTGGTCACAAAGCACCTAGCTGATCTCCCTGTGCTATGCGGCTGCTTCCCACTAGCTATCTATTTTACGTTTGGTAGTGTATATATGTCCATGTCACTCTCTCACTTTGTCCCAGCTTACCCTTCCCCCTCCCTGTATCCTCAAGTCCATTCTCTAGTAGGTCTGCATCTTTATTCCCATCTTGCCCCTAGGTTCTTCATGACCTTTTTCTTTTAGATTCCATATATATGTGTTAGCATACGGTATTTGTTTTTCTCTTTCTGACGTACTTCACTCTGTATGACAGACTCTGGGTCCATCCACCTCACTACAAATAACTCAATTTCGTTTCTTTTTATGGCTGAGTAATATTCCATTGTATATATGTGCCACATCTTCTTTATCCATTCATCCGATGATGGGCACTTAGGTTGTTTCCATCTCCAGGCTATTGTAAATAGAGCTGCAATGAACATCTTAGTACATGACTCTTTTTGAATTATGGTTTTCTCAGGGTATATGCCCAGTAGTGGGATTTCTGGGTCGTACGGTAGTTCTATTTTTAGTTTTTCAAGGAACCTCCATAGTGTTCTCCATAGTGGCTGTATCAATTTACATTCACACCAACAGTGCAAGAGGGTTCCCTTTCCTCTACACCCTCTCCAGCATTTATTGTTTCTAGATTTTTTGATGATGGCCATTCTGACCAGTGTGAGATGATACCTCATTGTAGTTTTGATTTGCATTTCTCTAATGATTAATGATGGTGAGCATTCTTTCATGTGTTTGTTGGCAATCTGTAGTATATTTTCTTTGGAGAAATGTCTATTTAGGTCTTCTGCCCATTTTTGGACTGGGTTGTTATTTTTTTTTTTGATACTGAGCTGCATGAGCTGCTTGTAATTTTTGGATATTAATCCTTCGTCAGTTGCTTCATTTGCAAATATTTTCTACCATTCTGAGGGTTGTCTTTTCGTCTTGTTTATGGTTTCCTTTGCTGTGCAAAAGCTTTTAAGTTTCATTAGGTCCCATTTGTTTATTTTTGTTTTTATTTCCATTTCTCTAGGAGGTGGGTCAAAAAGAATCTTGCTGTGATTTATGTTATAGAGTGTTCTGCCTATGTTTTCCTCTAAGAGTTTGATGGTGTCTGGCCTTACATTTAGGTCTTTAATCCATTTTGAGTTTATTTTTGTGTATGGTGTTAGGGAGTGTTCTAATTTCATTCTTTTACATGTAGCTGTCCAGTTTTCCCAGCACCACTTATTGAAGAGGCTGTCTTTTCTCCACTGTATATTCTTGCCTCCGTTATCAAAGATAAGGTGACCATATGTGTGTGGGTTTATCTCTAGGCTTTCTATCCTGTTCCATTGATCTGTATTTCTCTTTCTGTGCCAGTACCGTACTG
This sequence comes from Phocoena sinus, assembly GCF_008692025.1. Classification (NCBI taxonomy): domain Eukaryota; kingdom Metazoa; phylum Chordata; class Mammalia; order Artiodactyla; family Phocoenidae; genus Phocoena; species Phocoena sinus. The sequence continues at coordinate 5,716,804 of NC_045781.1, forward strand.
TCTTGATTACTCTAGCTTTGTAGTATAGCCTGAAGTCATGGAGCCTGATTCCTCCAGCTCCGTTTTTCTTTCTCAAGATTGCTTTGGCTATTCAGGGTCTTTTGTGTTCCCATACAAATTGTGAATTTTTTGGTTCTAGTTCTGTGAAAAATGCCAGTGGCAGTTTGGTAGGGATTGCATTGAATCTGTAGATTGCTTTGGGTAGTAGAGTCATTTTCACAATGTTGATTCTTCCAATCCAAGAACATGGTATATCTCTCCATCTATTTGTATCATCTTTAATTTCTTTCATCAGTGTTTTATAATTTTCTGCATACAGGTCTTTTGTCTCCTTAGGTAGGTTTACTCCTAGATATTTTATTCTTTTAGTTGCAGTGATAAATGGGTGTGTTTTCTTGATTTCACTTTCAGATTTTTCATCATTAGTGTATAGGAATGCAAGAGATTTCTGTGCATTAATTTTGTATCCTGCTAATTTACCAAATTCATTGATTAGCTCTAGTAGTTTTCTGGTAGCATCTTTAGGATTCTCTATGTATAGTATCATGTCATCTGCAAACAGTGACAGCTTTAATTCTTCTTTTCCAATTTGGATTCCTTTTATTTATTTTTCTTCTCTGATTGCTGTGGCTAAAACTTCCAAAACTATGTTGAATAATAGTGGTAAGAGTGGGCAACCTTGTCTTGTTCCTGATCTTAGTGGAAATGGTTTCAGTTTTTCACCATTGAGGACGATGTTGGCTGTGGGTTTGTCATATATGGCCTTTATTATGTTGAGGAAAGTTCCCTCTATGCCTGCTTTCTGGAGGGTTTTTATCATAAATGGGTGTTGAATTTTGTCAAAAGCTCTCTCTGCATCTATTGAGATGATCATATGGTTTTTCTCCTTCAATTTGTTAATATGGTGTATCACATTGATTGATTTGCATATATTGAAGAATCCTTGCATTCCTGGGATAAACCTCACTTGATCATGGTGTATGATCCTCTTAATGTGCTATTGGATTCTGTTTGCTAGTGTTTTGTTGAGGATTTTTGCGTCTATGTGCATCAGCGATATTGGCCTGTAGTTTTCTTTCTTTGTGACATCTTTGTCTGGTTTTGGTATCAGAGTGATGGTGCCCTCATAGAATGAGTTTGGGAGTGTTCCTCCCTCTGCTATATTTGGGAAGAGTTTGAGAAGGACAGGTGTTAGCTCTTCTCTAAATGTTTGATAGAATTCGCTTGTGAAGCCAACTGGTCCTGGGCTTTTGTTTGTTGCAAGATTTTTAATCACAGTTTCAACTTCAGTGCTTGTGATTGGTCTGTTCATATTTTCTATTTCTTCCTGGTTCAGTCTTGGCAGGTTGTGCCTTTCTAAGAACTTGTCCATTTCTTCCAGGTTGTCCATTGTATTGGCATAGAGTTACTTGTAGTAATCTCTCATGATCCTTTGTATTTCTGCAGTATCAGTTGCTTCTGTTTTTAATTTAATTGATGTCTGCTTTCTCTTATTTCTTTCCTTCTGCTTGCTTCAGGGTTAATTTGCCCTCCTCCACCTCCTTCTTTTCTTTTCTTTTCTTTTTTTTTTCACGTTAAATATGCTTTATTAGCCAGTTGATCATACTGGTTAAATATTTGCCCCAAACTGTAAGAAGTCAAATAAGTAGGTCCTAAGACAGGTAGGAAGAAAAGAATCATATTCATTACTAAGTTCAGGAAACCTAATGTGCTGGACACAAGGACACGCAGTCGGGGAGGCGGAGGGAAGGGGGCCCAGTGGATGCCTTTAGACATACACCCAAGATGGTGAGACCTGGATCCTTGCTTTCACTGTGTGTGTGGCTCTTTCCCCAAGAAAAGACTCATTGTGTGTGTGTATGTGTCTGTATTTGTGACTGGTCTCAGAGGCTCAGCTGACCGAGGATCCCTGGGCAGAGTCTCAAGGAGAATCAGCTCATTTTCTGAGACACGGTCCATTTTCTAGGATGCTATCTATGTCCAGGGTACCCTAGGTGTGGGCAGTGCTATACAACCATTTACGTGGCTGAAGGCCGGGGTGGGTGGGCTGACCTGGGGATGACCCTGCTTGGCAAGGGGGTGGGCTCCAGTGGTGGAGGTTGGGTTCCCCCGCCCCCCTCCGGAGGCAGATTAAGTGGTGGCAAGAGCTTTCCTAAGTTCCTCACTCCTCTTGTGGTCAAGGTCTTCCATTTCCTGTAGTTTCTGGGAGATTTCAGTAAGGATGATCCCTCGGTACTGTCTGCGCTGCCCTAGGGCCTCCATGTCAGCCAGGAATTCTTTCCTCTCCTGGATTTCCTTCACCAGTTCTTCACACCGGTCCAGCTCAGGGGCTGGGCCCTCCTGTCGCACAGGAGGGGCTTTCTTTTCCATTCCTCTGGCTCTTTCCTGGTGGCAAAAATATTTTGGAGTCTTCGCTTCTCCTTCTCCAGATCTCGGGTGGCTTGAGGCTTCAGCTGCTCCCGGCTGTAGGCCCCGTTGTCTTGGCACACGCTGGCAGTCTGGAGGTGGGACCGGGCAGCCAGGATGGGAGGCAAGCAGATGGCTGAGGCCGGCGGCTTGGAAGGCAAGACCCTCTAGCTGGAAGTTGGGCTGCACTGTAGGGGGAGAGTGGCTCCTCGTTTCATGGTGTCCATGATGTGGCGCTGTTGGAAGTCTGTCAGTTTCGATTCCTTCAGCATCACTCTCAGCAGCTCGCAGGTCCCTGGGGTGTAAGTGGCTGGCTTGGGGCAGCGCCAGAACCCAGTTCCTTTGGTCACTGTCTCCACCCTCTCCTGGGAAGCCATGGGAGGGCTCCTAAGGGTTCTAGATTCTTCCTGGAAGTAGACCAGGAGTCAGAAAGCCTAATCTTTGTCTCCCGCTTCTGGAAGATTCTGGGTAAGTCAGTTCCCTCACTCTTGGTCTGCATCAGAGGTTGCAAACTGGTGGTACCCAAGCTGGATTTGACCCATAAATAGATTTTGTTTGGCCTCCTAAAAGCTTAATTTATTAAATCAAGTTTTTTCGTGTGGGGGGGATAACATTTAAAAATCAGGCTATTTCACACAAAAAAGTGGCAGTCCAGTGGTTAGGACTCTGTGCTCTGTCAAGGGCCTGAGTCTCATGGGGTCATTCTTAGGATTAAACAAATTACTAGGACAGAGCCTTACATAGTGTACACTCAATAAATGTTAGTTACTGTTTATTAAATTACCTACTTGGCCTCTCTCAGCATTTGAATTGGGACTACTTTTTTACACCTCTGTTCTTCTGGTTTTAGAATCAGCTCTCTGCTTTCCTTTTTTTTGTTGTTTTTTCCTGGTTCTAGAACCAGAGCTCTGCTTTCCTTTCTTTTTCTTTCTCTCTTTTCTTTTTTCCCCCTTTTTTCTTATACTTCAATTTTTTTCTCTCTCTCTTTTTAATTTTTTTTAATTTATTTTTTTGCCGTGTTGGGTCTTTGTTGCTGCGCGTGGGCTTTCTCTAGTCGCGGTGAGTGGGGGCTACTCTTGTTGCGGAGCATGGGCTCCAGGCACATGGGCTTCAGTAGTTGTGGCACACGGGCTCAGCAGTTGTGGCTCGCGGGCTCTAGAGTGCAGGCTCAGTAGTAGTGGCGCACGGGCTTAGTTGCTTTGCGGCACGTGGGATCTTCCCGGACCAGGGCTCGAACCCGTGTCCCCTGCATTGGCAGGCGGATTCTTAATCACTGCACCACCAGGGAAGTCCTCTCTTTCTGTTTCCACTGTTTTTCTGGTTTAGAGCCAGATCTCTGCTTTTTTTCTTTTTTTCTCTAATATTTTATTTCCTCTCCCCCACCCCCACCCACTTTCCTGTTCCATATTTCTACATGCCTTACAGGACCACTTTGAGTGGACTCTGCACCAACCCTTAATCCCCACATGTCAAAACAGATTTCCTTTCTCTTACTTACATAAATAAGATGCTGTCCAGCCTTCCAGGTAATGAAGTATTTTCTCTTCTTCACACCCCACAACCATTCCCTTTTTGCACTGCCAAATTTTTTTTTTTCCTTTTCCGTTCTCTGATTTAAAACTGCATTTGGGTGTTGGAACGAGCTCTGTCTGGGTCCTGGCCCAGGCTTAGCCATTAAATCACGGAATAACCTTGGTCAACTATATCCCTCTCTCTGGTTTTCCTTTTATTTCTTCATCTGTAACATGAGTGGGCTTGATTGTTTGAGATGTGATGATCAGCCTAGCTCTAAAATTCTGATTTCTTCTTGCTCCTCTCTGCCAGCCTTTAGAGATACATGGAATGAATCCTCATTACCCTCTTTTTTTTCCTGCCCTTCTATTGCCCTTCATCCATCACTTCTCCTCCCAATTTTACCTTTGTCTCTCATTCCAAGGGTTCCAGGAGATTCTTTATCCTCAGTACACCTCCCTCAGCAGAACGTAAGTAATGCAAAGGGCTTTCCAGACTTCCTAAGGGCGGGACTGAATTTTGGATGACCTACTTATGTTGCCTAGGAAACGAATTTTCTAGAGAAACCAAGGACTAACAGTGAAACTGATTAGCTGGTTTACAACACGCGGGATAACTGTGTGACTAATGACTGAGTGCCTTGTAGGGGGATTAACTTATTAAGAGGCTGATTTACAGGGAGCCTAATTTGACTGACTAACAGGGCAGGCTGTGAAGGGGGTGGATGATCTGATTAGCTGATTAAATGATTTACGAGGGGACTAACTGTTGACCCATCAGGGCGCTAGCCTGATCCTCCAACGACACACCGATTGGTGATCTTACTGATATTGGTGACCCCCTAGTTCCCCTTCAGGCTGACTGAGTGACCCACTTGGTGGCAGGCTCCCAGTGAACTGGCTGGCTAGCTGGTGAGCTAGCTCTCAGGGAGCCTCCCAATCTGATCCAGAATTGGCCTTTCTGACTAAGGGGATCTCGGAGGCCTCTCAGGACGGACAGCCACCTTGGGAGGCCTCACTGACGACGTAGCTGCCTAGCTGCCCAAGGTCACTTGGACTGACAGAGATGCCCTACTTTCATGGAAGCCCAGTTTGGACAGTCCCAACGCAGGTTCTACACTCAATAACTGACGGGAAAGCCAACAGGCCCAGCGCGGCCCCGTGAGGCCCCGCGGGGTCTGATGCCCTGGCCTGTCCGCAAGTGGAAGGCTGCAGCTCAGTGCCACGTGGAAACTGCTCTGGATCCAGGCTGTGTGCCTCCTGCGCATGTGCTGTACGCGTCCACCCGGCAGCCAATCAGCTACTGCATGGGCCTGTTTCATAGCCAATCAGTGACTGCATGGATTAGTAGTCCACAGCCAATCAATGAGGCAGATGAAGCTTTGGGAGTTGATGCACAGCTGCAAGAGCCAATCAGGAGCTGAAAGCACATGCCCGCCGCCCCCCCTTTGTGTGTGGGGGCCTGGTGGGGGAAGGGGATCAAGCTTCAGGGCTTGAGCCAATCTGTAGTGTGGGTAGTGCTATGGAAATTTAGGAGTCAATTTTCTTCTCAGAGAAGCCTTTTTTGACCATGTTCATGAAAACCATGGGGGGGGGGGATGGCAAATTAGGAGTTTGGGATGAACAGATACACATTACTATATATAAAATAGACAAACAACAAGGACCTACTGTATAGTACAGGGAACTATACTGAATATCTTGTAATAAAGTATAATGGAAAAAAATCTGAAAAAAATAGTCACTTTGCTGTACACCTGAAACTAACACAACATTGTAAATCAACTATACTTCAATAAAAAAAATTTCAAAAACAAAAATCACTCTGCCCTCACCCTGATGGCTCTCACACACACACACACACACACACACACACACACACACACACACACACCCCTTCCAGAATTCTGATTGGGATTTCATTGAATTAACAGATGAATTGGGGGACAATCTGACCAGGAACACAGCACAATATTCTTTTTAAAAACTGCGATAGGCCTTTCCTCGCCTTCTGAGATGGCCCACACTATGTCTGTGGAGTGTGTTTCCCTCTAAATAAATCCACTTCTTACCTTAAAAAAAATTGTGATAAAATATCCATTACATAAAATTTATCATTTTAATCATTTCCAAGCGTATAATTGAGTGTCACTAAGTACACTCACAGTGATGTACAACCACCACCTCTATCCATCTCCAGGAAACTTTCCATCATCCCAAATTTAAACTCTGTAACCACTAAACAACACCTCCCGTTCCTCTCTCCCCTCAACCCCTTGTAATCACCATGCTACTTCCTTTCTCTAGGAATCTGACTAGTCTAAGTACCTCATCTAAGTGGGACCCCATAATATTTATCCTTTTGTGATTGGCTTATTTCACTTAGCATAATGTTTTCAAGGTTCATCCATGTTGTAGCATGCAACAGGATTTCTTTCCTTTTTAAGGCTGGATAATATTCTGGTGTGTGTGTGTATGTATGTATGTACATATATATATATATGCACCACATTTCGTTCATCCATTCATCTGCCAATAGACACTTTGGTTGTTCCACCTCTTGGCTATTGTGATGCTGCTGCTATGAACATTGGGTTACAAATACCTGTTTGAGTCCTTGCTTTCATTTCTTTGGGGTATATACCCGGAAGTGGCACTACTGGATCATATGGTCATTCTATGTGTAATTTTTGGAGGATCCTTCAGACTGTTTTCCACAGTGGCTTCGACATTTTACATTCTCACCAGCAGTGCACAAGGGTTCCAATTTCTCTGAAACTTCATCAACCTCCCTATTTTTTCTTTCTTTGATAATAGCCATCCTAATAGGTATGAAGTAATATCTCATTATTACTTTTATATCTTCTTTGGAGGAACGTCTATTCAAGTCTTTGACATTTTAAAAATTGGATCATTTATATTTGTTGAGTTGTAGGAGCTCTTTATATCTTGTAGATGTTAATCCTTTTTCAGAGATATGATTTGCAAATATTTTCTCCCATTCTGTGTGTTGCCTTTTCACTATGTTGATAATGTTACTAGATACACAAATGTTTTTAATTTTGGTGAAGTCCAATTTTTTCACTTTTCTTTTGTTGTCTCTGTTTCACTGTCATACCTAAGGAATATTGGTCTGTAGTTTCATTTTCTTGTAGTCTCTTTGTCTGGCTTTGGTATCAGGGTAACGTTGGCCTCAAAGAATGAGTTAGGAAGTGTTCCCTCCCCTTTGATTTTTTGGAAGAGTTTAATAAAGATTGATGTTAATTCTTCTTTAAATGTTTGGTAGAATTCATTCATGAAGCCATCTGGTCCTGAGCTTTTCTTTGTTGTGAGGTTTTAAATTATTGATTCAATCTTATTACTAGTTATAGGTCTATTCAGATTTTCTATTTCTTCATGATTTAGTCTTAGTAGATTGTGTGTTTCTAGGAGTTTATCCATTCATCTGGGTTATCTTTTTTTTTTTTTTTTTAGAATCAGTAGTAATATTCTCACTTTCATTTCTGATTTTTGTAATTTGAGTCTTTTCTCTTTCATTCTTAGTTGATCTAGTTAAAAGCTGGTCAGTCTTGCACTTCCCTGGTGGTAGAGTGGTTAAGAATCTGGCTGCCAATGCAGGGGACATGGGTTTGAGCCTTGGTCGGGGAAGATTCCACATGCCGCAGAGCAACTAAGCCCGTGCACCACAACCATGGAACCTGCGCTCTAGAGCCTGCGAGCCACAACTACTGAGCCCACATGCCACAACTACTGAAGCCCTCATGCCTAGAGCCCCTGCTCTGCAGCTAGAGAAGCCACCACAATGACAAGAACGAAGAGTAGCCCCCACTCACTGCGACTAGAGAAAGCCCACACGCAGCAACGAAGACCCAACACAGCCAAAAATTAAATAAATAAATTTATATTTAAAAAAGTTGGTCAGTCTTGTCGATCTTTTCAAAGAATCAACTTTGTTTTGTTGATTTTTTCTATTGCTTTTCTATTCTCTTTCACTTATCTCCATTCTAATCTTTATTATTTATTTCCTTCTGTCAGCTTCAGGTTTCGTTTTGTTTTGTTTTTCTAGCTTCTTAATCTGTAAAATTATGTGGCTTGTTTGAGATCTTTCTTCTTTTTGAATGTAAGCGTCTACAGCTATACATTTTTCTTTTAGCACTGCTTTGACAGCATCCCATAAATTTTGGTATGTGTTTTGGTTTTCATTTGTCCCAAGGTATTTTCTAATTTCCCTGGTGATTTCTTCTTAGACTCTTGATTGTTGAAGAGCGTGCTGTTTAATTTCCACATAGTTGTGAATTTTCCAGTTTCCTTTCTGTTATCGATTTCTAGTTTTAGTCCACTGTGATTGGAAGAGATGCTTTGTATGATTTCCGTATTTTAAACTTTATTAAAACTTGTTTTTTAACAAAGAGAAGTTTCCTTTTCCCTGTGGCAATAATCCCATTCCTCTTATTGCAATAATCCTTTTGAACAAACTCTCTTTTTATCTTAATCCAGATTTGTTTTTTGTGTGACAGACTGAAGGAGGAAGTCCAGCCTCCTCAACATGGCTACAAAGTCTTTGGAGAGCAGAGACCAGTCAAAGTTTCTAGGGATGTGACCTCACCTTGTGTCTTTTACCCCAGGTCTCACTACTGCGCACTGATCTCTCTCGTCCAAACAGCTGCCAGGTCGTCTCCCACCTCCTTGTTTTATACCTGATGTTATTACTACCTGGGCTGCTTTGCATTTTCTCTGCTTGGCCAACTCCTGCTTTTCTCCTAATACCCTATGTCCATCCTGATAGGAACCACATCACATTGTGTTTTAATAGGTTACGTATTTCTGTTCCTTCCCCAAACCTTACCCCACGAACTTGAACTCGTCTGAGGCAGAAACTGTATCTTCTTCCTTTTGTTATTCTTGGTGTATGGTAGGATGCAGATTGGGAACAACAACAGAAAGAAGTCTGGGGAACAAAGAAATGAGGAACAAATGTAGGAATTTCCCATGGCTCCCCTCATGAATGCGACGCAAAGGAACTGAAATGCATTTAATTGTTTTGAAACTTTTCCAGGAGTGAAGAAATGGTGTTTGTGGTGACTTCGAAAAGAAGAACTGGAGAAAGTTTGTCGTTCCACTGAAGTATCTGTGTGAGTGCAGAGGAGGGAGGCTCTAACCCAGTGGTTCTGCTGGGGGTGGGGGACGTTTTGCTCTCCCACGGGCATCTGGTAATGTTTGGAGACATTTTTGGTTGTCAAAACTGGCCAGCGGAAGCTACTGACGTCTCATGGATAGAGATCAGAGGTGCCCCTTGACATCCTACAATGCACAAGACACACCCGCACAAGAAAGAGTCATTCAGTCCCCAACTGCCCAGATATCAGTAGTGCTGAGGTTGATAAACCAGACTCTAATCCACCCACGGGGAAGTGCAGGGGTGGGGGCGGGGTAAAGCAGGGAAGGTACTGATAGCTTGTTTGAGGAGGTGATACTTGAGTCAGATCTCAAAGGGTAAGCATGTATCGCAAAGATGGAGAAAGGGGACAATATTATAGTGGGATGGGACCATATGAATGAAGGTTGGAGAGACAGGAAGGGGCATGAGATCTTCATGAAGTGACAGGGACGTGGCTAAGATGTGTGAAGTGGTGGCTAAAAGGGGGTGTGTTTAGGGTAGATGAGAGCGCCAAGTCCTAACCACTAGACCACCAGGGAGTGCCAAGGGTAGATGAAGGTGTGAGCGTGAAAATTCTTGAATAACTCTCACGGAAGTTGATATTTCATCTTGAGGGAAAGGGGCAGGCATGGAAGGACATTTAGGAGGAGAGGGACAGAGTTGGAGCTGCATATTCGCTCCCTCTGCTGCTGCTGGCTGGGATGACACCGGAGCCCAGATTTTTAAGGAGGAGGGTGTTTACGGAGCACAGGCTCCGGACGCAAAGGCTCAGGGGCCATGGCTCACGGGCCCAGCCGCTCCGCGACATGTGGGATCTTCCCGGACCGGGTCACGAAGCCGTGTCCTCTGCATCGGCAGGCGGACTCTCAACCGCTGCGCCAGCAGGGAAGCCCGAGGAGGGTGTTTTAATGATCAGGGGAGAGAGGCCAGGCTGGGCTAGAGAAGAGGGGACAGATCAGGGAGTTGTTGACTCAGTGGGAACGGGTGAAGAAGGTGGGGGGGGGGATTGAAACAGAACCCTGACCACGAAGGCTTGAAATAAGCCTCACACTTCTCCTTTGCTAACTTGCATGTCAACATCCTTTACCCATGACCGCAGAAACACCCGCTTATCAGGGTGCCGCACGTTTACAGCTTCAAACCTAGCGGTTGTTTAGTAAGTTTAATGATTACCCGGGCGGTGTTTCTCTGGGTACACTCTGACCAGCCACCTGCAGGTGACAGTCACTGCCGGCTCACCAAGCACAGGGCACTGCACCATGCCTGTGGGCGTGAATTCACTGAATTCTCAAAACAACAAAATGAGCTAAGGAAGGTTGTCCTCCCCATTTTGAGAGGCCCGCGTACCGCAAACAGAACGAAACAAAACATTTTAAAGTGAACGATTTAGTGGCATTTCTATATGCACAATATTTTGTAACCAACACCTCTATCTAGTTCCAAAACATTTTCCATCACCCCCAAAAGAAACTTCATACCCATGAAACAGTTACTCTCCAGTTCCTCCTCCCCAAAGCCCCCCGCAGCCCCTAATCTGCTTTCAGTCTCTATGGATTTACCTATTTTGGAGGCTTCATATAAATGGAATTTTACATGTGACCATTCGTGTCTTGCATCTTTCATTTAGCATATTATTGAAGTTCATCCATGTCGTAGCGTGTATCCATGCTTTTCTGGCTGAATGATATGCCATTCTAGGGATGGATCACATTTTGTTTATCCATTCATCCATTGATAGATATTTGGATTTTTTCCATTTTGTGGTTATTAGGAAAGGGCTTACAATTTTTTTCTTTTCCATTATGGTTTATTACAAGATATTTAATATAGTTCCCTGTGCTGTACAGTAGGACCTTGTTGTTTATCCACTCTATATATAATAGTTTGCATCTGCTAATCCCAAACTCCCAATCCATCCCCTCCCCTCTTCCACCCCTCCCCTCCTCAGCAACCACAAGTCTGTTCTCTATGACTGAGTCTGTTTCTGTTTCATAGGTAAGTTCATTTGTGTCATATTTTAGATCCCGCATGTAAGTGATACCATGTGGTATTTGTCTTTCTCTGTCTGACTTTCTTCACTTAGTATGATAATCTCTCAGTCCATCCATGCTGTTACAAATGGCATTATTTCATTCTTTATCATGGCTGAGTAATATTCCATTGTATATGAATATCACACCTTCTTGATCCATTCAACTCTCGATGGACATTTAGGTTGTTTCCACGTCTTGGCTACTGTAACTAGTGCTGCTGTGAACATTGGGGTGCGTGTATCTTTTTGATTTAGAGTTTTCTTTGGAAATACGTCCAGGAGTGGGATTGCAGGATCATATGGTAACTCTATTTTTAGTTTTTTAAGGAACCTACATACTGCTCTCCATAATGGCTGCACCAATTTCCATCCCAACCAACAATGTAGGAGGGTTAGGGGCTTACAGTTTTAATAGCTGCCCTCCCCTGCCTTCACTAAGACAGGTTAGACAGCCTCTAGGCCCTGTGATTAAAACTACAGTGGAGAGATGAATGAGGTCTGTGGGGTTCCAGAGGAGGGAGTTCCAGAATCTTCCCCAGGGGACTTCCCTGGTGGCACAGTGGTTAAGACTTTGCAGTCCCAGTGCAGAGGGCCCGGGTTTGATCCCTGGTCCGGGAACTAAATCCCACATGCATGCCACAAGTAAGAGTTCTCATGCCACAACTAAGGAACTGAAAATCTGCAACTAAGGAGCCGGTGAGCCTGCCTGCTGCAACTAAGACCCAGTGCAAATACATACATAAATATTTTTTAAAAAGACTCTTCCCCAGATGATAGGACAGGGTTGAAGAAGGCTTCATGCTGAAAGCTGGGCCTTGAATACTACCGGACCTGGTAGCTGGGTCTTGAGGCACTTTATACAGTGGCCGGGAGAAGCTTACAACCCCCGGGGAGAGAACAAGATGCAGACTCACCAATGCAGGAAGTGGTTAGGACAGTGGCCTCTCGGAGGAACAGACAGAGAGGAACCTAAATGGAAACCAGAGAGACTGGAGAAGGGGAGGAGGCCTGTTTCACAAGATCCAAGAAGCGCTGGGCCAGAAGTTGTGTCCTGGTGGGGAGATGGAGCTAATCCAGGCACAAGGGTGCGATGCTCTCCTTGGCTGATACTGGGAGTCAGACACCATGCTACTGGATGGACATTCTCGAGTCCTGGACGGAGGACCCAGGGGAGAACCAGGTTTGAGGGATGATGCAGAGTCCAGCTTGGGATACACTGAAAGCAAAGCACCTGCGGTCAATCAGGGAGAGATGTGGAGGAGGACACTGGGATTCAGAACTTAGGAGAGAGGCTTGGGCTGGAAACAACATGGGAAGCCTTAGCAGAGCCCGGCTGTGTCTTCCCCTTGCACTTGAGTGCAAATCATTTCAAAGGGTAACTGAGTCCAGCTTATGTGTTGTGTCCAAGGCTAGGCTCTGAAAACACAAGGCTGGACATAGTACTGTCCCTGCCCTGGGGAAGCTTATCGTTTGGTGGAAATCAGAGTTAGAAACTTACAAGGATCATCTTTTTAAAGCTTAATGTAAATTTTATTCAAGAGTAATATTCATATAGAAAAGAGCACACATCATAATTGTTTGACTCAAAAATGTTTCATAGGGACTTCCCTGATGGCGCAGTGGTTGAGAATCCGCCTGCCAATGCAGGGGACACGGGTTTGATCCCTGGTCCGGGAAGATCCCACATGCCACAGAGCAACAAATCCCATGCGCCACAACTCCTGAGCCTGTGCTCTAGAGCCCGGGAGCTACAACTACTAAGCCTGTGTGCTGCAACTACTGAAACCCTGGTGCCCTAGAGCCCACGCTCCGCAACAAGAGAAACCACTGCAGTGAGAAGCCCACACACTGCAACAAAGAGTAGCCCCCGCTTGCCGCAACTAGAGGAAGCCCGTGTGCAGCAACAAAGACCCAATGCAGCCAAAAATAAATAAATTTCAAAAAAAAAAAGGATAGGAGTCGGACCCAGTATTTAAAAAACAACAACAACCTTTCATAGAGTGAATATATCTGAGCAATGAATGCCCAGATCAAGAAATAGATCCTTACTGGAAAGCCCAGGATACCCCTACTGCCCTCCTACAGCCAGTACCCACTGAGGGTAACCAGTATGTGGACTTCTAATACCTAAGATTAGGGTTTTTGATTTTTTTTCAGCTGCGCCACATGGCTTGTGGGATCTTAGTCCCCCAACCAGGGACTGAATCTGGGCCCTCAGCAGTGAAAGCTGCTTTTTAACTTTTTTTTTTTTTTTTTTTTGCAGTATGCGGGCCTCTCACTGTTGCAGCCTCTCCCGTTGCGGAGCACAGGCTCCAGACGCGCAGGCTCAGTGGCCATGGCTCACGGGCCCCTCTGCACCGTGGCATGTGGGATCTTCCCGGACCGAGGCACGAACCCATGTCCCCTGCATCGGCAGGCGGACTCTCAACCACTGCGCCACCAGGGAAGCCCTTTTTTCCTTTTTTTTTAAGATTAGTTTTGTCTGAACCTCACATCAACGATATCACATAGTATGTATGCTTTGTGTCTGGGTTCTTTCACTCAACATTGTTTGGAAGATTCATACATGTTGTGTGCAGTTGTTACTTTTTCCATTGCGTAAATAATTTACTCTCTATTTACCTGTCTTACTGTTTTTTGTTTTTTAGACTGAAGTATAGTCGATTTACAATGTTGCGTTAGTTTCTGGTTTACGGCACAGTGATTCAGCCATATTATATATATGTATATATATATATGTACTTTTTCATATTCTTTTCCACTATGGCTTATTACAAGATACTGAATACAGTTTCCTGTGCTATACAGTAGAACCTTGTTGTCACCTGTCTTACTGTTGATGGGAATTTGGACAGGTTCCTGTTTTCAGCCATTACAACAAGCACTGCTATGAACACTCTTGTATACATCTGGTGAACACGTGTACGCGCTTCTGTTGGGTGACACCTGGGAGTTGAACGGCTGTCTCATGTGCTCAGTGTAGGAGAGTTCCAGTTGCTCCACATCTTCACCAACACTTGATGTTTTTTTTTTTTTTTTTTTTGCGGTACGCGGGCCTCTCACTGCTGTGGCCTCTCCCGTTGCGGAGCACAGGCTCCGGACGCACAGGCTCAGCGGCCATGGCTCACGGGCCCAGCCGCCCCGCGGCATGTGGGATCTTCCCGGACCGGGGCACGAACCCGTGTCCCCTGCATCGGCAGGCGGACCCTCAACCACTGTGCCACCAGGGAAGCCCCTTGATGTTCTTTAAGGAAACATTTTTTATTGTGATGAAGTACCCATGACATACTGGTTTAACCACGTTTCAAGTGTACAATTCAATGGCATTAAGCGTATTCACATCACCACCGTCTGTCTCTAGAACTTTTTCATCATCCGAAATGGAAATTCTGTACCCACTAAACATTAACTGTCCACCGACACCCCCAGTCTCCAGCCCCCGGTAACCACAATATAGTACTTTTAAAAACATTGCGATAAAAAAAAAATAACATAAAATTTACCTTCTTAACCATTTTTAAGTGCGTGGTAATGTTAATATATGCACATTGTTGGCCATCAAATCTCTAGAATGTTTCCATCTTGCAAAAATGAAACTCTACACCTATTGAAGAGCAATTTCCTAACTCCCCTTCTCTGAGTCTCCCCCAGGGCCCCTCTACCTTCTGTTTCAGAGTCTCATTTCCTTAAATACTTCCTATAGCTGGAATCATGCAGCCTTTGGCATTCTGTAACTGGTTTATTTCGCTTAGCGTAATATCCTCAACACTTGATTTCCTTGACATTATTTTTATTATCTTAGCCAGTGTAACTATGCGGTTGGCACCACTGTGATTTTAATTTTTATTTCCTTGACAGCTACAGAAGTTGAATACTTTTCTCTATGCTTATTGGCCATTTGACTATTTTGTCTTCCTATTCGGTTGTCTGCCTTTTTCTAATGGATTTGTGGAAGCTCTTTACATAGCCCTTTAAATTTTTTTCAAATTTATTTATTTTAAAATATATATATTTATTATTATTATCATTTTATTTATTTTTGGCTGCGTTGGGTCTTTGTTGCTGCGTGCGGGTTTTCTCTAGTCAGGGTGAGCAGGGGCTACTCTTCGTCGCGGCGCGCGGGCTTCTCATTGTGGTGGCTTCCCTTGTTGCGGAGCACGGGCTCTAGGCATGTGGGCTTCAGTAGTTGTGGCACGCGGGTTCAGTAGTTGTGGCTCGAGGGCTCTAGAGCGCAGGCTCAGTAGTTGTGGTGCATGGGCTTCGTTGCTCTGCGGCATGTGGGATCTTCCCAGACCAGGGCTTGAACCTGTGTCCCCTGCATTGGCAGGTGAATTCTTAACCACTGTGCCACCAGGGAAGCCTTCAAATTTATTTTTAAATTTATATATCCTGGGTTAGATACATGTATTGGGAAATATCGTCTCCATCCAGAGAGGTAAATTTAGATTTACTTAAAAAAATAATACATGTTTTATCTTCTCCCTCCCAGAAAAACAAACACACAAAAAATAATTCGTGTTCTTAAAAACAGTCAGGCAAAATAGAAATATGTGGTAGAGCCAAAAGCTGACATCTCCCTCCATCCCGAGGTTAACTTAACACATAACGATGTAGTTAACAACTCCCAAAGTGCATTTTCCCCACTTAACAATGTACCTAATGGACATGATCCCCATTTTACAGAGCAGGAAACTGAAGCACAGAGAGGTAAAGTGACTTGCCTGATATAACACCCTTAGGGTTCCCAGGGCCTGGATTTGAACCTAGGACTCTCTGTGCCCTTTAGCCGCTCCAAGGAGCTTCACCTTCTCATTTATAAGCTCTGGCTCAGAGGGCAGCCAAGTCTTCAAGGATCGGTGCCTCGCACACATTTTCTTCAGAGATGCATTTTCTGGGCTCCAGCCTGGTTCTGGGGTTGGGGGCGGGGGCATCATTTCTGGATCTTGATCTCTGAGTACTCAGTGGTGTCCTGGTCCTCAAAGTTGTGGGTCCCCAGCCTGTGGAAGTTGAGGGTGGCGTAATGGAGCTCCTGCTCCTTCTCTGAGGTGGAGGTGGCCGGAGCTGGGGTCTGGTAGTCTGAGGGGCTGTCTGAACAGGATTCATTGAGGTGACCCTGAGTGGGACGAGAGAAGAGCTTCAGAGCTGGCTGTTGAGGTCTGGAGAAGGGAACCTGGGGCGTGAGGGGGGCAATTATTCCCTTATCCATTTCACACCCATTTCCTGAGGATTCACTCATTCACTCACTCATTCATTCATTCCTTTAATCACAGTGGTCTGTCCTTGTTTCTCACCCTACTGAATGCTTACAACTTCCCTTCACGGATGATATAAATGTTATCCTCATTTTACAGTTAGGAAAACAGACTGAGTGAGCAAGGTGAAGTGATTCTTCCACAGACAAGATCCCTGACCTTGCACAGTCTATGAGGACAAGGGGACTGTATGAAATTGTTGCACACTCAAAACTTATCGAATCGCAAATTGTGATTTGATGGACAGAAGCAGGGTGCTGTGGGTGAGAGTCACAGAGGTCTGCAGGAGACCTGAACTAGCCCCCAGGGCCTCACAGTGTGGTGGGGACAGGCCTGTGATTATTACAGGGATGCATGATGACAGTCGGTCTGGTATAGGGCA
Organism: Phocoena sinus; assembly: GCF_008692025.1. Classification (NCBI taxonomy): domain Eukaryota; kingdom Metazoa; phylum Chordata; class Mammalia; order Artiodactyla; family Phocoenidae; genus Phocoena; species Phocoena sinus. The sequence goes on from NC_045781.1 coordinate 5,733,545, forward strand.
GGGGAATATTTAAATGACATAAATTGGCGTGACATTAAAGAAGAATGAATTAAAACAGAAACAGACTCACAGACATAGAGAACAGACTTGTGGTTGCCAAGGAGGGTGGGGTGGGGGAGGGATGGATTGGGAGTTTGGCATTAGCAGATGCAAACTATTATATATAGACTGGATAAACAACAAGGCCCTACTGTATAGCACAGGGAACTAAGTATCCAGTGATAGGGCTTCCCTGGTGGCACAGTGCTTAAGAATCCGCCTGCCAAAAAAAAAAAAAAGAATCTGCCTGCCAATGCAGGGGACATGGGTTTGAGCCCTGGTCCGGGAAGATCCCACATGCCGCGGAGCAACTAAGCCTGTGCGCCACAACTACTGAGCCCACGTGCCACAACTACTGAAGTCTGTGCGCCTAGAGCCTATGCTTTGCAACAAGAGAAGCTACTGCAACGAAAAGCCCGTGCACTGCAACGAAGAGTAGCCCCTGCTTGCCGCAACTAGAGAAAGCCCACATGCAGCAATGAAGACCCAACGCAGCCAAAAATAAATAAATAAGTTCATTAATTAAAAAAAAGCAATATCCAGTGATAAACCATAATGGAAAGGAATATGAAAAAGAATGTGTGTATATATATGTATATATATAAAACTGAATCACTTTGCTGTACAACAGAAATTAACACAACACTGTAAATCAGCTATACTTCAATAAAATACATTTTTTAAAAAAAGAAGGAAATAATGCCGTTTTCAGCAACATGGGTGGACCTAGAGATTATCATACTAAGTGAAGTAAGTCAGACAGAGAAAGACAAATATCATATAATTTCACTTATATGTAGAATCTAAAAGAATGATACAAAAGAACTTATTTACAAAACAGAAACAGACTCACAGACAGAAAGCAAACTTACGGTTACAGGGGAGGCAGGGAGGGATAAATCAGGAGTTTGGGATTAGTAGATACATACTATTACATATAAAACAGATAATCAACAGGGTCCTACTGTATAGCACTGGGAACTACGTATAATATCTTTTAATAAACTATAATGGAAAATAATCTGAAAAAGAATATATATATAGGAATCACTTTGCTGTATACCAGAAACTAACACAATATTGTAAATCAACTATAGTTCAATAAAAAATAAATAAATAAATTAATTGGGGCAAGAAAGATGACTGAGGGCTTGACCAGTGCAAATGGGATCAGGACAGAGGAAATCTCGAATGCAAACGCACAAAGTCACAAAGAGTGAGCCCTGCCTGGAGATATAAGGATCCTGGAACCACTTACAATATGGGGCAGGGGCGGGGGGATTTGCACACCAAGCGTGTCTGCAGCACCAGCTGGGTGTCCTACAATTCAGCTCAATTCTGACACTGTTAAGGGATCAGTCCCACAAGACTGTCCCACCCTCAACCTCATATGCCAATCACAAGTCCCAGATTCTCACCTGTGCTTCTGACCAGACAGCTGTCGATCAGAGATTCCCACAACCCCTCTCCTCAGATTCCATTAATTTGCTAGAGCAGCTCACAGAACTCAGAGAAATATTTCACTTACTAAATTAGCTGTTTTTTTAAATTAAAGTATATAACTCAGGAACAGCCAGATGGAAGAGATGTGTAGGGCAAGGTATAGGGAAAGGGTGCAGAGTTTCCACGCCCTCTCCGATTGCTTCAATCTCTTCAAATCTCCACTTGTTCACCAACCTGGAAGCTCTCTGAGCCCCATACTTTGAGGGGTTTTATGGAGGCTTCATTCCATAGTCATGATTGACTGAATCATTGGCCCTTGGGGATTGAACTCATCCTCCAGCCCCTTTCCCATCCCTGGAGGTCAGGGCGGGGGACTGAAAGTTCCAATCCCCCAATTGCATGGTTGGTTCTCCCAGTAACCAGCCCCCATCCTTAGGTGCTTCCCAAAAGTCACCCCATGAATATAACAGGAAATACTTTTATCACTCCCATCACAGGAAAGTTCAAGAGTTCTAGGAGCTTTGTGCCAGGAATAGGGGATAAAGACCAAATATATATTTCTTATTATAAATCATAATATCATAGAATATAATAAGCTCATTTTGTGGGGAGGGACAGGATGCCGGCTGGAGAACTTGGCAGGGGACAGATCACAGAACACCAGACTGAAGAATTTGGTCTTGATTTCCTAGGCCTGCGCTGTCCAGCGCAGGAGCCCCCAGCCACATGTGGCTCTTGAGCCCATGAAACGCCGTGAGTCAGAACAAAGATGTGCTGTGAGTACAAAATGCATACTGGAGTTCAAAGTCGAGAAAGAAAGAAAGAAAGAGAAAGAAAGAAAGAAAGAAATATGAAAGAAAGAAGAAAGAAGGAAGGAAAGAAAGAAAGAAAGAAGAAAGAAAGAAAGAAAGAAGGAAAGAGAAAGGAAGGAACAAAGGAAGGAAGGAAGGAAGAAAGAAGGAAAGAAAGAAAGAGGGGCTTCCCTTGTGGCGGAGTGGTTAAGAGTCTACCTGCCAGTGTAGGGGACATGGGTTTGAGTTCTGGTCCCTGGAGGATCCCACATGTCATGGAGCAACTAAACCCGTGAGCCACAACTACTGAGCCTGCACTCTAGAGCCCAAGAGCCACAACTACTGAGCCTGTGAGCCACAACTACTGAAGCTCTTGCACCTAGAGCCTGTGCTCCACAACAAGAGAAGTCACCACAATGAGAAGCCCACGCACCACAACGAAGAGTAGCCCCCACACGCTGCAACTAGAGAAAGCCCGTGTGCAGCAACAAAGACCCATGCAGCTAAAAATAAATAAATTAAAAAAAAAAAAGAAAGAAAGGGGGAGGGGGAGGGAGGGAGGGAAGAAGGAAGGAAGAAAGAAAAAGAAAAAGGAAAGAAAACAGAGGAAGGAAAGAAGGGAGAAGGAGAGAAGGAAAGAAAGAAAGAAAGAAAAGAAAGAAAGAGAAAGAAAGAAAAAGAAAAAAAAGAAATCTCAATAATTTGTATGTTTATGTTGACTGTTGATGACATGATGTTTGAAATAACACTTTGGCTACGTTGGGTTAAATAAAATATTATATTAAAATTGATCTCATGTTCCTTTCTACTATTTTATCTTGGCTAAGTTTTAAGTTATATACATGGCTCGCATCATACTTCTGTTGGATCTAGACAGTGGGGAGCAAGTACAGGCTGACTGAAGGACAGCTGTTAGGGGAATTTCTTGCCGAGAGCTTGTTCGGGGAGGAGAGATGAAGCCAGTGACCCAGCAGAGAGAATGTGAGGGCTCAGCAGGGAAGCGGCCAAATGGAGATGAGCTTTGCTAAAAGGAAGATGGACAGGACTTGGGCAATTCTTGGCTCTGGGAAGTGATGGAGGGGAAAGAGGAGAGGGTGATTTGAACGCAACAGGAAATTCAGGAGGAAGAACAGATTTGGAGGTGGGGAGGACGAACTCATTTTCTGAGGTGCTGAGTAAGCTGCTATGGCCCCTGTTAGGGGAGAGGTGTCCAGTGGAGACACTGGATGGAAAGTTGCCCACATCACTCACCAGAGAGATGGAAGTCAACGCGGGATGGACGCCATCTCTGCTTGACGCCTTCTCCACTGATTTCTTCCTGTAGATCTTCACTCTGAAGAGAGAGACCAGGGCCTTTCTTGGCTTGGTGGACTCACTGCATGGAGCTGAGAAGGACTGACCGAATGCAGGCCGGCATCCAGCTGCAGAGACCATGACCGGAACACCTGTTCCCTCCTCCAGGATGGCTGGCACCAGAGTCCACACTTGGCCAAGATGTCAGGAGGCTACATTCCTGATGCCGCTTCAACTAACGGCCTCCTTCCTGGCTTCATCACTCCACCGGGGCCCTCAGCTCTGAGCTTCGAGTTTTGAAAACGTCTTCGAGTCTCCCCCTCCTTCGCCCCTTGCCCCCCATACCACCACCTTGGGAAGTCTTGTCCCAAACTGGGGCCACCACTCACACAAAGAAGATGAGACAGAGAGCTAGCAGGGCTGTGGCGCCAGATCCCCCGACGGCCCCCCAAACCACACCGGTCCTGGGTGCTGGCCTCCCTGCAAGTAAGAGGCTTGGGCTGACCTGCAGTCTCCCTAAGCAGGCACCTAAGTGACCAGCCTTCTCAAATCCACGACCCACGAGTGTGCCCACTTCTATCCAGGACTCTGTCCTTTGTCCCCCATCCTTCTATATAATTGCAGGTTCCTGTGTCCCCAGCCCCCACCCCAGCCAACCGACAGAGGACCCTGAACTCTAGTTCCTGTTGCCCTGAATCAGGCCCATTTCTCTCCCTCTCAGTATCTTCTAGGACGCAGGCTCGTGTGTCCCCTTTCCCCGGACACGGCCCTTCATAGCTCCCAGACCTGGCAGCAGCAGGACAGTGGCGCTCTGTTTCCCGTGGCCGTTCTGGGCCTCGCAGCTGAGTCGGAGGCCAAAGCTGAGCCCGTGGCTGAGGCTCAGGGAGCTGTTGGCCCAGGGCCCAGCCGAGCTGGAGGTGACCTTGAAGGAGGCGTTGCTGAAATTCCCCTCCAGCAGCCCCTCCCCCAGCCGCCAGCGCAGGGAGGGGGCCGGCTGGGCTCGGGAGGAACAGTTGCAGTGCAGACCCTCCTCCTCCTGGGAGCAGGAGGGTTCCAGCAGCTGCGGGGGGTCTGTGGGGAGAGATGGGAGGGATCAGAGGAGACTCTCCCCTCCCTAGAACCCAGGCGTCCTTCCCTCAGGTGTGTTCCAACTCACTTTTCACAACGAGGCACAGAGATGCTTCCTTGGAGCCTAACGGATGCTGAGCTCGGCAGACATATTTCCCGTGGTCCTCCAGTTCCACCCGGGGCAGCTCCAGGACCCCAGGGTTCGAGGAATTGGAGGGGCTCAGGGTCAGGCTCCCCCGGATCCAGCTCATCCTGGCAGGAGGGTTGCTGTCGGCAACACAGTCCAGGCGTAGGAACTGGCCCTCCTGGACTGGGAGAGATAGGCTTTGGCCCAGACTTTCAGGTCCTGGCAAGACAGAGAGAAAGCTAGCTTCAGTCTGCCTGTCTATCTGTCTCTTCCATCGCCTAATGGCTCATATCTTCCCGTTTTGTAGCACTTGTCAATTTCCTCTGTGTAAAAACGCCCATCTTGGCCAATTTCAAGCACCTGATTTGAAGCCTCTGAACCCAGAAGTGGGAAAAGATGGACACAATTGCACAACGGGCTCTCGCCAACCAGTAAGAGCTAGTCCCAGTACATCACTGAATGCGACTTAAAAAAAAAAAATGGCGGGGGTTCCCTTGCGGTCCAGTGGTTAGGATTCTGTGCTTCCACTGCAGGGGGCACAGTCTACATCCCCGGTTGGGGAACTAAGATCCCACAAGCCACGCGGTGTGGCCAAGAAACATGGCATGTTTTTGCCTAGCAAAATCACCATACACTAAGTCAAAAGCCCATGATTAGGCTGGAAATAAATCCTTTCAACGTATACACAGATGATTGCGTTAATATGAAAAGAGTTTCTTCAAATCATCAAGAAAAAGACCACAAAGAAATACGCATGGGGCTTCCCTGGTGGCGCAGTGGTTGAGAGTCCGCCTGCCGATGCAGGGGACACGGGTTCGTGCCCCGGTCCGGGAGGATCCCACGTGCCGCGGAGCGGCTGGGCCCGTGAGCCATGGCCGCTGAGCCTGTGCGTCCGGAGCCTGTGCTCCGCAACGGGAGAGGCCACGACAGTGGGAGGCCCGCGTACCGCAATAAAAAAGAAAAAAAGAAAGACACGTGGTTTTTAAACACAATGAAAGATACGCAACCTATTCACAAAATGGTAATGCAAGTAACACGATAGTGTCTTCACTTATGGTATCAGCAAGGAAGAAAATGTTTAGCAGGGAAGTAGACACACGGCAGGGGGTAGTATAAGCAGGACAACTTCCGTGTGGCTCGATTTGGCAATATCTGTAGAAATTACAAACATACCCTTTGATCTAGGACTTTCTTCTCTCTCAGGAGTAATCTTCCAGACCCACACATTTGTCTTGTCTTTGCAAAGGACTGGAAACACCATAGTTTTCCACTAACAGGAGACCTATTAAGTACTTTATCATATAATATACTTCTAATTGGAAAACCATGGGCTCATTATTAAGAATGAAGAAGGTTTCCTATGTACAGATACAGGAAAATCTCCAAGATATACCAAGTTTGAGAAAAAGGCGAGTTTAGTTTGTAGAAATGTACCAATGTCACTTCCTTAGCTGTGACAAATACGCCATGTTGATGGAGGGTTTTAATGATGAGGTGAGAGATTTGTGGAAAGTCTCTGTACCGTGTGAGTCTAAAATTACTCCACATGAAAAGTTTAGTAAAAAATACTAATAGAGATGCAAAGCACGTGGGTAGCATGAGCTGCATATATGTGTGTGTTTTAAAATGTATGTGTGTAGGTTCTACTCGAAAAGATAACCAAGAGGGGAGATACATAAGTGCTGAATGCTATTTTATTCTTATTAAATTTTGCTAGGGACTGAACTATGTTCCCCTCAAATTCATATGTCAAAGCCCTCACCTCCAATACGATGGTATTTGGAGGTATTTGGTTCATATGTCAAAGCCCTCACCTCCAATATGATGGCATTTGGAGGTATTTGGATGGGTCTTTGAGAAGTCATTAGGGTTAGATGAGGTCATGAGATTGAGATTCTCGCGATGACGTTAGTGTTCTTATAGGAGATACCAGAGGACGTAGACAAAAAGCAGCCGTGCACAAGCCAGGAAGCGAGCCTTCACCAGGAACCCGATCAGCCGGCCCTTTGATCTGAGACTTCCCAGCCTCCAGCGCTGTGAGAAATAAATTCCTAGTTTTTAAGCCACCTAGTCTCTGGTATTTTATTGTGGCGGCCTGAGCTAACTAACACACATTGTATGCTTATTCTTTTCTTTTCTTTCTTTTTTAAACTACGTTCTATATTTTGTTTTATTTATTTATTTTGGCTGTGCCGTGCGGCATACAGGATCTTAGTTCCCTGAACAGGGACTGAACCTGCGCCCCCTGCATTGGGAGCGTGGAGGCTTAACCACAGGACCGCCAGGGAAGCCCCGTATGCTCACTATTGTAAACAATAACATTAAAATGAGGGAAGGAAACTGAAGGAGTAGGTGGGGTCTAGATCCTAAAGAGAATGAGGGCGGGATGTGGGACAAGGATGGAACCCTGGCAGTGGGGACAGCCACGTCCAACAGACAAGGAAGAGGCCACGCGATACCCCATGAGAGCAGGGTCAGCGAAAGGGGGAGGCCAGTGTGTAAGCTGATGAGCCAGTGGGGGCTTTCCCACCTCTGCTGTCCCCACCCCAGGCCTGAGCCTCTCTGCCATCTGAGTTCTGATCCCCAGCTCTGCTCCGAAGGGCAGAGACACTTCCACTTCCACCACACCCCTGGAGAAGAGAGGTTTAGACCTACCTGTGTCTTCTTTCCGGAACACTCTGATGGTCGGCTTCTGGGGTGCATCTGGACAGACAGACATAACTGTCCCCTTTTCAGTGGCAGGAAGGTAGGCATCGGCCCTTTTCCCCCAGAAACATTAGAAATAGGAAGAGGGTGGAGTAGTGTCCTCTTTCCTTCCTCCCCAGTCCCAGCTCGCAGGGCTCAGCACGCAGTAGCCCAGGTCCTCCCTCCCATCCCGAACGCCCTCCGCCCTCAGGGACCCGGCGTCCTGGCCCCGCGCTCACAGGACACGTTGAGCCTGATGGTTCTGTCTGTGCTCACGCCAGCTCCGGGGAAGGTCACTCGACAGGTGAGGTTGGTGCCATGGTCCTGGGGCCCCAGGGTGACGGTGAGCACCGAGGAGTGGGGGCTCTTGGGGTGCAGGGAAGTGAGGGCAACCCCGATCCAGGAGAAGGTGTGGGGTGTCCCCCTCCCACAGGCCCATGGCACTGCACAGGTGATATTCCTGGGGAGGCCAGATTCTAGGGTCCCCTGGACGTGGATGTCGGGTGTCTGTGTCAGAGCTGAAGAGGAGAGAGAAACAGACCCAGGCCCTGGAGGGGGGGCCCCGAGTGTGCCCCTCAGAGCTGTCTCTGCCCCAGGCCAGCCGCAGCGGCCTGTCCTCCTAGGTCCCCTAGGGCCCCTCCCAGGATGAGAAGACAGGGGGTCCCCTCCCAGCCCTGCCCTGGGGGCCCTCAGGGCCCCTGTGTCTGTGTGTCCTCTCCTTGACACCATCCTTACCTGTTACACGCAGGTAGAGCATCGTCTGTTTATAATTATATTTCACAGAAGGCCCTCTCTCCACCCTAAAGAAGTATGTCCCCGTGTCTCCCTGCCGTGCATCTCTGATGTCCAGGGAGCACTTGTAGGTCCGGGGGTCTCCAAGGAGGTGGAATCGGCCCTGGGTGTCCGTCAGCACCTCACGACCTGGGTTGTTTGTGGCCACTGGACGATCCTGGGGGCTTCTGGCCCCTTCCTTGAACCAGTAGCCGAAAGCTGGGACAGAGTCGTCCCAGTCCTCCCGGGGATAGCGGAAGCCGCAGGGCACGTGGACACACAGGCCCTCCTGCACCATCACAGACCCCTCCACCTGCAGCCAGTATCTCTCGTCCTGAGCCAGGGACCCTGCGGAGGAACAAGGGTCAGCTGCAGCCCTGCCCCGCCCACCCCTCTCCCCGCAGCCCACCCACCTGCCCACAGCAGGGACAGCAGCAGCAGCCGTGGCGGCAACAGCAGCATCTTCGGGGTAAGAGTGATGGGGCCTTCGTGTCACAGGATAGACAGGAAGCCCCACAGGAAGCCCAGAGCTGAGGTCAGAAGGTAGCCGACCACAAAAGAGGAACTCCTCACCCACATGCTGCCGGAGCTGCGTGGACCTTGGGGAGTCACCACTTCTACTTTCCGTGCAAGGCCCTGGTGAGGGTCACGAGCAGCGAATACAGCCCAAAGGCGTCTCCCGGATCCCTGTCCACAGCCTGTCCCTCCCACACCTCTGTCCGCAGGAAATCAGGCCGGTCAGTCCCCGTCAGGTGTGAGATGCAGGAGGAGCAGCCGGGAAAGCTCCATGCATGAAAGACGGGGATGGGTCCCGCCAGGGTGAGAGAGGTGGTGATTAGTTACTGAAATTGTAACAGGGAAGAGTCAATCCTGACTCCATGTTGGATCTGTTTCCTCTACTTTAACCTTTGCTTTCCACTGCTTTTGTTCATTAAAAGGATACTGTCTCTACATAATGGCCTGCCTCGGGGAACCCTGCCCCTCTGCCTGAAGGTTAAAACAAAGTGCCTTGGTTCAGGGAAACGTCTGGACGCTGTTCCACCCGTGGATGGCTGCAAGGGAGAAGAAATGAACACATTCCCTCCCCGAGGCTGGCCATTCCAGGAGATGTTTGCAAAGCTTGTGGCCTTTTTACTTTACTTCCTCATCTCCTCTCCCTCTCTGTGCTGTAAAAGAAACTGGCATCCAAGCCCCAGTAAAATGGTTTCTCAGAGACACTGGTCTGCTGTCTTCTAGGTCTGCCAGATTTCCGAATACAGTTGTCATCCCTTCCCTCAACACCTCACCTCTGATTCACACGCCCGTTGTGAGGCGAGCAGAGCAGGCTTGGACTTGGGAACAAAATGAACACGACAACGGCACAGGTGCACCTCTCCTTTCAGGGGAGTGGAGCACAAGGCAAGAATGCGACAGACTTTGTCTCCACCCTTGAGAACTTCTCCAACGCCCCAGCTCCTGCTGATACAGTGTGAGATAGGGGCAGCCCAGATAGAGGCTTGGAGGAAACCCCATCGCTCCATGCAGCTAGAAGGCGAGTTCCCAGGTGTAAATGGACAGAGAGGATGAGACCAGGATCCAGGAGGGTGGTCACAAGGACATGATCCCACAGGTGGTCCTGAAGCTTCCTGACCTGCTCACAGCCCCCTGCCGCAGGCCTCCCTGCACATGCCAGGCTTGGGAGCCAGTGTGACAGCCAGTGTGACACGGGGGGGATGCCAGTTTTTGGAGGTAGGTGGGCCCTGCCCTTCTCCCTTCCAAGCCTCAGTTTTCTCATCTGTCACATGGAAGGATCACAGAGTTCAACCCTCGTCTGTGGGAGAATCTGATACAAGGACAGAGGTGGGCGTTTTCTACAGACTCTTCTGTGGCTGTCTTGCAGGTCAGGTGTCTGACCCTGCCCATTCCTCAGGGGTCATTCTGAGTCCCACCCTCAGCGAGAAGCTCGTGGTGGTCAGCGCTTCCCTGGGGCTTCCTCCCCTGAGGGCTTTAATGCGGGGCTCAGGGGCACAGGCTCTGCAGCAGATGGCTCTAGGCTGGAGCCGGCTTCCCTAATCTTTGCTGTGCCGCCTTGGGGAGGGGCTTAACCACTCTGTGCAGAGGTGTGCCTATGCTCACACGGTGTTGGAAGCTGAATTGTGTCACGCCCCAAATTCATACGTGCATGTCCTAACCCCCAGTACCTCTAAATGTGATTGCATTTGGAGACAAGGCCTTTAAAGAGGTAATTAATATAAAATCAGGTCATTGGGGTGGGCCTTAACCTAATAGGACTGGTGTCCTTGTAAGAAAGAGAGATTAGGACACAGACACCTACTGGGGGAAGACCACGTGAAGATACAGGGAGAAGACGGCCATCTACGAGCCAAGGAGAGAGGCCTCAGAAGGATGTCTATATACGTGTAACTGAATCACTTTGCTGTACAGCATTAATTAGCACAACACTGTAAAGCAACTGCACTTCAATTAAAAATTTAAAAAATTTAAAATAATAATAAGAAGAAGCCAGCCCTGCTGACACTTTGATCTCAGACTTCCAGCCTCCTGATCTGTGAGGAAATGAATTTCTGTTGCTCAAGCCACCCAGTCGGCCGTACTTCCTTACGGCAGCCCTAGCAAGTGAACCCACGGGGTCACCCCGAAGATTCGACGTGTTCGTACAAGTGGAGGGCTCAGAGCAGCCTAGAGCAGCCCAAATTGACGCAGCCCACACAGTGGCCAGTGGTCAGCCTGCAGGATGGGGCCACTCCAAGGACAGGAGGAGAAAAGGGAATGAAAGAGGTGGTAACCCGGGGACACCGCGGCTTCTCCTCCTGGTCTCAGAGTGGCGGCAGCGAGTGGTGGCGTGAAGCGAGATCTTACTTCGCTGCCCAGGAATTGAACCTGCGGAGCCTGGATGAAAACCAGGAATCCCGGCCACCACACCCCCTGGCCCTTGCCCCCAGTGAAAAATGCATCTCTCACGGAGGCAAAACTGTAAAAACAGGTACAAAGCTTATTATTAGAGACACAGCACAACAACAAGTGGGAGAGCACACAGAGAAACAGTTTGTTTAGTTAAGATACAAGCAAGGCAGAGACGCACACCCGGAGGGAAAGGGTGTGGGCGTCCCCCCGCAATGAGGAAGAGCCCCGTAAAAAGGCGGTTACGTCATTCATATAGGGCCGTTCTTCCGGGTCTTTGTTTACCTTTGGCCAATTATCTGGTTTCTTTTTCCACACCTGACCTGCCCTAGGACCCTCAACAGCATGCGTGCGCAGCTTTTTTCCAAGATGGATTCCAGCCCAGAGGCCTATGGGACGGACTTAGCCTCACATGTTATGGGGTGGTGCCCCCTCCTTTTTGACCCCAAGGAGCCTTTCTGCGCATGTGCAATGTTTCCCTCGCCCCAAGGATGGGAAATGCATGGCCTCTTGATCTTTTAACAGGGTTTGTCCCACTCTGTTCCTGCCATAAAAATGTCCAGTGTCTGGTTATTTACCCTATTTCTGTCGCTGGTTTTTATATCGAGGTGCAGATCTCGAAAGATAGACAGGAGTCCGGTCATAAATATGGAGTCCTGGAGCCTGTTTGTCTCTTGCTTCAGGAAATGTAAACAGGGGGCTGGGAGTGAATGTCCGGCCTGGAGCCCATCTTCTTCTCACCCCAGGACGTGTTAACAAGAGGCCAGTTGTAAAGGTCTAGCCTGGAGCCCATCTGTCTCCTGCCTCACTCCGTGCACCGGCTCTGATCTCTACTCGTTCTTACTCCCCTCTGGCCACACTTCCGCTCCCCTCCCCAGGCCAGGACGTGCCGAACAGGTCGGTGTTCAGGCAGGTCCCTCCACTGGCTGAGCTGGTGGCCGCTCCTGCACCCTGGGTGCCTGTCTCCCATCTGTTGAGCAGTGTCCTGTGGGGTTGGGCTAAGGCGAGGCCACCACTGGAGGAGAACCAGCCAGGGTCAGGAAGGGGGATGGAGACACAATCACAGTCGGGCGTGGCCTGGGCTGGTGCAGCGGGGAGGACGGGGCGGTGAGAGCCCCAAGGAGGGAGAGAGGACATAACCCGGATGATGGGACAGGTGAGCTCATTCCTGACACTACGATGATAACCCTTGACTGTTTCTCAGTCAGGGTTTGGGAAACGGTGGGTGTGAGTGTTCATCCTCGTTTGGCTGTAGGAACTGGGATGCCCTGACTCTGCATTGTTTTTCCAGTCCTGGGGTCCTAAACCGACCTGCCTTCTTACCACTTTCCAGAATTCTCCTTTGGTTGTGTCTTGCACCATTCGCAGGGTTTATAGTTGTGAACAGAGGGAGAAGCAGGGAACAATGGGCCAATGTCATCTTGCCTGGATTGGAAAGCTAACCATCGACCTTTAATGTGTTGAGTCACATCATGCAGGCTGACATTATCATAAATGAAAGTCTGACTTAACTGTTCTTTCTGGGTGTAGGCGCCGGGTTTGGGCACCAAGCCTTTTCTTACACCACACCAGAATCTTTCATCTGTTCAAGTGTCACTTTAGAAACTGGGGCGTCATGCATTATCCCTGCCATGGTTTTGGTACTGCTGGTATATTTGGGGCTGTTTTTGTTTCAGCTGATTTGCAGTAAAATTAGAGTGTTAGGCTTTGTAGGAGGACGTTTACAAGCTCTTGCTTCCCTCTACCTTCTCAACCCAGACTATAATTTTGAACTCACTTTGAAGGATAAGAAGGTGTTAGCCAGATGACTTCATGGGGCTGGGTCTTCCTGGAAGGAGAGATGCAGGTGCTCAAAGACAGTGAGGGATGCATCAGAATGGGTTCTTAGAGAATGGCTTGAGGGATAGGTGGCTTGGGGTACGGTGATGGAGAAGCAGATTGGGTGAGACTAAGAATAACCTGGAACAGAGGTCAGAAAACTACAACCCTGGGGCTGCCTGTTTTTGTGAATAAAATTTTGTTGGCACCCAGCCACATTAATTCGTTTGCAAATTGTCTATGGTTGCTTTTGCACTACAGTTGAATAGTTGCAACGGAGACCCTATGGCTTGAAAAGCCCAAATAGTTACTATCTGGCCCTTTAGCAGAAAGGTCTCCTGACCCCTGACCTAAAACGTCAGGTTGAGAAGCTTGTAAATTATTCTTTGGGCTTGAGGAGAGAGCAGTATTTTGGCTATGGTCAGCTCTAAGATTTAGGAAATTCTCTAAATGTTATTACTTGATTTTGGCCATAGCAGGACTAGTAGAAGACAGGGAGGGTGGAAAGGGAAGATTCAGGAATGGAAAGAGATGGTGCTGGAGGTCCAGTGAAGGAAGGGATCCATGGGAGGGTTTTGAGTAGACAGTGAGACTGACACGTAGCGGATGTGGTGCCCGGGACAGGACATACCCAGCCTCTGGGTGAAATGTGCAAACAAACAAAAAAAATCTTGCCTGCCGTTTCAGTAAACAAAGGATGTTGTCCTCCATTAAACAATCAACCACTGCGGTCTCCCCCGAAGGTGTGCCCTGAGGGGAATTCAGGATGGAGAAAAAAACGATCCTGGCCCTAGATCGTTAAGGCGCATATCTAAGGAATCATTTCCCATCAGCTCAGACTCCTGCATCTTCCCATACATAGAAAAGCTCTAAAAGCTCCAAAGTCATTACTCTGAGACGTCTGATTTTTGTGGTTAGACATCTTTTGATGTTCGACTACATGTTTGTTTGTTTGTTTTCAGCACAAACACCTTTATATCCTGGCTCCTCCCCGACCTCTTTGGAGCAGCTCGTCAGAGCTATGGGAGAGGCTGTCTCCCAGGCTACAGTCCTCAGCAAGGTCCCCAAATAAAACATAACGTGCAACTTTTAGGTGGTGTCCTTTTTTTTCAGTGGACAAAGGTCACAATGTATGAAGACTTCTGTTGCATATCTGGTACTTTCGTTTAATCCTTACAACACCCTCGTGTTGCCGGGCCTCTCACATCCATTTCTCCAAAGCAGAAAACCAAGACATGGAGGGGAACGGTGTCACGCATGCTATCATACTCTCAATGAATGAAAAAGCGTGGATTTGATGCCAGGTCTCTCTGAACGCAAAGCCTAAGATAGTTCCAATATAGCAGGAAAGTCACTAACAGTAGTTCATAAACCCATCACCTATGGGGATGTTAAGTCTCTAAGGATTAGCCTGTGGGTCCCCCTTCCTGTGGAGGAAATGGACGTTCTGGCTGAGGCTGAGGCCGCGTTCGGTTCCTCACTTGGTCCTGTTCTCCGCGTGTTCTGAGTGGGTGCTCTCCTCAGGATGGTGCATCCCATGGAAGCTGAGGGAGGCGTAATGCAGCTCCTCCTCCATCCCCAAGGTGGGGGTGGCCCCTGCCGAGCTCGTGGGGTAAGGAGGATCCTCTAACTTGGACTCTTGCCGGTGATCCTGGATGGAGAGCAAAGGAAGGGGTCAGATCAAGGTAGTTTCGGGGGGAGAAGGGAGAGAGGGTCCAGGAAGTGAATTTGACTCTGGGACAGAGCGTCTATTCATTCTTCCATTCTGTTACCAAACGTTTCTGAAGGTGCCATTTATTCCGTCATCCAACAAATGTAATGCTATAGATTGTTTTCCAGTTCTACTGAGCACCCACACAGACCTATGGAGAAAATATTACTATGTTACAGGGAGAGAAACGAAGTCTCAGAGAGGGTAGGTTCTTCCCAGGGTCACACATCTATCACAAACTCAACTCCTGGCCCTCTGAGGTTTCCTGAGGTTTTCCATCAACAGGAGGGCGTTTATGGAAAAACTCACTTTTCCTGTGTGTCTCTCCTTTACTCTTACCACACTCGCAGCGCTTCTGACACCAGATGTGTGGGTTCTTTGTACACCCACACCGAGGAATTCTCCCACGCCAGCTGGGTGTCCTACAACGTAACTCAGTTCTGATACTATCTGCCTGGAGATAGTGTCAGATCCCACTGGTTAAGGGCTCAATCCCATGAGACTGCCTCCCCCCCCACTTCACATGTCCATCACAAGTCCAGGTTGTCACCTGTGCTTCTGACCAGCTGGCTAGAAATCAGAGGTTCCTATGACCTCCTCCTCAGGTTTGATTAATTTGCTAGAGTGGCTCACAGAACTCAGGAAAACCATTTACTTACTAGATTACTAGTTTATTATAAAAGGATATAGCTTAGGAAGGCAGGAAAAGTCCGATGAAGAGACACACAGGGCAAGGTATGTGGGAAGGGGGGCAGGGTTTCCATCCCCTCTCAAGACACATCACTCTCCCAGCACCTCCACTTGTTCACCAGCCAGAAGCTCCCTGTACCCCATCCTATTGGGATTTTTATGGAGGCTTCATCATGATTAAGTGATGCATCTCTCCAATGCGTCAGGTTTGTCCCAACCTCTGAGCCCAGCACTTGTGGCTCCCTCTGTTTAGAGCCCTTCAACGACTCTCTTTCAGGGGCTCACACTGTGTTCCTTCCCTTCCTGCAGGTGTTTTCTCAAAGACTCCCACCCCCAGAACTGTCCCTCCCATTGCATTTCCCTCCATAGCTCTCATTTCCTGTATATTTTCCCTACTTACCTGTTCCTTGCTTTCGCCACAACCGCCCCACTCCCCTCAGTAAATGTAAGTCCTTGACAGCAAGGGACATTTTCCACTCGTAACATGTGTCTCCGTAAAAACACAGACATTACCCAAGTTCTCAGAACAATCAACAAGTGGGAGATAGTTGCTGAAGGAATAAGTGAAGGCATGGGTGATGGATTCGCTCAGAAACCTCGGTGATGGCCGTATTAGTCATAGCTCAAGAAATGAATGAAAGTCAGGGATCAGAGGGTAAGCATGAGTAGGGCTGGTTGATACGGACACGTGAGGAGAAGGGGGCAGATGGGCAATGATTCTGAGGGGCAGAAATCTTACTTTGCTTGAGCAAGCCTGTTTGGAAGAAGCGCAGCGTTAAAGCTGACTCTGGTTTTCCCGCCCTAAATGTCAATCAAGTTGCTAGGCACTGGAGAAATAGTGCATTTCACACTTGGGCAGGATGGGACGACTGTCTAATACAGATGCAGGCAATGCAGACGCAGGCAATGCAGATGTTTGGGGGAAGGTGGGGAGGCTTCAGCAGGATAAGAACTAAGTGGGGAGCTCAGCTCAAAGGGAGCGTTTGTATCAAGCTGTATTTAGAAGAAACACAGACGTGCTTTGCAGTATATCAGTGCAGGAAGAGGTGATGGGGGAAAGGCATAGATCTCTGTTTGGGAGTCAGGAACAAGAGTACCAGGGATGAATTGGAGAACCCAGCAGGAGTATATTTAGGGATGTATTCACCATGTGTTTCTGATGTTTTGACAACTGGGGCTTTGTTAACCCTCGAGGGATTGCCCCTGCCAGTGCTAGTCAAGTTCTAGAGATTCTAAGGGGTCTGCCTGCAAGCCTGCCCTTCATATTGCAAATCGATCAGCCCAAACCACTTCCTTTATCAAACTCTTACTCTCTGGACCATTATCCTGCTCTCATCGCCCCGGGGCCAGGTACCAGAAAACCAGAGACAACCCCTACACCCCAGAGCATTCTGAAACCATTCAAACTAGACAGTCCTCAGTCTGCTTACCCTGCCTGTTCCTTCCCACATAAACCACAAAATCTCTTGCCCAGGTTTCCTCCTCACTCCCTCTGCCTCTTGACAGACCCTTGTGCTGCCTCTCATGGCCCTGCAGGGTGTGGCACGCCCCCTCCTCTTGGGAACTGTACTACCTGTCTTTTTTGTGACAATCGTCTCCTGATCTGTTGGCCTCACACAGAGGAATCATAATAAATCCTACATTTTCAAAAAAGCAGGAAGGGGAAGAGCTCATTTCTGGACATGCTGAATGGAGCATGGCTGTGGGCCACCCCGGGAGATCTGCAGGGCACGCTGCATTGCCGGGATGCCCGTGTCACTCACCGGGGAAGTTGGTCCTATGGCAGGCTGGATGTCCTCCATACCCACTGCAGTCCTGGCTGCTTTCTTCCTGTAGGTCTTCGCTCTGTTGGGAGACACTAGGGTCTGTGACACAGGGTGTCTCTTTTGAGGCTGGAGTGAGTGACTAAGGCAGATCAAGAGTAGGGTGAGCCCAACATATTCAGAAAAAACCATAATTCGAAAAGATACATGCACCCCAACGTTCATAGCAGCACATTTACAATGGCCTGGATGTGGAAGCAACCTAAATGTCCATCGACAGAGGAATGGATAGAGAAGATGTGGCACATATATACAGTGGAATATTACTCAGCCATGAAAAAGAACAAAATAATGCCATTTTCTGGGACATGGATGGACCTAGAGATTGTCATACTGAGTGAAGTAAGCCAGACAGAGAAAGGCAAATGTCATGGCTTATATGTGGAATCTAAAAAAATGGTACAAATGGACTTATTTACAAAACAGAAATAGAGTCACAGACGCAGAAAACAAACTTATGGTTACCAAGGGGGAAAAGGGGTGGGATAAATTGGGAGATTGGGATTGACATATACACACTGCTACAAATAAAGCAGATAACTAATAAGGACCTACTGTATAGCACAGGGAACCCTGCTCACTACTTTGTAATGACATATGGGAATAGAATCTACAAAAGAGTGGATATATGTGTATGCATAACTTATTCACTTTGCTGTACACCAGAAACTAACGCAACATTGTAAATCAACTCTACTCCAATAAAAAATAAAAATTAAAAGGGTAGAGGGAGCCCAGGAGCCTTTATAACAAGACTGTAACAAGGTCCCTTCTCCCTCCCGGCTTCTGGATCTCGGACCAGGGCTGGGAACACACTCATGTCTGGCTGGGTGTCTACGAGCTGGATCCTCACTACCCCTGCAGCGCCCCACCCTTGCTCTGGGTCCGCACAACCCCTCCAGGCCCCTCTTCTCCTCCACTGGCCCACAGCCAACCCAACTCACGTGAAGAAGACGAGGCACAGGCAGAGAACAAGCAGCATGGTGACACAAGCTCCCCCAAGGGCCCCCTCAATCACTCCTGCCCTGGTCCCCAATTTTCCTGCATACAAGAGAGACTCGGGGAGAATTCCAATCTTGGTGAGGAGATATAAGTCTCCTCCTCTCCTTAGCAGGTAGAGAGGAGTGCCCCTCCCTTCCCACCGAGGGTTCAGCCCCTAGGTTCCCCCACCGTTTGTAGGACCTCAGCCTTGTCCAAAAGGACAGTCTATGCCACACTTCCTCTCCAGCCCACATACTCTCAACAAACTTCAGCTCTTCGTGGAGTCAGCTATTTCTCCATCCAGGGTCTCTCTGCAAAAGACTCCAGACCTGGCCACAGCAGAGCCATGAGGTTCTGTGCCCCGTGGACATTCCAGAGAGACAGACAGACAGAGAGCACTGTGGGATGCTGAAGGGCCTTGTCTCTCCTTCGTTCCAGGGAGGGGGTCTAAATCTGCTCTCCTGGCCTCTATTGGCCCTGTCACTCAGGGTCCACGGTGATCTTTTGTGCCTTCAGAAGGAGGTGGCAGCAGGAAGCCCAGACAGCTCTCCTGGCCCTGCCTGGTGGCACCCCGACACCCGGGGCAAGGGATGTGCGTCTGGGCGTCACCTGTCAACAGATTGGTGGGCACTGCTGAGACAGCCCTAATGGGGCTCTGCCCAGACGGGCGACCAGATGTTATGACCAGTGGGAATGCAGCAGTGAGGGGAGCGCTGGGCTCCAGAGAGGGCTCAGGGTGAGGGCTGAGGGGCTGACAGTCACAAAAATGGTCCAAAGAGATGTTGGGATAATGAAACTATTCTGTATGATACTATAATGGCAGATACATTTCATTATACTTTGTCCAAACGCATGAAATGTACAACAGCAAGAGGGAACCCTAATGTCAATCATGCACTTTGGTTGAAAATGACGTGTCAGTGGAGATTCATCGATTGTAACAGGTACCCTCTGGTGGGGCAGGCTGTTGGGGGGAGGCCATGCGTGTCTGGGAAAGTGCAGCGGGGACAAGGGAAGTCTCTTTACCTTCTGACGAATTCTGCTACGAACCCAAATCGGTTCCTAAAGATAAAAGTCTACTTAAAAAATGCCCGCCCGCAAGGCCTTCGGTGACCGGAGAAAGATAAAGATCATATTTAGAAGAGGCAGAGAGGGAGGTGTGGGTCACTTTGGCAAGACCAGAGTCGGAAGATACTGCCGGAAGAGACCTAATGGGGGCTTCTTGTGTCTAAATGCAGGACCACTCCCGACCTGCACCATTTGAGCTCTGAAAGTGCAGCTCTGACCCAACCTGGAAGAGAACCCACTCCAGTCAATGCCCCATGGATGGGGGGGGGGGGCTCCATCTTACCTGTGCCATCCCCAGAGCACACACCACTTCCTGTGCTCTGTGGAGCACCTAAGAGAGGAAGACAGGATTTCCTTCCTCAGTGAGAGGACTGGGGTGATATAAGCGTAGGCATCCCCCCCACACACACCCAGAAGCCACAGAAATGCAAGAGGGACAGGGCTTCTGTCTTCTAGGCCCTCCTACTCAGCCAGGTCTCCAGGCAACAACACCCAGCATCCCCGGCCTGGCCCACCTGCCCCCATCCCCTCACGCCCCAGGCATCACGGCGCAGCGCTCACAGGTGACACTGAGCTGGATGGTCCTCTCCACGATCACACCGCTTGCGGGGAACATCACCTGACAGGTGAGATTGGTGCCATTGTCCTGGGGCTGTGGGGTGATGGTGAGCACTGAGGACAGGTGAGTCCTGGGGCCCAGGGAGGTGAGGGCGGCTGACGTCCAGGAGAAGATGGGGGGCATGCCCTGCTCACAGGCCCAGGGCACAGAGCAGGTCAGGTTCCCGGGGCGGCCCGCCTCCAGCGTCGCAGGAGTGAGGATGTGGGGTGTGTGGTTCAGGGCTGATGAAGAGCGGGGAGACGAGGTCAGGAGGAGGGTTAGAGGTGCAGCCCTGAGATAAGCTTCAGGCTTTGGTCCAGTCCCTCTTTCTGACCCCCCACTTGCTTTACCCCCGACCCCTCCCAGGAGGAGGTCCTATCCGAGTCCTGCCCTGGGGCTCCAGGTCCTTCCCCCGAGGCCTCTCCCGGACCCCGCTCCTTACCCGTCACATGCAAGGAGAGCAGGTTAGACTTATAACTCCGTAATGTCTTTCCTCTTTCCACATGAAAATAATATGAACCTTGATCCCTCCTCCTGGCGTCTCTGATGTCCAGGGAGCAATCGTTTCCATGGTCCCCTAGGAGGTGGAATCGGCCTTGGGTCTCGTCCTGAACTTCACGTCCTGCGTTGTTTGTGGCCACAGGGGCAGCCAGCCTCTCATCGGCCCCTTCCCGGAACCAGTAGCCGAAAACTGGGGCGGTTTTGTCGCTCTTTTTCCAGCGATAGGAGAAAAAGCAGGGCACGCGGACACACAGGCCCTCCTGCACCGTCACGGAGTCCTGCACTTCCAGCCAGTATTCGCTGTCCTGAGCCAGGGACCCTGCGGGGAAACGAGGGTCAGCTGCAGCCCCTGCCCTGCCCACCCCTCTCCCCGCAGCCCACCCACCTGCCCACAGCAGGGACAGCAGCAGCGGCAGCATCTCTGAGACGGAGGGCCTCTGGGCGTCCTGTGTGTGAAAAGAGAAGGGGCAGGAGAGAGGGAGGTAAGGCTGCGGGGAGACCCACGGGAAGCCGGGGAGGAACACAAGACCCAGCTGTTCACAGAAGAGGAACTGCAGAGCCGGAGCTCGGCCCCCCTCCGCACAGAGCGGACGGACACCCCTCGGTCCAGAGACCCCGGAGACCTGCCCAGAGAGGAGCAGGCAAGGAGGAGAGCCCTGTCCTGCCCCCCATCTCGGGTGGGTCCTTCCAGCACCAGAGCCTCTGAGGACACGGAGGCGTAGGACACGGTGAGCCTCCTAAGGTCCTCCCGTCTGAGCGCCGCTGTCTACACCAGGGAGCCGCTCAGCTCCTCTCTTGACCTGGAGGGTCCCAGCCTCACCTGGACCCTCGGGTGGTCGGTCCTGCAAGATGTAGGGTTCTTTAGGGTCTGTGTGAACGTCTGGGGCAGAAGACAAGAAGGGGCTCCTGGGTGACGTGAAGGCAGCAGCCAATCATGCCTTCACTCCTTCCCCCAACACTGAGCATCTTGGGCTGCTGACCTGGAGACCAGAAGGGATACGGCTGGCCTGGTCCCTGCCCGGGAGATGCTCCCACCCGGGCCCATCACTTCCTCCCCAAACAGGCAGCAGTGTCGGGCTTTAGAGCTGCATCAGTGGTGAGATTGCCGAGAGTCCGGCAGCATACTCGGTATTTTCTAAAAATATGACATGGGATGTTTTTTTCACTTCTACTATGTTGATTCACAAACTTTTTTTTTTTTTTTTTTTTTTTTTTTTTTTTTTTTTTTTTTTTTGATTCACAAACTTTTAATGGCATTTTCAGAATAAAAACCATGTAGCATCTTCATGTAAAACAAACGGGCGAGCACACGTTCTATGTCAGTGCAAAGGAAATTTCCTTTTTTAACGGGCCTCCAAATTATTTATTTTTCAATTTAGTTTCATTTTTATCTTGTATTGGAGTAGAGTTGATTTACAATGTTGCGTTAGTTTCAGTTGTACAGCAAGGTGATTCCGTTATACATATACATCTATCTATTCTTTTTCAGACTTTTTTCCAATATAGGTTATTGCAGAATATTGAGTAGACTTCCCTGTGCTATGCATTGTCCTTGTTGAGTGTCGATTTTATATATAGTAGTGTGTATGTGTTAGTCCGAAACTCCTAATTTATTCCTCCCGCATCCCTCTCCCCTTTGGTAACCATAAGTTTGTTTTCTATGTCTGTGAGTCTGTTTCTGTTTTGTAAATGAATTTACTGGTATTATTTTTTAGATTCCACCTGTAAGTGATATTATATAATGTTTGTCTCTGTCTGACTTACTTCACTTAGTATGATAATCTCTAGGTCCATCCATGCTGCTGCAAATGGCATTATTTCATTCGTTTACAGCTAGCTAATGTTCCATTATATATATTCATATATATATCTCACATCTGTATCCCTTTATCTGTGGATGGACACTCAGGTTGCTTCCATGTCTTCGCTGTTGTGAACAGTGCCGCTATGGACATTGGGCTGCACGTATTTTTTGAATTAGACGTTTCTTCGGATATATGCCCAGCAGTGGGATTGCTGGATCATATGCTAACTCTATGTTTAGTTGTTTTTTTTGTTTTTCTGTTTGTTTTTTTTTTGCAGTACGCGTCACTGCTGTGGCCTCTCCCGTTGCGGAGCACAGGCTCCGGACGCGCATGCTCAGCGGCCATGGCTCACGGGCTCAGCCGCTTCGCGGCATGTGGGATCTTCCCGGACCGGGGCACGAACCCGTGTCCCCTGCATTGGCAGGCGGACTCTCAACCACTGCGCCACCAGGGAAGCCCACTATTTTTAGTTTTTTAAGGAACCTCCATACTGTTCTCCATAGTGGCTGCACCAGTTTACATTTCCATCCGCAGTGCAGAGGGGTTCCCTTTTCTTCACACCCTCTCCAGCATTTATTATTTGTAGACTTTTTGATGATGGCCATTCTGACGGGTGTGAGGCGATACCTCATTGTAGTTTGGATTTGCATTTCCATGAGGATCCTTTTCAAATGAAAGTTCAATCCTATCTCTGCTCTCCTCAAAGGCTTCCGGATACTTGCATTGGCCTGGAAGCCCTTGGGATAATTGTCTCTTACGTGAACACAGAACCTGCTTTCTTCCGCTCTCAAGTCTTGGCTCAAACATCACCTCGGGCACACTCTCAGCGATAGAAAATAGCCCCAAATGTCACGTGTTCGCCCCCTGCCTGATGCCTCTCCAAACACATATTACCATCAAACAGACTCAATACTTTTTCTTATTGTTTAATGTTTCTATCCTTCTTATATCCAGAAAGACAGCTTTGTGATGACACAGATTAAAAAAAAATTTTTTTTATTAAAACATAGTTATTTACAATGTTGTGTTTAATGTCTGCTGTCCAGCAAAGTGCCTTAGTTATTCATATACATATAATACATATTCTTTTTCATATTCTTTTCCATTATGGTTTATCACAGGATATTGACTATAGTTCACTATGCTGTACAGTAAGACCTTGTTTATCCATTCTATATATAATAGTTCACATCTGCTAACCCCAAACTCCGAATCCATCACCCCCCCGCCCCCGAGGTAACCACAAGCTTATTCTCTATGCTTGATGACAGAGATTTTTTTTTTTTTTTTTTTGCGGTACGCGGGCCTCTCACTGCCGTGGCCTCTCCCGTTGCGGAGCACAGGCTCCGGACGCGCAGTCTCAGCGGCCATGGCTCACGGGCCCAGCCGCTCCGCGGCACGTGGGATCTTCCCGGACTGGGGCACGAACCCGTGTCCCCTGCATCGGCAGGCGGACTCTCAACCACTGCGCCACCAGGGAAGCCCGATGACAGAGATTTTTGATGCTGTGTTCACTCTTGCCCCCTGGGAACCTCCAACAAGGGGGCACAGAGTACATGTTCAATAGTTCTTGCCGAATAGTCTATAATTAAGTGTATGCCACTCTTCCACCCAAAACCAGACAAGGAAACACACACACACACACACACACACACACACACACACACACACACGGTGACATTTAAGACTGAGCCTGAGGATATGCTCAGGACTTAGAGACGCAGGAATGGAGGGGGAAGGATGTTTCAGGGGAAGGGACTGCACATACAAAGTCTCAGAGTCACAGAGGTCTGGCCAGGCTGGGTGTGGAGATGTGGGGAGATGCAGGGAGAGGAGGGATCTGGGTGGAGAGTCCAGCAGGGCAGAGCCCGCCAGGGCTGCAAATCCAGCCAGTGGTGTGTGCACCTTGGTCTCTGGCCGTGGAGAGGAAACACAGCTGTCCGTGCTGTGCAGCAAGTGGATGGTAACCGTCTCTGCGAACAGTCCGGAGGCCTGTGTTTCCCAGGGAGATGGAGGCAGGAGGTGGGTGGGTTCAGAGACCCAGGGAAGAGATGAGGCTGCTGGAACGACTGGGGTCAAGATGGGAAGGAGACGGGCAGCAGGACGAGCTGTGCATAGGAGGAAGGATGGACAGCACTTAATGATTACTGGATTCTGGAGAAGAGAAGCGGGATGAAAGGGGGCAAACCCCGTCCTTCCTTCTGGCCTTAGAGATGGGGGCTACCTTGTCATCAGTGTGACAGGGAACCCAGCAGAGAAGTGGGTTTGGGGAGGAAGATGGCAGCTCCACTTTGGGTATGCTGAGTGGAGCAATCCTGGGGGACATTCTGGGGCAGGTGTGCAGTGGGATGTTGGGTGGTAGGATGCCGACATCACTCACCCAGAGGGGTAACCTGGAATGGCGTTTGCAATAGACGCGCCCCCTGCAGGCCTGGCGTTTGCATCTGACACGCCTCCTGCCGGCCTGGCTGCCCTCCTCCTGCGGGACGTCACTCTGAGCCAGAGAAGAGACCAGGCTCTGGTCAGATCGGGTGCCGCGGGCCGCAGACTCACCCTGTTCCTTGTTCAGGGGCGGGGGGATGACTGAGGTGGGAGAGGGCAGGTCTGGCCCCACAGACTCTCTAGAGCACAGTGGCTACCTTCAACCCTGACACTGGGCGGGGAGGAGCCCCTGCCCCAGGGGACTCCTCACCGCCCCCGGGGACTCCTCACCGCCCCCAGGCTCCGCACCCCATTCCCCCTTCCCGTCAGCCTCCTGCCGGCCCCGCCCCCGCCCCCTCCAGCGCTGGTTCCAGGGTGCAGCCACCTGTGCCCTGCCCTCCCCACCCATCCCCTCCCCCCCTCCCTGGGGGTGCTCACAGGAGGGCGATGAGGACCAAGAAGAGTAGCGGGATCTTGACAGCCGCTTCCCAGATGGCCGTCAGAATCACCTGTGCTGCGACGCGCCCCGACTGCCCTGCAGGAAAGTGGGAGCAGGATGGAATCATCTGCTGGACCTCAATCCTGTGTCCTTCCGCTCCCAGGAGGACTCTGGACGTTGGTCTTCCAGGCTTCCCTCATCCACCGGATGCCGAACCCCATGTGCCCGGGGTATCAGCGCACCCCATGCCCTTACCTTCCAGCAGCTGAACAGAAAACAAAAATGCATAAGTTGGACTTCATGAAAATGAAAAACCCGGCTCATCAATCGACTGAGAAAGTGAAAAAACCACCCATTTAATGGGAGAAAATATTTGCAAATTATGATAGATTCGATATGTGTGTGATATCCAGCCTATATAAAAGCTATATAAGAAACAATTCAAGGGCTTCGCTGGTGGCTCAGTGGTTGAGAGTCCGCCTGCCGATGCAGGGGACGCGGGTTCGTGCCCCGGTCCGGGAGGGTCCCACGTGCCGCAGAGCGGCTGGGCCCGTGAGCCATGGCCGCTGGGTCTGCGCGTCCGGAGCCTCTGCTCCACAACGGGAGAAGCTGCAGCAGTGAGAGCCTTGCGTACCGCAAAAAAAAAAAAACAAAAAAACACGATGAGATATTTCTTCACACCCACTAGCAGGCTCGAATTTTTTTTTAAGGAAAATAACGTCAACAAGGGTCTCGAGACATTGGAACCCTCATACATTGCTGGTGGGAATGTAAAATGGTGCTGCCAGTGTGGAAAACATCTGGCATTTCCTCAGAAATTTAAAATTAGAAACGACCATTTGACCCAGAAATCTCACTCCTAGGTATATACCCGAGAAAACTGAAATCAATGATCCAAAAAAAAAAAAAGGAAAAGTATAGCAACGTTCATAGCAGCATTGTAATAGCCAAGAAGTGGAAACAACCCAAATGTCCATCCACTGCTCACTGGATGAAGAGAAGCTGGTGCATCCACGCAATGGAATGTTATTCAGACAAAAAGGACTTGATACTGATACATGCTCTACGGATGATGCTTGAAAACGTTTAGCGAAAGAAGCTGGACGCAAAAGGCCACTGTTTTGTAACATTCCACTTGTATGACGTATCCACTACAGGCAGGTCCAGAGACACGGAGAGCAGATCAGTTGTTGCCAGGGGCTGGGGAGGGGAGTGTGGGGAGTGACTACTTCATGGGTACCAGGCTTCTCTTTGGGGTGATGAAAACATCAGATGGATGGAATTAGGTAGTGGTGATGGTTGTATAACATCGTGAATGTTCTCAAAGCCAACTAGTGTACGTTTTAAACTGGCTAAAATGGTGAATATTATTTTATCTGATTTTTCCTCAATAGAAAATAATGCATTTAGGGACTTCCCTGGTGGTGCAGTGGCTAAGAATCTGCCTGCCAATGCAGGGGACACAGGTTTGAGCCCTGCTCTGGGAAGATCCCACATGCCGCGGAGCCACTAAGCCCATGTGCTACAACTACTGAGCCTGCGCTCTAGAGCCCACGCACCACAGCTACTGTCTCCCGGGCACCTAGAGGCCATGCTCTACAACAAGAGAAGCCACCACAGTGAGAAGCCTGTGCACTGCAACGAAGAGTAACCTCACTCGTAACAGCTAGAGAAAGCCCGCATGCAGCAATGAAGACCCAATGCAGCCAAAAATAAATTAAAAAAAAAAAAAAACCTTCTCTGAAAGCCACTGGGGAGGGGAGTTCAGGTCATTTGAGTACAAACTACTCATTCTCCCTGCTTGGTGCCCTGCGATAAATGCTGTACTTTCCTTCACCACATCTTGGTATCAGTGGATTGGCTTTGCTATGCGTCGGGGAAGCAGACCCAAGCTTGGTTTGGTAACAGAGTGTTGGTGGTTCTGTGTGGGTGTCTGGGGCATAACAGATGAGTAAGGGTCTTAGGTAACTGTTGGAAGCAGTTCACCCATTCATTCATTCACTCCGTCATTTTTTCACTCAACAAACACAGAGTGAGCGTCTGGTCTGTGATGAGTCTGGAGGCAAAGAGGAGACACAGCCAACTCTATACATGTCCTGATGCTCCCCGCCACCCCGGGGAGACACAGACAAATCTACAAGCGTCTGGTGGAGACCCTGAAGGTGGAAACACGGGCTGGGGCAGCAGGGTTACAGGCTTTGTCAGCAGGTTGCTTTGGACACAAATGATCAACTGGACATGGCCTGGACTCTGAGGGGACAATAACGAAGATTCTCAGCTCTTGGACCCTGCTGTGGGCCCAGGGTCAATGAAGAGGCCAAATCGCCCAGAGGGTAGATCAGGGGAGGGGGGCTCTTCTCACCTCTTCCCTCATTCTCGCTGCTCATGTGACACCTGGCATTTCACAGTGCCCTCAGCTGGCCTTCAGGTCTTGCTTTATTTCTCACCTCCCTTCGTCCTGGGCTGACACTCTGTCATCCTGCCACTCCTGCTGGAGGCCACACCTGCGCCCACAATTGACCCCCGGTTCCCGCGAGAGGATTTGATGGGCTCGTTTGAATAATCCCACTGCTGATTGGGAACCTATCTTAGTCAGCTCAGCTTCTGTAACAAAACGCCAACCAGGTGACTTGAACAAACACATTTATTTCTCACAGTTCTGGAAGCTGGCAAGTCCGAGATCGCAGTGTCAACAAATTTGGTTCCTAGTGAGAGCTCCCTTCTTGGCTTACAGATAACTGCCTTCCTGCTGTGTCTTCACAGGGTCCTTCCTCATAGCATGCATGTGGCAGGGAGTGTGGCGGGGAGAGGGAGATCGCTCTTTCTCTTCCTCTTCTTATAAGGCCATCAATCTTAGGACTCCACCCTTATGATTTTATTGAATCTCAATGATCTTGGAAAAGCACTCTGAATAAGTCAGTGCTGGGGAGTTAAGGCTTCAACATATGAATCTGCGGGGGACACCATCCCGTCTGTAGCATTCAGGTTCCATGGGGTCCTCACATTCCGTCTTGTCCTCTTCATAGGAAATTCCATACCTGTCACATGCAAAGAAAGCAAGCCACATTAGTAATTATATTCTGTATCTCCTCTCTCCACTGGAAAGAAATATGTCCCATTCGCCATCATCCTGGTTTCCAGGATGCTGAAAGCACAGCTATGTTTCCCAGGGTCCCCCAAGGAGTTGGAATCACCCCCTGAATCCCAACCTGCAATATCTAGTCCAGGTGGGTTGTGGCCACACAGGTACATCCTTACCAGGTTTGTCCCTCTTCTGGAACCAGTAGCCGCAGGCAGGTGTGGATTCATTCCAGCCATCCCGAGGGTAGGAGATGGCGCAGGACACAGGGATGCACAAGCCCTCCTGTATCATCAAGGACTTATTCACTTCCAGCTGGAAATCCAGATGCTCAGCCTGAGGCCCTGGGGGTGAGAGGCTTGACCTCAGCCCTCGCCCCCATCCTACTTACTCATTCCCACACGGTAGGGGCAGCTCCAGCTCTGGAATGGGAAGGGCCAAGCCCTTTTCTGGCGTCTAGGTCCCCTCTTTCAAGGAACCAAGAGCGCTAAGACCAAGAGGAGGTCCTGAAAACAAGTGTGTGTGGGGGGAGGGGGAGAGAGGGAGGGGCAGGGAGGGAGAGAGAGAGAGAGAGAGAGAGAGAGAGAGAGAGAGAGGGAGAGGAGTCTTAGACCTGCTCTCATCAGAGCTAGGCTGTCTTGGGAGATGGTCCTCACTTACTCGTTTTTCAGAGAGACACTGAAGTCCAGAGAGGGCAACGGACAACCCAAGATACTCGGAAAGGCAAGATCTGCTCCGCCGTCTCCTGGCTGCCTCTCCATGTCCTGCCCTTTGGAACCCGCTTTGCACGCCAGGGACCAAGGCACTCCCGGGCAGGCATGAGTCACTACTTCTCATCATGCTGGCCTATTATTCCTGCTGGGGATTAGTTCTGGAGCAGCCCGCGTTGGCTTTAAAGGTAGAAGGGTGTGGAAGAACCCCAAGTGAGCTGAGGGAGGAAGATTTTCACTCCTTCGTTTAATTAGCAATACAGAGTGAACACATTCAGTGCACCAGGGGCTGGGACTAAGACCTGGCCTCACCGCTCACTGTTTAGTGGGGTGGGTCGTAGGCAATTCCAGCATTTCGGTGATAGGAGCTGGAACAGCGGAAGAGCAGAGCCCTCGCTCTTCTAGGTTTTCCCCTGAATCACCACACATCTAATCCCAACATCTGTTTGTTTTAAAAGGTGGGGGTGGGGGGGTCATTACTACCATCCGGTGGCCACAACCTGAACCTCTGCTTCTGTAATTTCCCACGTGAAGAGGTGGTCCAAAACAGCAGCTCACTACAGGTTTCTATGAAAGAATGCTTGAGTACACGGATGAAGGCTGTTCCTCTCCGCCTAATTCAAAGTGCAAAACTGCTCTGGAGCTTGCATCCCACATCAATCTTTTTTTTTTTTTTGCGGTACGCTGGCCTCTCACTGTTGTGGCCTCTCCCGTTGCGGAGCACAGGCTCCGGATGCGCAGGCTCAGCGGCCATGGCTCACGGGCCCAGCCGCTCCGCGGCACGTGGGATCTTCCCGGACCGGGGCACGAACCCTTGTCCCCTGCATCGGCAGGCGGACTCTCAACCACTGCGCCACCGGGGAAGCCCAATCTTTTTTTTTAATGGAGGCTTTTGCTTTGGGCAGCACCTCCTTTACTCAAGGTTAACACGTGCGACTGTCTCTCTTGCTTTCCACATGCTCTGAGCACCTTGTACGCGTGTGCCCGGAGATGCCTGATTCACACAGACTACTGTTTATTCTGTGGTGGGAAGGGCAAATTGTGTCTGGTATGAAGGCAGGACATAGGTTTGTATCAGTGTGCGGTAAGGTTCTGTTACAAAATTTCCTGTGTAGCAGCCACGAAAAGCCCTCCTCTCTCTCTGCAGAAGTTCCTGGAATGCTACTTTTTACCAACCTCCCATCTAGTGCAGAGAAGCCAGAACAGAATCTACTGCGAAACCGCGGTTCACCAAACGAGGATGAGGGAGGGCATTCTTGCCTGTTTGAGACCACCCCCCTTTGGGGATTTTCAGAGGCAGAAATCAGGTTGTGGCCATCAGATGGCAGTAACAATTCCTCAACTTCTAGTCTTAATTAAACCCAACAGCTATTGGAATCAGGTGACAGGTTATCTGAGACTTGTATGATTAGCCAGATGTAGTCCAGTTAAGGTTGAAGCATGTTAGAGTGAGCATTTAGTGTCGATTAATTACTGTTCTAAATTATTTACCTACAACAGATCCTCTGAGCCTTACGACCACCTGCCGAGGTCAGTAGTGATGATCCATTTACCGGTGATGAGGTTCAGAGATGTCAACTCGTTTTCTTTCTTTTTTTGCTTTAAATTGCGTATTGAGATATAATTTATATATGAATTTATATATCATACAATTATATACGGTATCATTTATATATGATATAATTTATAAACATGGGACATATTTAATGTATGCAATCGATGAGTTCGGACATATGCATTTACCTGTGAAACAATGACCACAACCAAAATAAGAAAAATACCCATCACCTCCCAGAGTTTACCTGTGCACCGTACTGGTAACTACAGGCGCTATGTTGTACAGCAGATCTCTAGAACTCATTCATCTTGCATAACTGAAACTATATCCCCATTTCCTCTCCCTCAAGCCCCTGACAACCACCACTCCATTCTCTGCTTCTCTGAATTTGCCTATTTTCGATACTTCATAGAAGTGGAATCAGGAAGCATTTGTCTTTCTGTGGCTGACTTATTCCACTTAGCACAACGCCTTACAAGAAATGCTTGAGAGGGTTCTTCAAGTTGAAACGAAAGGATGGTAAAGAACAACATGAAAGCATGTGGGAGCGTAAAACTCACTGGTAAAGGCAGACAAAGAGAGAAATACAGAATACTGTAACAGGGCAATGGTGGTGTGTAAATCACTTTTAATTTGAGTCTGAAAGTATCCACTATTTGTTCATGGATACATAAGATAAAAAGATATAAGTTGCCACACGAAGAACGTAAAGTGTTGGGGGTGAAATTGTAGCATTTGGTTATGGGATTAAAGTTAAACCGTTGTCAACTTATAATAGACTATTACCGCATGGCGATATTTCATGACCCCGCTTTCTAGAGAGCAGATCCAGCTCTTGCTTGGAGACAAGATTTGAATCTCATCTTCCTGTCTGTAGAGCAGGGGTCCCCAACCCCCGGGCTGTGGACCGTACCGTCCTCGGCCTGTTAGGAGCTGGGCCGCACAGCAGGAGGTGAGTGGAGGGCGAGCGAGTGAGCCAAGCTTCACCTGCTGCTCCCCACTGCTCCCCACTTCTCGCATTACCGCCTGAACCATCCCCCCTCCCTGCGCCTGTCCATGGAAAAATTACCTTCCACGAAACCGGTCCCTGGTGCCAAAAAGGTTAGGAACCGCTGCTCTAGAACATCTGGGTTTTTGTTTGTTTGTTTGTTTGTTTTTTAAACTGAAGTATAGGTGACTTACCATGTTGTGCTACTTTCAGGTGTACAACAAAGAGATTCAGACTTATATACTCTTTTCCTTGATAGATTATTACAAAATACTGAGTAGAGTTCCCTGTGCTATACTGTAGGTCCTTGTTGGTTATCTCTTTTATATGTAGTAGTGTGTATATGTTAATCTCAGACTCCCAATTAATCCCTCTCTCCTCCACCCCCACCCTTTTCCCTTTGGTAACCATAAGTTTGTTTTCTGTGTTTGTGGGTCTGTTTCTGTTTTTAACAGTACAATCCTAATCCCCAACCTGCCCCCCACCCCACAAAAATATATAGTGAGGGATAAAATGTGGATTGGAGTTAAGTGTTGACTTGTCCACCAGGTCTGGGGCTCCTGTCTTATATGTCTCTGCCTCCTGAGTCCCCTTTATTTTTTTTTTATTCAGGACATAGTTTGGCCTGGCTTTAGATGTGGCTGGATTTCAGGGTGCATATGATGGAAGGGCCTCTCTCTCTCCTTGCTTTTTTGGTGGTGTTGATTTGATTCAGCCTGGTTTTTGCTCTCAGATTCATACAGGTAGGAGCTGTGATGTCCACTTTGCAAATGAAGACACTGCGGCCTGCAGAGGTTAGGTAAGTTCCCTTTAGAAACTGGAGTCTGGGCACATCTCACTGCCCCAGGAGGTCTGGACCCTTGCAGCTGTGCATCTAGCTCAACGTTCCCTGGGGAACGTTGGTAGCGCACCCTCTGCTGCTCATCCAGGGAATTACCGGGATCACTGCACAGGTTTCCACTGCCCTGATCATCTTTTTTTTTTTTTTTTTTGGCAGCGCTGTGCTTAGTTCCCCCGCCGGGGATTGAACCCACCACGGCAGTGAAAGCACTGAGTCCTAACCACTGGACCGCCAGGGAATACCCCAACTTTTTCAATTCATATTTTTTTTTTTTTTTTTTTTTTGCGGTATGCGGGCCTCTCCCGTTGCGGAGGGCAGGCTCAGCGGCCGAGGCTCACGGGCCTAGCCACTCCGCGGCATGTGGGATCTTCCCGGGCCGGGGCACGAACCCGTGTCCCCTGCATTAGCAGGCCAACTCTCAACCACTGCGCCACCAGGGAAGCCCTCAATTCATATTTTTTGACTATCAACTTCTTCCTGATGCCTAGTTCCCACCCTTTCACTCAGGGGCTAATCTATCTCAAGATTTATAGTTCACTGCATAGGTATGAAAAATAGGAAATAATAATATTATTATTACTGTTATTATTAACAGTGCTATTGGTTTTTAAATTTTATTTATTTATTTATTTTTGGTTGCGTTGTGTCTTCGTTGCTGCGCGCGGGCTTTCTCTAGTTGTGGCGAGCAGGGGCTACTCTTCGTTGCGGTGCGTGGGCTTCTCATTGCGGTGGCTTTTCTTGTTGCTCTAGGCACGCGGGCTCAGTAGTCGTAGTTCGCGGACTCTAGAGCGCAGGCTCAGTAGTTGTGACGCACGGGCTGAGTTGCTCCGCGGCATGTGGGTATCTTCCGGGACCAGGGCTCAAACCCGTGTCCCCTGCATTGGCAGGTAGATTCTTAACCACTGCGCCACCAGGGAAGCCCCGCTACTGTTAATCTTATTACTATTTTCCCATTCCACTCCCTTCTTCTCTGGAAGCTGATAGGGGACCCTGCCACTTACCCTCTCTATCCAATTCTTACTGTACCCCCATGAGGATGTAGACCAAGAACGGGATTGCCGCGTTTCACAACTCCATGGCTCCCCCTGGTGGTCGGATGCACTTGGGGTGATGGGGTTTGCCCAGGCAGGTCCACAAGGATGGGGGCTGGGGGTTATTAGGACTCCACCTTGTTTACAGTTCCACAGAGATTCCAGGTTAATATTCCTTGTGCTCTCCTGGCCTGATACATAGGTGGGAGTGGAAGCTTATTAATGTCCATGCTGGCTGCACCAGGCAGGACTTTGCCGTGGGCGGGGCTGTGACGTTTTGCTCTTCTGATAAGAAAGAACAAAGCTGGGCTCCGGAAAGCGATTAAGGGCTCTTCGAGACTGCTCCCCTGGCTGCCCCCTGCTCCCAGGTGAGCACTGGGGCTGGCTAAGGGGAGCTGTACCTGGTATTAGCATGTGTCTCCGGAGGGAATCAATTCCGCAACATCGGTCAGACTTCTCTGATTCCGGATGTTCGGGGGCTGATGATGTAGGAGACCTCATGCTCCTGACTAGGGTTCAGACAAGATGCTCCAAGTAATAGGGAATCCAGGATGGAATGGGCCAGGGCCAGCTCCGGCGTCTGCCTCAAGGCAGGAGAGTGAGTCTCTGGAGGCTGGGAGGTGTTGCAAGCCTGCAATCACCTCCCGAGGGTCTCACTGCATTAAACTCTCAGGTTCGTGCGATGAACCGGAACTGGGCTCTGAATGAAACCGGTTCTATCTATCTTGGTTCCGACTCATTGGACCAGTCATCGCTGATCACGTACAGTCTGAATAAAAGGGAGGGACATTTCTCTGCAATAACTTGGCACAAAACTCCATCTGATGGGGCAGCTCCATGTCGGATGTCGCCAAAGAGGTCCGGTCAGAAGCTCTCTGTGAGAGAGGTTGCTGGTCTCCTCCTATTATCCCCCACTTCTCTTTAGTAATAAAGACCCCCCTCCCCACCCCACCCCCCACCATGGACGCTTGTTCTTTCCCGCCCCTTTTGTATGTAACATTCAAGATGACCCAGGGGCAGAATTCTGATAGCATCACAACGTGTGGGAGTTTGGTGAAACTCAACGTGAATCAAGGTAAGTGTGTTCCAGCAGGATAGGTGTTAGCTCTTCTCTAAATGTTTGATAGAATTCGCCTGTGAAGCCCTCTGGTGGCATGGACATATATACACTACCAAAGGTAAGGTAGATAGCTAGTGGGAAGCAGCCGCATAGCACAGGGAGATCAGCTCGGTGCTTTGTGACCACCTGGAGGGGTGGGATAGGGAGGGTGGGAGGGAGGGAGATGCAAGAGGGAAGAGATATGGGGACATATGTATATGTATAACTGATTCACTTTGTTATAAAGCAGAAACTAACACACCATTGTAAAGCAATTATACTCCAATAAAGATGTTAAAAACATAACTAATGTAGAAGAAAAAAAAAAGGTAAGCGTGTTCTAAGACTGAGAAAGTGGGGGGTGGCGGTGGTGATAGTGCCCCCCAGAAAGGCTATGCTTTTCATCCAAATCAGAACTTGCTTTGAACGCAGAAAGAAGGCAATGACATTCTAAGAAACACAAAAGACTGAAGAATTCGATTACATCCTTTCTTATCACATTAGTTCCCTGCATTAGCCAACAGCTTATACTGAAAATGATGCCCTAGGAGGAAATGGAAGGATAGGGCCCCAGAGTTCTTTCTCCTTCTCATCCTTCCTTACTCATCAGGAATCTGAGGGCAGAGCACGTGGGCAGAATGTGCCTGTATCAGGAAGCGAAATGAAAACACTGAGGTAACAGGGAATGTTATGAACCTACTGTTTACCCCCAACTTAATTCGTATGTTGAAGTCCTATCCCCCCAGTCAGGACCTTTAGAGACATAACTAAAGAAAAATGAGGTCATTAGGGTGGGTCCTAGTCCAATCTGCCTGGTGCCCATACAAGAAGAGGAGATTAGGGCACTGACACACCAAGAGGCAAGACCCTATGAAGACAGCAAGGAGACCGCCATACACAAGTCAAGGAGAGACGGTGCCTCAGAAGGCACCAACCCTGCAGACACCTTGATCTTGGACCTCTAGCCTCCAGAACCGTGAGGAAATAAAGGTCTGTTTTTTAAACCACCCGGTCCGTGGTACTATGTTACGGCAGGCTGAGAAGACTAACACAAAACCTTATTGTATAATGAGTGCAGATTTCCAGTTTCAGAAGATGAAAAAGGTCTGGAGAGTGATGGTGGTGACGGTTGCACGACAATGTGAATGCACTCAAAGCCACGGCACTTGTATACTACTTAAAAATGGTTAAAAGAGTCCATTTTATGCTAGGTACCCTTTGCCACACACACACAAATTTGAATTACTGCAGTGCGGTGTTTCCACTATTCTGTTAAGAACAGAATACATACACCTGTACCACTGATGAATTAGGAATCGCGCAAACTCCGGGATTCCATAGATGGGTTAAATGTCCTTGTATTCAAAACTGGCATTGCACAATAGAAAGACGAATGGTAAACTGACGCTAATAGTTTAAAGTTTAATTTTTCTTAGAGCGACATTAAATAGAAAATATAAGTCGCCACGACGAGTCAAGAGAAGCACAGCAGGGGCTTCCCTGGTGGCGCAGTGGTTGAGAGTCCGCCTGCCGATGTAGGGGACACGGGTTCGTGCCCTGGTCCGGGAGCATCCCACGTGCCGCGGAGCGGCTGGGCCCGTGAGCCATGGCCGCTGAGCCTGCGTGTCCGGAGCCTGTGCTCCGCAGCGGGAGAGGCCACAACGGTGAGAGGCCCGCGTACCGCAAAAAAAAAGAAAAGAAAAGAAAAAAAAGAGAATATGGTTAGAGGTGCGGCCCTGAGAGAAGCCTCAGGCTTGGGTCCAGCTACTCCCTCTGAGCCCCCACCTGCTTTACCCCGACCCCCATCTCAGGAGGAGTGTCTCATCCCAGCCCTACCCAGGGACCTCTAAGGCCTTCCCCTGTGACCGCTCCTGGATCCTATTCATTACCCATCACATACAAGGAGACCAGGTTAGACATGTAATTCCATTTCATTCTTCCTCTCTCTAACCTAAAAAAAGTATCTTCCATTGTCCCTCCTCCTGTCATCTCTGATGTCCAGGGAGAAGTTGGTCTGGGGGTCCCCAAGAAGGAGGATTCAGCTCTGATTTTCCTCCTGTAGTTTATGATTTGGATTGTTTGTGGCCACTGGAGCCTCCCAGTCTGTATCTTGGAACCAGTAGCCATGAACTGGGGTAGAGTCAGTCTAGCATCTCCTGGGATGGTAGAAGGAGCAGGGCACATGGACACACAGGCCCTCCTGCACCGTCACCAGCCCCTGCACTTGCAACATGTAATCCTTCCTGGACTCCCTCTGGCCCTCGGCCCCCTCCGTCTACCAGAACAGGGCCACCAGCAGCAGCAGAAGCACGTCTGGGGTTGACAGTGCCAGGGTCCCCCAGGGAAAGTCTGTTTCTCAGCGTTCGTCTTTCAGGAACTAAACGTTGCAAGATTTAGAGGAGCCCCAGCAGGAAGACGTGGGTGAGGTCAGAACATTGAGCCTCCTCAGAGGAGGAACTTCACAGCCAGAGACTGTTGGCACCAGGAGAGCCCTTAGAGATCAACCACGCACCACCCCACGTCCACTCCTGGGAACACTGGACCAGGGAAGGTGAGAGACTTGCCCAAATCCACACCCCATGCTGGGCCTGAGCTCCATTTCCTGCCTCCCTGTCAATGCCCTTCCCCTCAGGGGTCATCTTCTGCAAAGTGAAAGTTGGTCCCTTCTGGCCAGACCCCTTGAGTCGCAGGGTGTAGTTTGTGGAGGTCGGTCCAGCCAGGGTGGGACGTAGGGACACAGGAGGTGGAGGGGACCTCTCCCAGTGTCCATGTGATGGGCATCCCCTCTCTGCTCATGACGTCACACACCAGGCCTAG
This sequence comes from Phocoena sinus, assembly GCF_008692025.1. NCBI lineage: Eukaryota > Metazoa > Chordata > Mammalia > Artiodactyla > Phocoenidae > Phocoena > Phocoena sinus. Next base: position 5,770,641 of record NC_045781.1, read on the forward strand.
ACGCTGTCCCTTGAGTCACCGTCCAGTGGGGAGACAATAGATGTCCTGGCACCTGGAGCTGTGATGGGGGATGCACAGGGGTGTAGGGTGTCGCTGTCCCCACAGGGTTGGAAGTTGAGTGTCAGGAGGACTGAGTAGAGGGGAATCTCGGGCAGTGGAGTTGAGGATTCTGTGTATTAACACACATGGAAGACTTGGAGGGGAGGTGGGCTTTCAGGATGCCTGGGAAACAGAGCATGGTTCTCTGTACGGATTTCGAAAGGGATGGAAACTAGCCCATGTGTTGTGGCTGTCCAGGCGCCAGGATTATTTCTTCACTGCTGGTGTGTCTCATGACCACACTTCTCTTTGTTACTCCAGACCGTGGTGGGGGTCTGTCAGCCTCTGGGGCTTTGCCCGCGCAGCTTCTGCCCCCAGAAGTACAGGTGTGCAGGAGACCTGGAGCGAGGAACACCAGCCCGGCAGTCGCCCACCCTCGGGGATGGTGAGAATTTCGTGAGAGAAGAGACATGCACTGAACTGACAGAAGATTATTTTTAACTGTGTGGCTGGGGGCTGGGAGGAAGTGGTTGGAAGGCATGGCAAGTGGTGACTCCTCAGAGCCATGCTGGGTTTTTTGGAAATATTATTGGGGAAAGATATAAGACAATTTACTGATTCAACACAAAACGAACACCCTCCAAGGAATAGAACACTGCCAGCCCCCCAGGATCTCTCTCTTGTTTCTCTTCCCCATTCCCACACCCCACTCCTTCAATAAGCCCCTAGCCTCACTTTAATGCTATTTGGTTCCTTGCTTTTCTCTGTAGTTTTAACATCCGAACATGCTGCCTTTAGTACTATGGCTTTGCACTTGTTTTTCTTAAGACTCGGTATAAAGAGAGAGAACTGCCATCTGTTTTCTTCCATTCAGCTTCATGAATCTGCCCGTCCTATATCATCCCCTTCCTGGAACCATTACCCATAACACGGGGTAGCGTCGGTGCTGGGATAATTGAGAAGGGAAGGTGCGGGGTCTAAGCATGCAGGGCACGCCATCACCAACTCCGGCATTTTCAGCTGGTATCTCATCCTGCAGCCCCATCCCCCTCCTGCCGCCCTCCCCCCCACCCCCGTCCTGGCCAACTCACTCTCTCCTAGCAGGGGTAATTACAGCATCTCTGTGCTCAGAGGGGCGGGGCTATGCCCAAACTATTTCCCATGGTCCTCAATTTGCAAAGAAAAGCAGAATAATTGGAGGAGAGACACAGGGAAGCCACAGAGAATGTAACAGTGTGCGAAAGAGGAACTTATAACCACAGGACATCAGAGCTAGGAGGACTTTTAGCCCCAGTTATGCAATTCGCAGAAGACACTGAGGTTCAGAGTGGGCAAGTGAATTGTCCAAATCACACAGGACCCCTGTCTCATGCACCATTGACTGCACAGGGACACACTTCATCAATCGTTGCCCAGGGTTCATTGACTGGGTGATAAGAAGTGTATGTTAATATGAGAAGGAAGAATTGTCTACTCTTACAATGAGGCGAGGGAAGAAATTTCAGTCACTCGTCAACCACCCACACTGTGCCTTTAGGTTTCTAGTAAAGATTCAGCTCTTGCTCTTGAGGAAAGCAGCATCTGATTGGGGGGACAGGTTACTTGACAATTTCAGTGCCATAGGGAAAATGCCTGTGATGGGAGAAACAAAGGCAGGTGATGGGTGGGGCTCTTGTTCTTCTGGACTAGAAGGTGAGTTCTCAGAGAGGAATAGGCCAGGTAGACAGAGTAGGGACTTTCAGGCACTCACAGGGTATGTGAATTCTGCAGATGGTCCTGGACTCTCAGGTACTATGTTCTCAATCCCACTTACTCTCCCACTGTGCTGGGAATCCTTCACCAGCAACCAAGTTCTGTGCTCTGTTCGTGACCACCCCCACCTCTGCCCCAGCAGGGGTCGGGCCTCTGCCCAAGACTTGCTCCCAGGGATCCTGGGGCAGAGGAGGGGGAGCCGATCACAAAGAACAGGGACCCTAGGTCTGTATTCAGGAAGGTCAATGTGTCAGATGTGCTGGAAAGGGTCCAGGTCTGCCTGCGAGGAAGCGCTCAGGGGAAAGGAAGACCTCTGTTTCTCCTCCTTGACCTTCTGGCAACCCTCAGGAATGTCCTATGGACATTCAACAACATAGGCTGTCGACACCGGTCCAAGCTCAGGGAAGGTGAAAGTTTTGTGCTACCCTTTTACAGATATGGTCTCATTTCATTTTCTGAACACCCCTGACAGGAAGGGGTAATGCCCCCAACAGAGAGAGGGTGCAGCTGACAGACGGATGAGTAGCTGTAGGTACTAGTCTCCAAAGACCACTCCAAACAATCCTACCCCTGCCTTATGCAAACATGGTTATCCTTTTATTACATAATGGAATTTATTATGTCTTCCTCTCGAATCTGGATTGAGCCCGTGACTGCTTTTCCCAATAAAATGTGGAGGACAAGACGTCCTGAGATTTGTATGATTCAGATATTAAGAAGGCCTGGCAGCTTCTGCTCCTGCCTCATGGATCCCTGGGCATCTATGTAAGGGGACTCTGATGGAAAGAGATGCTACACAGAGAAACCCTGAGGGGTTAGACCTTCATCCTCAGCCCCAGCAACCGCTTCAACACGACTGCCTGAAAGAGCTCAAGGCAAAACTAGAAATGAAACTGCCCACCTGGTCTCTGGCCAATTCATAGCACCATGAGATAGCACTAAATGATTGTTGGGGCCATTGAGTTTTAGGGTGGTTTGCTGTGCAAACCAAACTAGCATACATAACCAAACTAGCAGCCCACACGAATTATAGCTAATAGGGGAAAAGGGAAGTTGGAGGCTTACTCACCACCAATTTTCTCACGTACTGTATGTAAGTACGTATGTAGGTACGTACGTATTTATTTATTTGCTGCAACGCACGGCTTGCGGGATCTTAGTTCCACGACCAGGGATGGAACACGGGCCATGGCAGTGAAAGCACCGAGTCCTAACGACTGGACCGCCAGGGAATTCCCCCATATACTGTATTTAAAGGATGACTTTTAAATGGTAACTTGAAGCCTTCAGTGAAGATAACCTGTGGCGTGTCAGGCTGGTGAGCTCCAAACAACAGGGTGGCGCTGCCCGTGGTGCTGAAATAGAGCCAGATCCTGAGCTCAAAAATCGTCCAGCTCCAGGAGGGGTCTGATCCCTCAAGCATGGGATCCAAGACTCAGGCCAGGAAGGAAGACATATAACCTGGAGTGGTGAAAAGATAAGGTCTTCTTAACAGAAAAGGATTGGGGGACAAGAAGACCCTCTTATCAGTGGGCTGGGGTTCTCTTATTTTTCTCTCTGCTTCCTAGTTCATCCTCAGGGATGCTTCTGCATGTCTGCCTGTCCTAATTGCTTAAAGGAATAAAGGACAGTGAGTCTACAGGAAAGACCATGGGGCCTAAGGTTGAGGACACTAATGGGGACCAGAGAGAGAAGGATTACAGGAGAGTATTGGACCTTATGTAGAGAGATTGAGAAATGAACTGATAGGAACTCATCGGGGAGGGACCGTCAGTTTCAGCAAGTAATTATAATAATAGTGAGAAGTAGTCATAATCCTCATTAACTATTATATTTCAGGAAAAATGTTAAAATATGTTTTCTCATAAGACCTTACTAGGTATGATTTGTACTTATTAAATAGAATGTTTAGATCTAGGTTTTGGAGGGACCAGCTGACTTTCCCTCATTCTTGAATGTTGATTGAACACCTACTCTATGCAAAGCACCATCCCACACATGAGGTTAAATGGTGTCACGGTATGGTCTATAACATCATCAACACCAGGTCCAGCTTCCCAGAGCCAACGACATTTGATTACCACCTTGGTAGACTCCCTTCTTTTTTTTTTTCTGGGCATTTGTTTTCTCTATTATACGTCCTATTGGAAGTATGATTTTATGTTGTTCTATTTTATTTTTCTGGGCAATTACCCAGTCTTCTAAATTCAATTCTCACTTAAAAAAAATATATTTAGTTAGTTAGTTAGTTAGTTGCACCAGGTCTTAGATGTGGCAGGCAGGCTCCTTAGTTGTGGCATGCGAACTCTTATTTGAGGCACGCATGTGGGATCTAGTTTCCTGACCAGGGATCAAACCCCGGCCCCCTGCATTGGGAGTGCAAAGTCTTAACCACCGCACCACCAAGGAAGTCCCCTGTTTTTTTTTAAAAAAGAGGGAATGTGCTATATTTAATAAAACTTTCAAATGAGGTTGGGCATTTATTTTGCTTCCACTTTATCTTGAGTGAAAGTGCTTTTCTTTTCTTTTCTTTTTTTGGCTGTGCCGCGCAGTATGTGGGATCTCAGTTCCCCGACTAGGGATCGAACCTGTGCCTCCTGCAGTGGAAGCGCAGAGTCTTAGCCTCTGGACCTCCAAGGAAAGTGCCCCAAAATGCTTTAAATTCACCACCTCTGGAGATTCATTTTACCAGTTCTTTCAAATTTGGCAACTGGAATAAACTTTCTAGAGCATAAACCACTCTTTGTAGGTGTTGTTAATTCAATTTGACTTCACATAAGCCCTTTAAAGCAGGTATTGCTATGATCATCCCCATTCTACAGATGAACAAACTGAGACAGTGCAGGTAAAGTGCTAAGCACACTGTCTAATAATCTCTGCTTGAATTTTTTCCCCTGATGCCCTGGCTAGCAGTGATTGAGGCTCAGCTTCCAGAGTTCCTAACACCCACGTCAAGTTTTGTCACCTGTATTAACTACATAATACATAATAGTCTGCCTGGTGGGGGTCTCTCTCACCCCCACCAGGCAGAGGGCTCAGAGGACTGTGACTTCGCTTGTGTCACCAGAACCTAGCACAGGACCAGCCTGGCACAAGGAGACCTCAGGAAATGACCATTCAACAGATGAACCAACGAGCCAGTGATGACAAGAACTGGCCCATGATGACCCTTGACGGTGACTTCATGGAGGCCATCTCATCTTACACTAAGGCATCATGGCTCCCCTGTCATGAGGAAAACATGGTTTCCACAGTGCCTGTCAAGTCACTCGTGACATCACTCACCACAGACCCGCACACCCTGGGGCTGTGCACCTCTGTCTTGGGATCCCTGAGGCTCTAGTCCCTTCATCGTGAGAACCTTTGAACACCAGTTTTGGGGGGATCTGGTTTGGGGACCCTGGGTCTCAGTTTCTGAGGCCCAGGATCTCTGGTCTTCTGCGTCTAAGAGATCTGAATCTTTGGTCTTCTTTGGCCCTCAGATTTCAGTTTCGAGGGCCTGGGGGGTGAACTCTCCAGGTCTCTAGGCTTTGGTTGGGGAGAGTTGTCTCTAGAGTACTGGTTCTCTCGGCTGCTTGAAGTCTCAGGGGTCTGGGTCTCTGGGTCACTGGAACTCCGAGTCTCTATGACACGGGTCCTAGGGACTAGTGAGTTTCAGGGATCTGGGTCTTTGGAACCCTCAGTCTCAGAAGTCGGAGGCTCTAGGGCTGATGCACGCGTAGAGACCGCAGCTTACACACACACTGCTCCCTCTCCCCACCCTACGCGTCCACACGCGCCATTACCGCCCCTGCAGGCAATGCCTAGATCCATTCCGAACCCCCACCTTCAGGCTCTCTGCGCTGCGCATGCGCTGTCTCCTTTTACACCCACGACCAAACCCCGCACTCCCACCTTCAATTCCCACCCGCAACCCCACCTCAAAGGGTAAAAATAATGTGCTCTATAATCCCTCTAAAAGTCTATAATAATCCCACTAAAGCAGATCATCCGAATACAGCCATTTCGCCTTTTAAGCGTCCGGCATGGTAACAGGTTACTACCGCAGCAAACAGTACACGCCCCGCGTCCCTTGCCCGTGCGCAGGCGCAGACGGAAACAAGGCAGTGCATTTTGGGTGTGGTAGGCAGAGCGAAACAAGGGGCCGCAGGGACTGCTGGGAGTTGAAGGCTGAGAGCCCAGTAACCACAGGTGCTTCGGGTGGAGCTGTTGCATGGGGTTCTGGGAGTCGTAGGCAAGACAGCCCCCCAAGGCCTTGTGGTAGTCGTAGTCTCTGGAGCCACTTCCGCGCCGGAGTTCCGCGTGTTCGGCAGTTTGGACCATACAGCACCGCGTTCTACTCAGGTATTTCCTCACCAGCTGGTCGGCTCGTGAGCGCCCGCTCTTTGTTGCGGTGCCGTGTGAGGGTTGAGGGTCTCTCTGGGGGTGAAGCCACTCGCCTTTGATTTCCCAACGCTTGTATCGCAGAGGCCTTCTGACCAGGATCCCCACTTTGGGCACTGCAGTCCGGCCTGTCTCTTGCTCGCCCCTCCCCTCTCCCAGGTTGGAATTCGACCATTTCCCTGCCCCCGCTTCCAACTGGGTACGTCCCGGAGGTCCCTACTCTGTCCTGGAACCTCTGTTTTGATAGAATGATGTTAAACACTCTCCGTCCTTCCGACAGGGCTGCGATTCGGAGGCATCCCTGGGGGTCTGGGTCTTGTCTTCCGGGCGCATTTATTATTCCCTCAGCCTACAGATCTTTCCTGAGCACCGACCCTGTGCCAAATCCCGTGCGAGGCAGGAGAAGTCAGTGGTGGCCGAAGCAGACCCTGTCCCTGCCGTTAGTGAGCTCACAGTACAACGGGGGAGACAGGTCTGTCACCACGGATACCGTCATGATCCGGTTGGGGTGGGGTCATACATGGGGCTCTGCGAGCCCAGAGGAGGCACCTGACCCAGCCTGGGGTCTATAACGTCTTCGAGGGGGAGATGCATAAGAGACACTTCAAATCTGACATGTCCAAATGGAATTCTGGTCAGCGTCCCCTCTGACTAAATGGTCCCATCATCCTCCCAGGTGCTCAGGCCCAAAGCTCCAAGTCATCCTTCTTTTCTCTTTCCTCATGACCACATCCTCCACCCCAATCCAAGTCCTGTGCAAGTCCCGTGGACCCTACCTTCAAAATAGATACAAAATCCTACCTTTTGTCATCTCCACTGCCAGCACCCCAGTCCAGGCCACCATCATCTCACTGACTATTGCCATAGCCTCTTCCCTGGCCTCGCTGCCTCTGATCCTGCCTGCCACGGCCTGTTCCCCACACAGCAGCCAAAGGGAAACTTTTAAAACCCAAGTCAGATCGTATCCCTTCTTCGCGCAAAACCCTCCCATGGCTCCCATCTCTCTCTGAATAAGATTAAAACTGTATCATGATTTATGAGCCTCTGACAATCTGCACAGACTCATCGCCTGCCAGGGTCTTCTTCACTCAGGAGTTAGACCCCTAGGACCGAGTGACCATAGATTTAGGGGGAGAAGAGAGATGAGTCCAGGGTGACTTTATGTCTTGTCCTGGGGAGGAGCTGGAAGTGGCAGTCCTCTCAGGAGACAGGGAACAGCTGGGCAAGCACAGGTTTCTCCCTGTGGGGAGCAGGGTTGCTGGTCAGTTTGGGCGCCTAGGATCCCAGAGGACCAACGGGGATCCTCAGTGGGGCATCTGGAGGACCAGCCCGATGGACGTCATTATTCAGTCACTCACAAGGAAAATGAGCTGGGAAGGACCTGAGAACCATAGAGGACTCTCCAAACGAGACTGGAGGCTGAGCAGGAAGCAGACCAGGAGAGCGAGGGAGAATCAAGTCAAAGCCGGGGGTGGGATAGGGTGTGTGTGGGGGGGGAAGATTTCAAGAGGGCGTTGCTCAGCTGTGACGGATGTGGCGAATGGTCATGGCCAATGGGTCCTGAGGGCTGCTTGCTGGGCCCAGTGACGAGGAAGAGTACTCTGGGCAGAGGGAAGAGCAGTGCTAACACTTTCCTGGGTAGGTGTTTCCGGGGGTGTTGGAGAGTAGAGGCCAGAGTGGCTGAAGGAGAGTGGAATGGGGGGTCAGAGAAAAAGGGAGCCTCATGAGACATAAGCTTTTACGGAAGTGAGATGAGATGCATGGGAGAATGTAGAGGAGATACTGGGCAGGATCCCACTGGCTGTTTTGTGGAGAATTGTGTGTGTAGAGGAGGGGAGGGTGGGGCAGGGAGACCAAGGAGGAGCCTCCTGCAGTAAGAGAGACATGGCTCAGCTCAGACTAGGGTCGCGGTTGTGGAGATGCTAAGGAGTGCTGGGCTTCTGTTTTGAAGCTACAAACAGGATTTGCTCCATTCTGGTTGGGCATATGGGGTTTGAGGTCTGAGGAGGATGCCCCAGGTACATCTGAGGTACATCTTCAGTGGCGCATTTGGAGGAAAGGCTGGGACTTGACATTGCAGTTGGAAGTCACCCACAGGGAGAGTGAGAAGAAAGAGCAGTCGTGGGTCCTGGACCACAGGGCTCCTGCCCTGAGTAGCTGGAGGGATGGAGCTGCCCTTTACCGCAAGAGAAGCAGGTTTGGGAAGGGGAATCAGGAGTCTAGGTTTTGAGATGCCTGTCAGACGTCTGGGTTGCACTGGTCCTTAATTGGTGTTACAGGCAGTAAACATACAAGTCACATAAAATGATTCCACACATTGTGGTAAATCCTGGAAACAGGGTGACCTGCTCAGGGGCTACTGCACTAGTTCAGCCTGGAGATGATGGTGGCTTGGGGAGGAGGGACTCAGTCTGGTGGGTTTTCATGGGTTCCCCAAGCAGGTGGGTCCAAGGAGAGGGTTGGAATTTTTGGCTGGGTGGGGACAGATGAGGTGGGGGGGCACAGAAATGAGTTAAAACTGGGCTGATCCAAGTCTTGGTAAGGCCACAGAAGCTTTCGGGAGATTCTGAGACCACAGCAATCCTGGAGGCCCACACCCCGCCCTCCCCCCGCCCCCAAAACAGAAGAAGCCACAGTTGATCTCCTTGGAGGTACGACCCATGCTGCCTCTGTGTCTCCCTGGAGGAGATGACTGCCCTGCCTTTCAGAGGATACAATCGGGACCAATGCCTAGAGACAGTATCCCACCCCCACCAAAGCGAAATCCAGTTGGTCTTTTCTGTCCCTCCCCCTTCCCCTAACAGAGCTGCAGTTCCCTGGACTCCCTCTGTTTTTAGATCACTGACCCCTCCCAAGCTCTCTGAACAGCCCTGGAAGTCCAGGTCAGTGATAACCACCCTGTCCTTCTGACCAGGGTTGTAAAAGGGCTGGCCTCCCTGGAGACTGTGAAACTGGCCCTTAATAGGCACCTCCATCCCTCCAAACAGAATCCGACCTAATTCTGGGTGTAACTTGCCTGTCTCTCCCTCTCCCCTCCACCTCTCCCAACCAGCTCCTTCTCTTCTTGGTGTGTAATGGGTGTAATCCAAGAAGCCTTCCTGGAGGCACTAGCTTCCTTAAACTAGAATACAGTTGACCCTTGAACAACATGAGTTTGAACTGCGCTGGTCCCCTAATACTCTGACTTTTTTTTTTTTCCAATAAATACATACAGTACTACACCATCCGCAGTTTGGTTGAATCCGCGGATGCAGAAACAGGAAGGCCGACTGTAAAGTTATGCGGGTTTTGGCTGCGTCCCTGGCCCCCGTGTTGTTCAAGGGTCAACTGTATACGTATAACCCTCCCTTACTCTGGAAAAGGTCTACTCGGCCTGCATTATTCCTGGCAGAGACACTACGCAAGCAGCCTCTGTAGGCAGACTCCTGCAATCCGGAATCCACGTGTAACCCGCCTCCCCTCTCCACCCATCCAGGAGAAGCCGACCCTCCCGTCTCGCCAGGACCCCGCGATGCCTGCCCCGCAGTGCGCCTCCTGCCACAAGGCGCGAGCCGCCCTCCGCCGTCCGCGCTCGGGCCAGGCGCTGTGCACCAACTGCTTCTGCGCCGCCTTCGAGGCCGAGGTGCTGCACACGGTGGTCGCGGGCCGCCTGCTGCCGCCCGGCGCCGTGGTGGCCGTGGGCGCCTCGGGCGGCAAGGACTCCACTGTGCTGGCGCACGTGCTGCGCGAGCTGGCCCCGCGCCTGGGCATCTCGCTGCACCTCGTGGCCGTGGACGAGGGCATCGGCGGCTACCGGGACGCGGCGCTGGCGGCCGTGCGGCGGCAAGCAGCACGCTGGGAGCTCCCGCTCACCGTCGTGGCCTACGCAGACCTCTTCGGGGGCTGGACGATGGACGCCGTGGCCCGCAGCACGGCCGGCTCCGGCCGCAGCCGCTCCTGTTGCACCTTCTGCGGGGTGCTGCGACGCCGGGCGCTAGAGGAAGGGGCGCGCCGCGTGGGAGCCACGCACGTCGTGACGGGTGAGCGCAGGCGCGGTGGGAGGAACGGGCGCATGCGCGGGCGAGGGGTGGCCATAAGTCCACTGAGGCGCATGCCCCAGAGGTCGTAAAGGAGACTGCGTATATCCTAATTGGAGACGCTAAAATAGGAGGCGGGGCTGTGCATGCGCACTGAAGGTTCGTAGTATGTGCGTGTCCTTAGGATGGGCATGGTAAGCTTTTGAGTCACTGCCATCATCTTTGTACACACACGCTGGCAAATAGAGGGGTGGTAGGGTACTCTCTAGGGGCTAGGGCTGTGGTTCTCTGCGCTTTTTTTTTATGACATTGTGTCCCTTGTCACAAAAGGAGGGGTATGAAGGGGCATCTCCCATCAGAAAGCATCTGTAGTCAGAACGCAACTGTGTCCTTTTCCCTAGTTGCTTCTCCTCTTTGATAACACTTTCTCTGTACCAAACAAATAATTTGTACCAAATTGGTAATTACCAAATACCAATTATTTGTACCAAACAAATAATTGTTGGCCATTTATTGTGTGCCAGATGCAAGCTATATGGCCTAGAACAAACTACCTAACCTTGGTTCCCTCTTTTATATAATGGGGATATTAATACTATCTAGGTCCTAGAGTTACTGGGAATTAGATGAATTATGGGAATTACGTACGAAGCACTTAGACAAGACACTGAGAAACAGTAAACATATAAATGTTTGCCGTTATCATGATGCACAAGACAGTCTCTGCTCCTGTCCGTTTCTCACATATGTAATTATAACCTGATTATAATTATTTCCTGTGCCACTAAGGAAAGTGACACAGGAGGACCTAGTGAAGGGAGAAACGTGGGGATTAAGGAAGTGTTTCCTGAGTGAGCGGAGACCTGAAGCCGAGTGGGTAACTAGGTGAAGGACAAAACGGGGGTGGGAGAGGTTCTGAGCAGAGGAAACAGCTTATGCAAAGGCCCTGAGGAGGCAAAGTATGGCCGCCTTGAGAAGCCCTAAGACCAGTGTTTTACTATAGACTCAAGTATAAGATGACAAGTTGCAGAATAAGTAGAGATTGAGCTTCAACTTTATGGTGACTGTTGTGTAACTATGCACTTACTTTCTCCCTGGTCCTTCTAAATACCATAATCTGCATTCCCAGAGGCACTTGTGTCAACAGCCCACTTGAGCATCTCCATCAAATGCCATTTTGATGTCTGTGCGGTCTGAAGTACACTTCACTAGACTGAAATTATATCTGTAGCCTAAAGCAGTGTTACTACCTGAAAGGGCACCGAGCACAGAGCCTGGTTTGCAATAAGAGGGGGGCAAATGAGGGCATCCCAAGTTGCTCCACGGGAGCCTGGTGTGTTCCCCTCTCCTTTCTCACGGGGTCCACCCGCAGCCTCCCGCTGACCGCCCCACGGTACCGCGGGGTCTCCTCCCGCGGACCCGCCGGCCCCAGCGCCCCCTCCTCACCGGCTCGCGTCTCTCCCCCAGGACACAACGCCGACGACATGGCGGAGACGGTGCTCATGAACTTCCTGCGGGGCGACGCGGGCCGGCTGGCGCGCGGCGGGGGCCTGGGCTCTCCGGGCGAGGGGGGAGCCCTGCCGCGCTGCCGCCCGCTGCAGCTGGCCTCGCAGAAGGAGGTGGTGCTGTACGCGCACTTCCGCCGCCTGGACTACTTCTCGGAGGAGTGCGTGTACGCGCCCGAGGCCTTCCGCGGCCACGCGCGCGACCTGCTCAAGCTGCTGGAGGCGGCGCGGCCGTCGGCGGTGCTGGACCTCGTGCACTCGGCCGAGCGCCTGGCGCTGGCCCCGGCCGCGCGGCCCCCGCCCCCCGGCGCCTGCTCCCGCTGCGGGGCGCTGGCCAGCCGCGCGCTCTGCCAGGCCTGCGCCCTCCTGGAGGGCCTGAACCGCGGCCGGCCCCGCCTGGCCATCGGCAAGGGCCGCCGGGGGCTGGACGAGGAGGGGCCGCCGGGTCGCCGCGGGAGCCATAGCCGTCCGGACCCCCGACTTCGGAGCCCATCCCCGGCTTCTAGAGACTCCAGTTCTCCGCTGGGATCCGACGACGACGTGGGAGTGCGGGGCCACCTGTAAATGACACTGTGAAGGAACCCGAGTTACCTTAGCCCGGGCTTCGGTGTGAGGTTGGGAAGGGGTCGGAACCCCTTACCTGTGGTCCTGCAGAAGCTGGGGCTCTGGGCTCCTGGGGCTGCGGAGGACTCCTGGGTGTCTGGGGGACCCCTGGGCCTCAGAGAGGAGAGAACTGTACAACTTTCCATTTCTGAGCGAGTGGGAATTAGGGGGCCTCTTGCCTGTACCTCTGTGGGGCTCTGGGCGTGCTCAGATAGTCCTAACCCTTCTTGAGCGCCTACTGTGTGCCTGATGTTTCATGTTTGCCTGCAGTGGGATAAGCAAAACCATGTAACTTGATGGGCACGTCAGTTGCAGCAATCGTGATGCTTCTGTGTGAGCGCTGTGTACAGGGCAGGCGCTGGATCATCTCATTTCATCCTCACCACGATCTCATTGGCCGTAGCCTGAGCCCCATAACTGGCCTGAGGTCGCCTCGCTGGAGCCCCAACTGGGGGCTCACACCCAGGTCTGCCTGGTGCTCCTCAAGACGGTGTATTTAGCCCTTACCCCCCCTCTCCCCGCCCACCACCACCTGAATCTCTGTGTGATGGGTGGGGAGCCCCTGGGTGAGCTGCCCAGACCTCAGATTTCCGGAGGCAGAGCTCGGTGAACCTGGGTCAGTGGCTTAACCTCTCTGGTCTTCCATTTCCTCCTCTGAGAATGGAATCAAAGCCTCCTAGCAAAGCACTGTTGTGAGTATTTGATAAAGCACTCAATAAGTGGTGTCCAACTTCGTTGTTCACATTAAAGTTCGGCCCCCCGGGGGGCTCTGGGTTGCAGGGTTGCCTCCCTGCCGGTCCAGACAGGTGTGAGGCTCAGAAACTTCCTGCCTGACCCCTGGGGAGACTTGGTGTCCTCAGTCCCACCTCCAAGCTGTGCTGGGCTGGTTCCTTGTCAGGAGTGCCCTCCTTTCCCATCTTCCAGCTCACATCCTCCAGGGGCCTCCTGGAAGCATCCCTGATTCTCTCCTCCCACCCTGCCCAGCCCAGGACATTAGGACTCTCCCAAACCCCAGCCCTTGGGTCCTGTCCTCCAGCCATCCACACTCTTTGGGGCTCGCTTTTCCTAATTAGATTGGGCTGGAAGGCAGGGACCAGAGGCCCCACCTCCTCCGTGAGTTAATTGAGCATCAGGATAATTATTCATTCGACAAACGTTTATTGAGCACCTCATCTGTGGCCCATGTGCCAAGTTCTAGGAATACTGCAGTGAGCAGAAGACAAAAAGCCCCTGCCCCCGTGAAGTTCACAATCTGGGAGAAACAGACAATAAGTCAATAAAAATAAAATGTCAGATAGTGATTAATGCAACAAAAATAAAGCAGGATAAAGAGGGAGGGAGACAGCAAGAGCCAGTGTCCATAGGGGTCAGGGCAAGGCCTCTCTGAGGAGGTGGCATTTGAGCCGAGACCAGAATAAAGCAAAGGAGTGAATTATAAAGCCATCTTGGGGGAGAGCTTTCCAGGCAGAGGGAACTGCCGATGCAAAAGCCCAGAGGTGGGAATAAAGTTGGTAAGTCCAGGGAACAGCAAGGAAGTGTGGTCAGGGCGTAGTGGGCAGGGAGAAGAAGAGCAAGAGTTGAGATCAGGTGGTAGCCAGGGCTGGTCCTGCACCATCTCGCAGAGGGAGGAGCCCATCTCCGTTTTCTAAAAATCCCTGCAGCTGCGGTGGAGAGAACGGGCTCTAGGGGGCGCAAGATGATCACGGTCAATTGGAATGATTCTAGCGCACCAGGCACCGCGGAACGCTCCTTCCTTGCGTTTTGATCCCCAATTTTACAAAGGGTAAATTTTTGACTCAGAGGGGTGAAGTGACTTTCCCAAGGCCACACAGCAGCAAGTCAGTGAAGGAGCTAGGGCTCTTGAACCTTTTTGCTATGCCGCCTGCTGGAAGCAAGAGGACCTGGGCCCTTGTTGCAGGTCGGCCACTGATTCACCCTGTGGTTTTGGGCAAGGGACTTTTCTGTAACCGAGTTTCTCCCGTCACACCTTCACACCAGGAGGTGGGTGGTTGGTTAGATTTCTGTTGTGGTTTAGAGTAGCACTATCCAATAGGAATATAATGCGAGCCATATGTGTAATTTCAAAATTACGAGTAGCCATATTTTTAAGGGGGGGAGGGGAAAATTTAATAATGTATTTTATTTGACCCACTATATCCAAAATATTACTATTTTAACATGTAATCAATATTTCAAAACCTTGAGGATGGGACTTCCTGGTGGCTCAGTGGTTAAGAATCCGCCTGCCAAGGCAGGGGACATGGTTTTAGCATCCCTGGTGGGAAGATCCCACGTGCCGCGGAGCAACTAAGTCTGTGTGCCACAACTACTGAGCCTGCGCTCTAGAGCCTCCGAACTACAGCTACTGAAGCCCACGCGCCTAGAACCGGTGCTCCGCAACAAGAGAAGCCACAGAAATGAGAAGCCCGCGTACCACAAGGCAGAGTAGACCAGAGAAAGCCCGCGCCTAGCAACGAAGACCCAGCACAGCCAAAAATAAATTAATTAATTAAAACCCCGAGGGTGTTTTACCTTTTTCTGGTACTAAGTTTTCAAAATCCGGTGTGTATGTTACACTTACAACCCGTCTCTATTCAGATTCAACCACGGTTCTGTGGCAAATGTGACAAGAGGGCCTCGAGTGGGAGCTGGGGAAAATGCTGTTCTCAGCTCCAACCACAAGGGGGTCACTGTGACCACACCTTGCATTGGGTGGCCATTGACGGAAGAGCAAAGTCTTTCCTTCCGCTGCCTGGCTGGGGAGATTTGCTCTCTCCTCCCACCTCCCCACCGGTCCCCCTGGCCTGAGCCAGCCTCCAAGGGCGAGAGACACAGTCTGGCAGAAACCTGAAAGTCCCCTGTGAACACTTGGAAACCTTCCATGACCTCAAGATCCATGTGTACATTCATTCATTCATTCATTCTGCAAATATTTATGGAGCACCCAATTTGTGACAGCAATGAACAAAACAAAAACCTGCCCTCATGGGAGAGGCCAGAAAAGGAGGAAAATAAGTCGAGTATGTAGTGTGTCAGATGGTGATAAACTGATTAATCGGGGGATGGGAAGCATGCCACACATGTATGTAGGGTGGATACGGCAGACCTCGAGGAGAAGATGACATTTGAGCAGAGGCCCACACAAGGTGAGGCAGTGGGCTCTGCGGATTTGCGGGAAGGGCGATGCTGGCCAGGGTACAGCATGTGCACATGCCAAGGGAGGCAGGCGAGTGGTGGAGCAGGTAACTGGAGGAGAGAGGTAAGAGGGGCCAGACTGCACGGGCACAGCTGTGATTTTGAGGCGGAAGCTACGGAGATTTTGGAGCAGAGGAGTGATAAAGGATCAGCCCTTTATTCACGAAGCCAACATTTGCTGGCATCTCCCAGGAGCCAGGCCCTGCACGGGGCACTGGGGAAACAGAGCTGGATGAGCCCCAGTCCCTGCCCGCAGTGGGCTCTCTGTCTGGGAGCCCATGGGCCCTGGTGAATGCAGCCCTTACCTAAACACAAGGGGTCCTTTATACTTATCGAATGTCTGTGAAAGGACCAGGACTTATGAGGCTCCCCACGCCTTAAGGTACCATCCCCGGGAGTCAGAAGCACTCTTCCCTGCAAGGATTTAGAGCCCAATCTCAGAAAGATGGGCTTCCCCATCTTCCCCCTGTGTGTGCTCTCCCAGGGCTGGGTAATTAGAGATTCCTGTCAGGTCTGAAGATGTAGAGGCGTTGGGTGCAGAGATTCTGGGGAGAGGAAGGCTCTCAATAACTACTCTTATTCAGCCTGTTTTCATAGAGCCCCTGCACATGCCAGGTACCAGAGTGGGCTCCAGGGATTCAGCAGTGAACACCTTAGACAATGTCCCTGCCCTCATGAAGTCTCAGTCTGAGTGAGAGAAATGTTTCTTCATTCCATAAATGTTCGCTGAGCACCTACTATGTGCCAGGGAACAGAAGCCAAGAAAGCAGGCAAAACCCCCTGCCCTGTCAGAGATGGCACTCAAGTTGTGGGAGATAGACTACACAGAAAAGGAGATAAATAAAACACGAGGGACATCCAATGGTGATAAATGCCATAGAGAAAAAACAACAACAACAATAAAAAAGGAAGCAAACACATAAAGCAATTATAGATTGAAGTGAGGCATAGGAAGGAAACCAACAAGGGGCTGAGATAGAAACTAGAAGGGAATGTCTACTCTAGAGAAGGTGATCGTGGGCAGAGGGATGGGACGCGTGTCCTGGGCAGAGGGAACAGCAAAGACAGGCCCTGAGGTGGGAAGGCACCTACCATGTCAAGAAAGTCAAGGAAGTCCAGGGGCTCTGAGGCACAGTGCGTGACGGAATGGTGAGGCTGGAGAGGCGGACATAAAGCCAGACACAGAGTGCCTTGGAGGTGTTTAGGTTTTATTACAATTGCAGTGGGAAATCACAGATGGGCTTTAAGCAGGGTTTAATATGATCCTTTTTTATATTTTAAGAACACATTGGCTGCCAAGTGGAGAATGAACTTAGTGTGGGGTAGGAGTGGGGCAGGTGGGAACGTGAATGTGGAAGCAGGGACACTAGCTTGGACGCTCTCGCACCTGTCCAGGTGAGATATAAGGGTAGCTTGGACAAGGGTGAGTGAGAGGAAGTAACTGGGTGGATTCAGTGTCTCTTTTGACACTAAGGTGACGTGGATTGCCAAAGTAGGAAGTGGGCGTGAGGGAGGGATCAAGGACCACTCCCAGCTTTTGACAGAAGCAACTGGGGAGAGGACGGTGTCACCACCAACAAAGGGAAATAAGTGATTGATGATGGAGATGGAGGGAGGTGGGGCAGAGACGTTCGTTGGCTGTTGACGGGGCATCAGGGACACGCAGGTGTGTATGCAGAGGCTGCCTGGCATATAGCAGATTCAGGTGCTGACTCAAAGCCATCTAAGAGGCTACCCAGAGAGTTTGGGTGACCAAAGGGACACAGGAAATCAGCAGCAGAAGAGCATGGAGTCAGATGGACTGCGGTTCCAATCCCAGCTCCACCACTTGCTTGTTGGGCAACTGACCTCATTTCTCTCAGTTTCCGCATCTGTAGAATGGGTGTGATTGTGTGCCCCTCACAGGGCCAATGGGGGAATTAAGCAAGACGTGACACTTAGGAGGTACTAGAGAAATTGCCAACCAAGAGCTGATGGGGGACAGAAGACAAAGGTGAGGGTCCTTTTTTGTTTGTTTGTTTTGTTTTGTTTTGTTTTTTGGCAGCCTGTGGGATCTTAGTTCCCTGACCAGGGATCGAACCCATGCCCCCTGCAGTGGAAGGGTGGCGTCCTAGCCACTGGACCACCAGGAAATTCCCAAGGTGAGGGTCCATTTGCATATACCAGAAACACTCTTTGCGCGAACTCTCAGACGCTGGGGCTGTTCCAGGACACGAGGATCCAGCAGAGAACTCCCCGCCCTCGATGGCATGGAGACAGATTGGGAGACAGAATAGCATGGCATTTAACAGCCAGATGACCCAGCTTCCAATCCCGGCTAATGCCATTTGCACAAGTGACTTCTGCCTGAGACCCAGTTTCCTCATCTCTAACGCGGTACTAACTAGGTACTAACTAACTAACTAACCCTAACCCTAACCTCATAAAGCTCTTGTGAGGATTAAGTGTGATAATGTATGGAAAGTCCTTGACAACCTGCCAGATTTGTATTATAAATGGAGATAGAGAGAGGCATTTGCTGACAGGGAGTCAGGAGCCCCCAGGAGAGAGGACCCCCTGGCTTCACAGTCCCTCAGCCTCCAGGTGGCCGGAGACCACCTCCCGCATCACCCATTCCCACAGGTACACCCTGGCTGCTACCTCCATCAGAAGAGCTCCACCTCTAAAACCACAAAACCGCACGTCCCACTCCCTGACCACAGCCTCCCATGCTTCCAGAGCTCTGCCATACCTGTTCTTCCACCGCAAAAGACACCCTGACCCTCTCTGTGCAGCCCTCCCTCTACCAAGGCCCTTCTTTCTGCACTCTGTTTACCCCTACATTCTGCCCCTTTACCACACCCCCTCCCACTGTCCTTTGCTGGAGGAAAACAAAACAAAATCATCCAGCTGCTCAGAGGGCGCCTCTTTAAATTCCTCATCACCACCCTCACCTGGGAACCTCCTAGCCGTCCTCCCCTCCCCAACCAGGTGCCCGCTGAGATGAGTTGGCCCGGGCCTCCTCGCCTCCCTGGCCCAGCCCTCCCTCCACGCCTGGCCACCCGACCCACACCCCACCTGCAAACTCCCCCTTCTTCCTTCCTGAGCAAGGGAAGACGCGTCTCTCCTTTGGTCTGGGGCTAATCCCACCACTCGGCTGGGTAGTTGCACCATCCACGCCTTTGTTTTCGGGCATCCCTGAGGTTGTTAAGAGCTCTTTGTCTGGGTTTGTGTCGTGGTGCCACCACTCAGCTTTGTGTAACCTTGGATGGGCGTCTCCGTTTCTCCTTCTGCACGTGGAGAATAATAAGTGGACCTTTCTCACCAGACCCTGGGAAGGGTTGGATGAGTTAACTGACGAAAAATGCGTTAAGACAGTGTTGGACACATAAATTAGCGCTCAGATGGAACTGAGGCTCAGATCACCTCGGGAGACCAGAGGGAGGATTCAGAGAGTCCAGGAGTTTGTATGCTTCCTCCTGCGCTTACCAGCTGGATAACCTTGCACAAGCCACTTCCGCCTTCCCGCAGCTTCCGTTTCTCAGACTGTAAAATGGGCCCAAGATAGTCCCTAGCCCACGGAACCCGGACTTTCCACGACCTCACCGCCCTCGTTTACTTCTATTTTCTCCCCTAGCTCATGCTGCGCCAGCCACACTGGCCTCCTCACTGGTCCCCAGACACATCAGACCTCCTTCCACCTCAGGGTCTTTGCACATGCTGCTCTCTGTCTGGAACAGTCTTCCCCCAGTATCCCTGACAACCTGCAGGTCTCTGCTCAAAGATCCCCTCAGTCAGGCCTTCCCCGGACACTGACCTCCTCCTTAGCACTTAGCACTCATAACTGGTCATAGTATACATTGTGTTTATTTAACTTTCTTTTGCTTGGTTGCCTTTCCTTCCACAATGGAAGCATCAGGAGGGTAGGGATCTCCGTCTATAAGGCAGTTAACTGAGCCCTATTTGTGGTTGCATCCCCAGCATTTTTCTTGCGATCCCTGGGGTTTGCCGGGGCCTTGTGCTCAAGCTAGTGTTCTTTCTAGGAAGAGGGAGATCTCAGGTTTACCTAAGCCTTCTAGCTCAGCAGAGGGTCCCCACGAGTCCCCCAGATCACAGCCTTCTGCTCAGATGGAGGGGGGGCAGGGCTTGCGCTTACCAGGAATTTGTTTTGTTGTTAATTCTTTATTTTGAAATAATGATAGACTCCCAGGAAGCTGCACAGAGAGCACAGAGTCCCGATACCCTTTCCCCGGCTTCCCCCAGGCCTGACAGCTCAGATAACTGCAGTCCAAACTCAGAGTCAGGAAATCGACGAGGGAACCACGCTATTGGCGGGACTACAGGTCTCATTCGGTGCTCATTGTCTACGTGCATCTAGTTGCCCGTGCACCTATGTGCACGTGTGTTTCTGTGTAATTTTATCCCAAGTGTAGATCAGTGTAACCACACTGGCATCAAGATGCGGACCTGAACGCTCACAGAGCAGCTGCCCGTGCCACCCCACGCCTTCAGAGGGGTTTCTGTTTGTGCATCTCGCCCTTCTGGTTTACCAGGGCCTGAGCCAAGACCTTCAGTTCAAAGCAGCGAGGCCCCTCAGCAGAGCCAGTTCACGGGAAACAGACACGCACAGGGGGCTAGGTGGGCATGTGGATTCAGAGGCACACAGGGACTCCCTAGGGGCAGAGACCAGCCCAGGGGGAAAGGGGAGGAAAGTGGTTTGGGAGCAAGCCCCGGGGTTGGTGAGGGAGGGAGGGTGCAGAGACGTGGCCTCTTGAGTCGCTGCGTGGTGGTCCGGATGGGCTGCCCAAGCCCAGAGACAGACGCAGCCATTAGGGAATTTAAGAGGCTGGGGGAGGGGCTGAGGCCAGCTAGCCCTGCCCAAAGTTAGGATGAGTCCCCCAAACCCAGGCCCTCCTCTGTCTGCCTGGAACCATTCCCCACCTGTCCCCCTCTCTCTGGGTCTCTGTTCCCCTCTCTCTGGATCCCTGTCCCCCTTCTCTGGGTCTCTGTCCCCCTCTCTCTGGGTCCCTGTATCCCACTCTCCCCTGACCTCTCTGCAGAGCCTGAGTTGGGGGGCACAAGTTCTGCCCTGAGCCCCCGCCCTCACTCCCTGCCGGGGCCCTTGCTCCCCCACCCTTCAGGACTGTGTGGACCACAAAGTGAGAAAGCCTAGGAGACAGGACCACCTGGTACCAGTTGCCTCCAGCACCTCCAGTCTCCTGCCGGCTCCCCACCCTCACCCCCTTCTCTCTTCCCCTGCGGCTGTGTGTCCTCTGCGTCCCGCTCTCCCTCCGTCTCCCCACTGTCCCCTGCCTGGGCCTGCATCTCCGCCTCACTGTTCCTCTATCACCACTTCTTTATCTGTCATCTCTTGGCCTCCTTTCATCATCACTGCTATTATTCTGTATGAGTGTGTTTGGAGTTGGGGTACCTCTGCCTCTTTTCTCTCCATTTTTTTCTCTCTCTGTGCCTGTTTCTATTCTGCCTCCCCCTTCTTCCCTCTGTTTTTCTGTTTCTGTCTCTCACTTTTCCACACTCACCTCTCCATGAGTGTCTGTCCCTGTGCCCTGTCCCCATCTGTTTTGTCTCTTTCTATCTGCCTCCCTTCCGCATCTATATTCATCTGCTCTTTGTCCGTCTCCCTAAATTCTCTCTGCCTCTGACTCTTCTCTCTCTGGCCTGTATTTCTCTTACTCTTTCTCTGCCTCTCCACCTTCATATGCTACTTCTCTCACATTTCCTAGATTCTCTCTCCTCCCATGGCAGCCCTTCTCTCTGTCTCTGTCCCTCCCTCTCGGACTCTCTCCCACCCCCACCCCGTCCACCCTGCCCTGGGGTCCCCCTCCCTGGATTCCTTCCAGATTGCAACACCTTCACCTACCAGGCAGGCGGGTTCTCATTAACAGTTGGGACTACTTCTCTGGTGAGAGAGGAGAGAGAAGAGATGGGGCAGCCTATCCTGGAATGGGAAGTAGGCAATAAAAAAAAAAAAAAAGTCAGAAGGGTGGAGGAGAAGCACCAGCTACTCAGACCAGAGATAAAAGGCCTCCATGAGTGACAAGGAAGTAAGACATCTTCCTCACTCCTCCAGACAGGAGACATCAGGGCAGGACCTGAACCCATCTCAGCATCCTCTCTCCAGCCACCAAGGAGCCCCCAGACCCTGCCCTCCTGGTTTCTGGCCTCTATTCTGTCCCTCATCCATGTCTCTAAGGTCTTAGTCTCTGTCTAAGACGCTCTGTCTCTGACCTATAACTTCTGGGTCTCTCGCAGCCTCCTTAACCCTCACTTTCTCTCTACATCTGCCAGAATCCAACCCCCAGCCCTCAGAATGTTCTTCCTGCTGACAGCACTTCAGATCTTCGCTGTAGGTAAGACGGCAGTGGGGCCTGGACTCTGAGAAGAGATGGGGAAGCGTCCTGGGGACCCGATGTGCTCACAGATGAACTGATGAGAAGGGGCAGGGAGCAGTTTGGGGATCATGGCTGAGGAGCACGCTGGAGGGGGTGCCTAAGTTCTAAGTTGTGGAGGTATTAGGAGGTTGCAGGGTCCAGGGGGTTGTAGGAGACGGGGAGAAATAAAAGAGGAATTGAGAAAAACCATCAGGTCTTGACTGGGTCTTATTAGAAAGGACAGCAGGACACTTCTTGATTGTGTTAGGGAAGAACTAATACGGGAAAGACAACGTGTTGCCAGATATGATGGTGGGAATGATGATGGGATGCTGAGCTCCCGACAGGGAGAGTGGGTGTGGGGAGAGATAGTGGATCCTGGGGGGTCACATTGAGTGAGGAGTTTGGGGAAGGGACAGGGAGCTCCCTGAAGGCGTTGGAGGATTACTGGGTGGAACTGTGCTGTACTGTGAGAAGTGATGACAGAAAGTATTCATGGAAAAGCAGAGTCAAGCGTAATAGCTGTATCAGGACCCTGGATGAGGTGGCCCTGGAGGTGGGGGGGTGTCAGAAAATTCCCTGGTTATGTTGGGACAATAATGGGGGCAGTGTTGGGCATATCTCATGTAGGGTGGGGTAGATAAAGGTGGGTGGTTTAAGGATTAGGCAGAAAAGGGGGGATTTGTGGATTCCAGATATCCTAGAGAGTTGGGGGTAGATGGAGAGCATTTGTTCATCTACCTTCCCCACTCCACCTCACCCTTGCCTTCTCCTAGCCATGGCACAGAACCAAGGGGACAAGATAATCGGTGGCTCCAGTTGCATCCGGAACTCCCAACCATGGCAGGCAGCCCTACTGGCAGGTCCCCACCGTAGTTTTCTCTGTGGAGGGTCCCTGCTGTCTGACGAATGGGTCATCACTGCTGCTCACTGCGCCCATCCGTGAGTGAACCCCTCTTTATTCTCCTGCCAAGTGAATTCCAGAGTCTAGCCCTGTGTAGAACCCAGTGTAGTAGCTGGACCCTGGTTTGGGGTCTAGATAAGAGCTTAGAACAACAGACCCGGCTCAGAACGTGGAATCCAGTCATAAATCTTGAACTCAGTTTAGATTCTAAAAGCAGATCAACCGTTTAGAACCCATACACAAGCTTAGAGTCCCACACAGAATCTAGAATCTAACACATAACCTGAGATCCATCCAGAGGCCAAGCTCTACATAGAGACTAAGATTAGGAGTCTGTTCCAGAGGAGTGGTTGAATTCTGCACACAGTCTACCTTCAGAAACTCAGGACTCCCCTCAGAACACTGCCTGGAATCTAGAGTCAGGTTCAGAACCCACAGTCCAGCCATAAGTCCAGAAACCTGCGTACAGCTCAGAGCATAAGATAAAGACAGAACCTGAAGCTTGTTCTAGATCCAACATTTAATCCAGAGTCTAGTCTACAGCTCCTCTCTGAGCAGCCTAGAACCCAGACCTCAACCCACCATCTACATCCCAGAATGGAGACCATAATCCAAAGCTTCATATTGAACCCAGAGCCCTTCTCATATTCTAGACTGAAACCTGGACCTCAGACCCCAGACTAGAAGTCAAAGTCCAGGTAAAAGCTCACCCAGTGCCCATAAACCAGATATAATGTCATAAACTAAAGTTCAGTGTAGAACCTAGGGCCCAGACCCTAGAATGGGAACCAACATCTGGAACCTGGGATCCTGACCATAACCTGGAGCTCCATCTAGAACCCAGAGCCTGGCCTGAGGTCAAGGGCTCAGACCAGAGTCTAGAACCAAGAGCCCAGACTATCACCTGTAATTTGATCCAAGACAGAACCCAACCTAGAATCAAGAATGCAGACCAGCGTTTAGAGCCCTGAGCCCAACTGGAGCACAGAGCTCAAACCATTGTCTACAACCCAGGTCATAAACTAGAGCTTAATCAAGAACCCAGAAATCAACCTAGAAACTGGAGCTCACACCAGTATCTAGAAAGTGTGCTATGGTCCAGATTCAATCTAGAACCCAGCTCCTGGCTTAGAGTCAAAAGTTCCGGATGTGTGGAGTCCAAAGGCCAGGCTAGAACTGGAATGGAGCCTCCCTGAAGCAATGGAGTAACTGGAACGGACACTCCAGAATATCAATTCTGATCTAGAGCCACAGCCCAGAGTCTCACTTAGAACTCAGAGTATTGATCCAGGTGCAGACCCTAGGACAGAGACAAGACCACTCAACCATCACCTGATACCCAAGTGAGAAGGCAAAGTGCAGCCCACAAGGGGAAGGGGAGAATGGTAGGATCGGGTCCAGAGAGAAAGCCGAGGCTGGGGGAAAGTGTACAGGATGCCAGGAGGCACTCAGCCTGCAGTTAGAGGGAGGGTTAGACTGGAGGCAAACTCATCACCAGGGAAGGGAGCATCGCTGGAGGGTGGGGAGAGGCCTCCAGGTCAGATCCTGAGCGGCACTACTCTTGGGGGTCATGGGCCAGGAACCTTCGAGTTGCCCTGGGAAAGCACAACCTGAGGATTTGGGAGGTAACACAGCAGGTGCTGCGTGTGGTCCGCCAGGTGCCACACCCCCAGTACAACCCCTGGACCATCGAAAACGACCTGATGCTGCTACAGCTGGAGCGGCCCGCTCGGCTGCGGAAGGCAGTGAGGCCCATCGCCTTGGCCAGCTCCTGTGCCAGCGCAGGGACTTCCTGCCTCGTGTCGGGCTGGGGCACAATATCCAGTCCCAACGGTGAGAGTCCTGCGTCAGGAAAGAAGGGCGGGAGTCTGCGTCCTGGGGCTGAGGGGGGAGGGGCCGGGGGCCTGGATCCTGGGTCTGAGTGGGGAGGGGCTGGGGGTCTGGACTCCTGGGTCTGAGGGAGGAGGGGCTGGGGGTCTGGACTCTGGGTTTGAGGGAGGAGGGGTTGGGGGCGGGGACCCCTGGGTCTGAGGGAAGAGGGATTAGGGGCGGGGACTCCTGGGTCTGAGGGAGGAGGGGCTGGGGGCCTGGACTCTGGGTTTGAGGGAGGAGGGGTTGGGGGCTGGACATCCGGGTCCCAGGGAGGAGGGGCTGGGGGCCTGGACCCCTGGGTCTGAGGGAGGAGGGATTAGGGGCGGGGACTCCTGGGTCTGAGGGAGGAGGGGCCGGGGGTCTGGACTCCTGGGTCTGAGGGAGGATGGGCCTGGGACCTGGAACCCTGGGTCTGAGCGGGGAGGGGCTAGGGGTCTGGATCCTGGGTCTGAGGGGGGAGGGGCCGGGGGTCTGGACTCCTGGGTCTGAGGGAGGAGGGGCCGGGGGTCTGGATCCTGGGTCTGAGGGGGGAGGGGCTCAGGCCCTGACTCCTGGGTCTCGGTGGAGGGTAGACTCCATTGTAACCCCTCGGTGCCCCTGCAGCCAGGTTCCCCAAGTTTCTGCAATGCGTGAACATCAACATCTCCTCGGGCCAGGATTGTCAGTGGGCCTATCCTGGAGCCATCACCGCTGGTATGATCTGTGCAGGGGTCCCCCAAGGTGGGAAGAACTCTTGTCAGGTGAGGCCCAGGGAGAGCATGGGCAGCGGGATTGTCTGGAGCAGGGACTTAGGTACCAAAGGACCGCAGGAACATGACGATCGGGGAGCCCGCCCCCCCAACTCCACACACACAGAGAACGAGAGAGGTTGTAATAGCCGGGCTGCCTCCACACCGTTCGCCCTTGGGTACCGGACCTCAATTTCCTCATCTGTCCCGTGGGGGTAGCAGGTCTTAGTCGGTGGAATGAGATGAGCTAGTCCATGGAGAGAGCACAGAGCTCTGATCACCACTGTCATTGCCATCATCACATACAGGTACCTGGAAAGCCGGGCTCAGGTCCTCTAGAGATCTTAATCCATCCCTGAGCAATGGCTCCAGAGACAGGGGATGCGGAAACACACACATAGTTTTCTAGAGACAGAGCTAAGATGAAGAGGGGCCCAAGGGACAGAGACAGAGTGGGAACCAGCGACCCCAACGCCCAGGGGCTGAGATCTCCAGAGCCCCTGCCCAGGGGTCTCAGCCCACCCCCATCCCATCTTTGCCTCTCGGGTTCTCCATGCCCACGGCTCTGGTCATCTGTCTGTGGATGTCTCCATCTCTGTCTCTCCCCCTAAGGGTGACTCCGGGGGGCCCCTGGTGTGCAGAGGAGAGCTCCAGGGCCTCGTGTCCTGGGGGATGGAGACCTGTGCCCAGCCTGGTTACCCCAGCGTCTATACCAACCTGTGCAAGTACCAAACCTGGATCCAGGAGACCATACAGAGCAGATCTTAGCTGGTGTTACGGAATATCACCTGCCCACATGCTCCCCAAGACCCTGCTCTTCTTTCCCAGAGCAGTTCCTTCAGGGGTTCTCTCTGCACCCCACCACATCCCCGTCATTATTCAAGGTGCCCCTGAGACACACAGAGCAGGAGTGTGAAGGCAAAGGCACTGCACTGGCGCCATATTCCGAAGAAGACAATTTTCAAAACTCTTAGTGTCTGTAAAAACCAGAGAAATACTACTAATAAAACTTTAACAATCCTAAATTCCATTCTCCATTCATTTAATCCACCCGACAGATATGCACACACAGGTCCAATCGTGCCCAGCCAGGAGCCATGTTCCAAGAGTGCATGGTGTCCCCTGGGGGTCTGCCCCCTCACCATCCACTGTACTTGGTGTGGCAGAAGGGAGCGCCCCAGCCTTGCGCTGCGACCCTGAGCAGGGACTGCTGAGGTCCCGGACTGGGAGGGCAAAGACCTAGCTTGTTTCCTGGAAAACACTATGGAAGTGAAGAGATCCTTGTTTCCCTAAGCAGATCTCAGGTGAGGAGACAGTTGAGTTAATCACACTCAGGTCCTGAGAGCTCTGCTCTCGTTTTATTTATTTCCATTTGTCATCCCTGGCTCTGGTTCCCCTCCCTCCCCAAAGGCATCAACACGGATGGCCTTGAATACCCTGCATCCTTGGAACACATGCATTGTCACATTGTGTTGCTTCTAATTTACACAAAACCATTGTGTTATGAATCTCATTCTCTTTCTTATTTTCATTCAAAAACGATTATTTATTGGGCACCTACTATGCACCAGGCATTGGTCTATTTACTGGGTACCTACTATGCACTAGGCACGGTTCTAGGTACTGGAAGTAGGGCTGAGAACGAGCCAGATAAATCTAAATGTTTCTCGTCACAGAGCTTGCATTCTAGCAGGTCACAGACAAGAAACAGTAAGCATAATTTAAAAGCAGAGTAGAGGGCTTCCCCGGTGGCGCAGTGGTTGAGAGTCCGCCTGCCGATGCAGGGGACACGGGTTCGTGCCCCGGTCCGGGAAGATCCCACATGAAAGATTGCTGGGGTGAATATAGCCAATATTTTATAAAACTATAAATGGAGCATAACCTTTAAAAATTGTGAATCACTATATTGTATACCTGGAAATGATATAATATTTTACAGCAACTATACTTCAATTAAGAAAAAGAAAAAAGAGGGGAAAATACGATTGCTGGGGGGACTTCCCTGATGGCACAGTGGTTAAAAATCTGCCTGCCAATGCAGGGGACATGGGTTCGATGCCTGATCCGGGAAGATCCTACATGCCGCACAGCAACGAAGCCCCAGGGCCACAACTACTGAGCCTGCGCTCTAGAGCCACGATCTACAACTATCGAAGCCCACATGCCTAGAGCCCGTGCTCCGCAGCAAGAGAAGCCACCGCAATGAGAAGCCCGCGCACCGCAACGAAGAGTAGCCCCCGCTCACCGCAACTAGAGAAAGCCCGGGCGCAGCAACAAAGACCCAATGCAGCATTAAAAAAACAAAAAGAAGATAGCTGGGAAGTGGGGACTGCACCTTCTGTCATGGTGATACAGACACACCTTGGCTGTCATGTGTGGCAACCACCCAAGCTCTGCGGAGGAAAGGAGTTGAAAGCAGCTGTGTACTTGAGTAGCTCTGAGCCCCCAGAGAGATGAAGACACGGACCACCCTATAATTCTTGGCCTGCATCCTACTATAAAGCTAAGTAAAAATAGTTTAGATTAAAGTAATCTTTAATCTGATTTCCAACTCATATTCCCAGCTGTGATGGTTACATACCCTATGTTATTGCTTCTTAGATGCACATCCGTTTCCCGTTTTTACAACCTCCGTAAGCGGGAGGCATCTTATAATTAGCTGAGTGTTATGTCTTAGCATTACGCCCTCATTTCATCGATGGCTCCTTTTTCTTTCTCAGTGGTATACAAAATAATAGTGCCAATACAACGGAGGCATTTCAGATTGATGCAATAGGGTGTGAAGGCAGGTGGGTGTGGGTGAGGAGTCAGGTTTCAGTATTAAATAGGCGACCTTATTCCACCAAAGGTGATGTGACGTTATTTCACGCCAAAATACTGTGTTAACAGCCTATCCATGTTGCTGTCTGCCCATCTGGTTTATTACTGCTCACTGCCACGGTGTTGGTGTTTTCTCAACCTGTGTTGTCCAAGATGGTAGCCGCTAGCCACATGTGGTCATTTAATTTTTAAACTAAAATTATCTAGATTGAATATGCATTACAATTCCATTCCTCGGTCGAACTCGCCACATTTCTGACGCTCTATAACCGTATGTGGCTGGTGGCTGCCATATTGGACAGCACAGATAAATAGATTTCCATCATGGCAGAAAGTTCTGTTGGACAGGACTGCTTGAGTCTATACCCTTGCTCCTAGTGTGGTCCAGGGGACAGCACTAACAGAATTATCTGGGGCTTATTAGAAGTCACAGTCTTGGACCCCACCCCAGACCAACTGAATTTTAACAAGACCCCCGGGGGTCTCAATGCTTATTAGAGTTTGAGAAATACCACTCCGTGGTATACATCCACCATGTTTAACGACCCAGTCCGCCAGTGATGGACACCTAGTTTCCTTCTACTACCCAAGCAATACTGCACTGACCATTTGGGGGCAGGCCCCTTATATAACTAGAGAAGACTTCTCTGGAATATCATAGAAGCAGAACCACTGGGCCAAAAAGCCATACTTTTAATCAATTTCACCAAGTACTGGCAAGTTTCTGCCCGGATAAGAAGGATTCATATCTCTCCACACCCTCAAAAATGCCTGTCGCTCATTCATTCATTCAGCAAATGTTTACTGAATCCTGTTAGGTGCCAGTTACTGCTCTAGGAACAAGGCAGATAATATTGTTGCCCTCGGGGAACTCACTTCTGGAGGTGAGGCAAACAAGGGACAAGTAAATTAGTAAAACATGAAATATTGGGAATTCCCTGGCAGTCCAGTGGTTAGGGACCAGCACTTTCACTGCCATGGCCCAGGTTCGATCCCTGGTCGGGGAACTAAGATCCTGCATGCCTCATGGCACTGCCAAAAAAAACCATTAAATGTTACAGATGGGAGCAAGTGCTTTGGAGAAAAGTAAAGCAGAGTAAGGGGATAGAGAATGTCAGAGGAAGGTTATAATTTTTTTTTTTTTTTTTTTTTGCGGTACGCGGGCCTCTCACTGTTGTGGCCTCTCCCATTGCGGAGCACAGGCTCCGGACGCGCAGGCTCAGCGGCCATGGCTCACGGGCCCAGCCGCTCCGCGGCATGTGGGATCCTCCCGGACCGGGGCACGAACCCGTGTCCCCTGCATCGGCAGGCGGACTCTCGACCACCGCGCCACCAGGGAAGCCCGGAAGGTTATAATTTTAAGTGGGTTATGCAGTGTGTGGTTAACTCAGCAGGGCTATGTTGTCCAAACCCTGCATATTACAGAAAAAAGTTAGGCCCTTGCCTAGCATCTGGGAGATAACCTCTAAGCCTTTGTAATATTCTGCCTAATAACAGTGTCTTTCTGTACCTGGGGGCCTTGGGCCGTGCCAGATAGTCTATCCTAATAGGATGATTTGTGATGGAGGTCTTGGGGCATATTTGACCTGAGAAGGAGCTGGACACTAAGGTCAGCCATGCAGGCAGACAGCCATGTGCCTATGTGGCTGACCCCCAATAAAAAACATAGACACCAAGGCTCAGGTGGACTTTCCTGGTGGGCAATCCTCTGTACGTGTTGTCGCACGTTGTTGCTGGGCAAAGTAAGTGCTGTCTATACGACTCCTCTGGGAGAGGTCAAATGGATGTTCGTGCCTGGTCTCTCCTGGACTTGGCCCCATGTGTCTTTTTATTTTGCTGTAATAAACCAAAATCATGAGTGCAGGAGTTTTCCGAGTTCTGTGAGTCCTTCTAGTAATTCCCTGAACCCACCTCAGGGATCTCCAACTACAGTGGTCAAGGAAGTCTTCATGGAGAGGATGACAAGAATGGAAGAAACCAGGCAGACATCTGGTTTGGAAGAGGGGTCCAGGAGTGGGAATCAAAGTACTAAAGTTCTGAGACGGGATTGTGCCTGACATGAGAGGGGCAGGAAAAGAGGAAGCGGTAGGTGACATCAGAGGACCACTGGGGCCAGATGGTCTGGAGCCTTGTTGGCCACCATAAGGAAACCTGACTTTCACTCTGAGGGAGGTGGGAGGCACTGTGGGCTTTCCAGAAGAGGCGTGGCCTGCCCTGACTTACATTTTATAATAAAACGTCACTCTGGCTGCTCTGTGTAAACAGTGTAGGCGGACAAGGACAAAAAGAGGGAGACCAGATAAGAAGCTTGCGATTATCCAGATGAGAGATGATGGCGGCTGGGAGGGACCAGGGTGGCGAGGATGGAAGATGTTGAGAAATGGTCCGATTCTGGATCTATCTTGAAGGCAGCGCTGGCAGGGTTCGGTAACACAATGGATGTGTGGTGTGTGAGAAAAGGAATTCAAGGGCGAGACTGAGGTTTGGGCTGAGGAATGAAAGGACGAAGAAACTATTTACTGAGACGATCAAGACTGTAGGAGGAGCCCATCTGGAACATGAGAGGGGTGAAGGACAAGAGTCTGGTTTTGAACGTGAATCTATTGAGTAGGCGGTTGGATGTCAAGGTGAGAGTTTAAGAGCAAGGTCTGGCTGGAGACGTAACATCTGGGAGCCATCAGCACGTGGATGGTATCTAAAGCCACAGGAGCAGATGAGATCACCGAGGGAGTGAGCATAGACAGAGCAAAAGACCAAGTCTGATTTCTCCCCAGGCGTCTCTCTTTCTACCTCTTCCATCGTCTTGCCTTTGTCTCTCCCTGCATTTCCTCTGCTCTCTCCCATCCACCTTGTTTTTCTCTCTCTGTGTATTTATCCCTTTGGGTCTCTCTTAGTCTCCCCATCCCTTCGCATTTGCATCAGGGCCTCTGCTCTGGGCATGGGTGTAGGGCCAACTTTCTCATCCCAGCCAGCACTTCCAACCGGAACTTCCAGTTCCTGCTTGACAAAGAACCTCATCTTGAAGCCAAGCTATAGGGTGGGGGCCCCCGGGGACCTCAGGCTGCCTCCATCTCCAGCTTTACTTATTTAACAAGCATGTTTGTGGCCTCTGGTTCGTGTCAAACTCTTCTCTAAGCACCTTCAAATATGAACTCATTTAACCCTGCTCTGTGAGGCAGGTGCTATGGTTAGTGCCATTTTATGGAGGCACAGAGTGGCCGTGTCACTTGAACTCAGCTCTGAACCACTAGGAACACTGTCTCTTCTTCTAGTCCTTTTTCTTTCTTGCTCTAGCCCTTCTCTCTGAGGGCGACAGACCCTGATCTATGCAAAAGGACCCCTGGATTTGGTCTAACTGGCATGTGACTTTCAGCTACTCACTGAACTCCGTGGGCTCCAGTTGCCTTATTGATCAAGTGAGGGGCTAGAATACCCCCAACTCTTGGTGGGTCCATGACCTCACTTCAACAAGAGCCAGCCAATCATTAGCCCTACTGTCAGTGTTGATCTGGTACTCACCCCTCAACAAATACCAAAGACAGCCACCCCACTGCAAGTTCCAGCCGTTCCCAAGGGAGAAAGGCTTTTTCTGGAAGTGTGGACCTAGGCCACAAAGGAGCACAGGTTCCCCGACTTCCCACACAAACCTGTCACCTCACTTAACCCGCATCCTCCCTCCTGCCACTCAGCCTGAACCCAACTCAACTCAGAAAGAGTGAACTCGGTCCCTACTCTGGGTCCAGTCCTGGGAAGTGGGGTAATTCCAAGGTGGGGAAGGACAGTGGCCTTTCTGTCACCTTGAGAGGCACTCACAGCTATGACCCAGCACACTCCTACCAAAACCCTACCCTGACGCAGATACCGGACCTCACATCTAGCGCTCATTAACAATGTCAACGTACAACACCAACTCAACTGTATTTCAACACCTCCCCACCCAAATACTCAATCTTGGCCTCATCTCCAGCCCCAACCCAACTGGACTCTGTCAACAACATTATCCCCAGATCCCTCCCATCTACAGCTTAATTCTATCCCCAAAACCAACTCCAACCCCATCCTCACCCCAGGTCCATTCTCTTCCCCAAACTCACCTGCGTTCCCAGTGTAGTCATCAGAGCCCCTCCCCCCACACCAACCACCATCTTAAACCCGACCACAAACTTTTCTTCCTAGTGTAGGGGAAAACTGTGAAAGACTTTAAGATGGACCCAACAGATGTCATCAGTGGAAAACGAGGTGGGTTATCTGATTCTATGGGGTCTCAGCTTCTTTTACCGTCTTTGAGCTACTTTACAACTCTGTAAATGATAAATAGTGGATAGCAGGGCAAATAATTCTCGTCCATAACCGTGCAAGTGAGTTTTGTCAGGTGGGAGTACAATTCCCTCCCCTCCATACAGAATAAGCCCGTTTAATTCATTTTAGCGCTTCTTATGGCCCGCGCACCGCAATGAAGAGCAGCCCCCGCTCACCGCAACTAGAGAAAGCCCGCGCGCGGCAACAAAGACCCAGGGCAGCCAAAAATAAATAATTAAAGAAAAAAAAAGAAGGGCCTTGTGCTAATGATAAGGTGCCACCAACGAATTCGGTTCCCTCCATCTGAGGATTAAGGAGTCTCTCAGTAAATGAATAAACTTAAACAAAATAGAACCTACTTCAGCGGGTTCTTGGGAGGACTGAGTTAGTATGTGAGAGCGCTCCCTAAGGAGAACGCCCGGTACTGAGCGAACGCTTGCTAAGTGGTTGCTCTCATTAGTATTATTGCTGTTCTTATTATTGATGTCACTGCTATGCTTCCTTCCAAGGCCCCAGTGCCAGAGCAAGACACCTTGGGTGGCAGCTGTGTATTTGAGAGAATGAGAGGTAGCCGCCCAAATCCTTCCTGTGGAACAGGAAATAATGACATAGCTGAGATGGAGATTCTGACTGCCAACAAGACCTTAATTCAAGAAGGCCAGCCAGGTGGCAGGCTTCTCAGACCACCCTCCTCCCTGCCGTCTCCAGGGACTTTGCAGCCACACGTCCTCTCCTCCCTGTTTTTACCCAGGGGAGTTTTAAAATCCTGGGCAGGAAGGAATTTGGAGGCTGGTGGAGGGAGAGAGGAGGTGAAAAGACTGGGGAAGAGAACAAAGCAGAGAGAGGAGAGTCAAAGAGATAACAATACTTCCTGTCTTTGGTCCAGCAGATAAAGCCCTTTCATGTCATTTCCCCAAGGCCCCGGTTGGGGAAATGTCAGCTCCCCATTTTACAGAAGCGTAGACCTAGACTAAGGAAAATCCACCAGTGAGTTGAATCCATCCAGGCTGACGGAGACACATTCCTGCATTTCTCTTCTGAGATCCTCCTCAGGGGCATCCCGCTCAAGTCTGGAAGGAGGGTCCAGACCATGCTGAGCCACTGCCCAATTTGGGAGGCCTTGTTTAAGGGACGAGGCTGGACTTACCAGGCAAACGGGAACGATACGCATGTAAGCCCGCAGTTCCATTCTAACAAATTCAATGCTAAGATGAAAGAAGCAGACAGGCTGTGAGAGGGTTGGAGAGGCCGGAGACCCAGGTCAGGTTTTTTTGGAGGAAGGGATAATGAAGGATAATGTAGCCATCCCAGAGAAATAGGATGGACTCCGCCATCCAAGAATTGGTTCAGATGTCATGATTTGTGATACCCCACATGGGGACTCCCCTGGCGGTCCAGTAGTCGGGACTCCATGCTTTCACTGCAGGAGGGTGCAGGTTTGATCCCTGATCAGGGAATCAAGATCTCACATGCTGCACGGTGTGTGCCCCCCGTCCCCCCACCCAAAAGAAACAAACAAACAAAATAATGCCACAGCTGCAGCAAAGGGTTCTTTCTGCCCCTGTGGGGTGACCACAGTTGGCACTGTGAGTGGGGGTCTAGATGGGACCACCACCTTGTCCACTGAATAAAAAAACGCACAACCTAAAAGGTGGGAATTATGTTTTATTCAGCAGACATGCTGAGGACTTAAGCCCGGGAGACGGCCTCTCAGAGAGCTCTGAGGGACAGCTTCAAAGATAAGGGAGGAACCAGGATATATACTGGAACTTTAGCAACAAAAGCCAGATAGTCGGGAACATCAAGAGATTACCGTTCATTAAAGAAAGTCAACAAACAAGCATCTCCAGTGAATGAATTTCATGCTTTTCTATGTATGGGAAGATGCCAGAGTCTGGGCTCATTGAAATCATTCCTTTGATGTACACCTCAGCTGTGCAGGGCCGGTATCCTGTTTTTCTCCATCCTGAATCCCGGCAGGGCGCACAGTCCTCGGTGGCTGAAGTGGCTGTCGATGGCTCGATGGCTGCAACGTCCTTTGTTTACTGGTATGGCAGGTGACACTTTTCGCCCACGACCTCCGAGGTCTTTCTCATCTTGCTGTCCGGCTCACTGGCCCCGCGGCCATGCATTTTGACCTGTGCTGCCTGCTGCTATATTTGCTGAGACCTAAGGAGACTCTGTTGTAGATTTAACAGACCTAAGTCAGAAGTTTCCATAGTTGGTGTTCAGGAACGGGGTATGGGGCCCTCCTTCAAGTGGCCCTGGGTTGTGCATCTCCAGCCGGGACCTTTGTGCCTCTCTCCTGCCCTGAGGTCGGAAGGTGGGACTCTGAGTTCCAACCCCTCCAATCAATTGGTTGGTTCCCCTACCAGCCAGCCCCCATTTCCTCCCCCATCCTGTCACTTCATTAACATAAACTCACATAGGGTTACTGGGATTTATTATGAAAAGCAAAAGAGGCTCATCTTTCCCCTACCACTTGGGAAATTCCAAGAGTTGGGTTTTTTAAAATAAATTAATTTATTTTATTTTTGGCTGTGTTGGGTCTTCGTTGCTACGCGCGGGCTTTCTCTAGTTGCGGTGAGCGGGGGCGGGCTTCTCACTGCGTTGGCTTCTCTTGTTGTGGAGCACGGGCTCTAGGCACGCAGGCTTCAGTAGTTGTGGCACGTGGGCTCAGTAGTTGTGGCACGTGGGCTCAGTAGTTGTGGCGCACGGGCGTAGTTTCTCCGCGGCATGTGAGATCTTCCCAGATCAGGGATCGAACCCGTGTCCCCTGCATTGGCAGGCAGATTCTAAACCACTGCACAGCCAGGGAAGCCCCCAAGAGTTCTTTTTGTTTTGTTTTGTTTTGTTTTGCAGTACGCGGGCCTCTCACTGCTGTGGCCTCTCCCGTTGCGGAGCACAGCCTCCGGAGGCACAGGCTCAGTGGCCATGGCTCACTGGCCCAGCTGCTCTGCGGCATGTGGGATCCTCCCGGACCAGGGCACGAACCCACGTCCCCTGCATCGGCAGGCAGACTCTCAACCACTGCGCCACAAGGGAAGGCACCCCAAGAGTTTTTAAAAGCTCTGTGACCAGGACAGGTTGGTGGGGACAGATGGTGAGGTAGGTTTATATTGTCCAGGAGGCTGTTGGATGCACAGGAATGAAGCTGGGGAGAGACCTGAGAACCAACCTGCCCCAGATGACAGGTGAAACCGTCAGGTGTATACAATCAGTGCAGAGGACAAGGCTTAGGACAGAGCCCTGGGAACACCCTTGTTTGTACAGACACCAATGGAGGGGAAGAAAAAAAAAGGCCTATTAATGAAGGAGACTGGGAAGGAGAGTCAGGAGAAGGAGGAAAACCAGAAATGCATGGTGTCCCAGAAGGAAACCCAGAGAAGGGGGGCCGGCCATGTTGAGTGCTGCCCAAAGGTTGGGTAAGACGGAGACAGGAAGGTGACTGTTGGATTGTTCAACATGGAAGTCTCTGGAGACCCAAAAAGACTGTGGCGTGGCTATGGGGTGCAAGCAGTGAGTAGATCTCCAGGGAGAAGTGTTGCTGGGAAGGATGGTAGGAAAACAAGGCAGTAACTGAGAGGGGGTGTGGACTGTGGGTTGTGATTCAATTCTGTGGCCCCAGCATCTCCCGGCAGATTATCAGGCCCACACAGCAAAATGTTTGCAGAGTGAATGAATGAATGAATGAATGAAACAGAAATAGAGTGAGAGAGAGGTGTAAAGGTAAACTGAAGACTACAGAAAAAAAGATTCTGTCATCCAAGTCAGCTTTGAAAATTCCTTCTTTTTTTTTTTCTGCAGTACGCGGGTCTCTCACTGTTGTGGCCTCTCCCGTTGCGGAGCACGGGCTCCGGACGCGCAGGCCCAGCGGCCACGGCTCACGGGCCCAGCCGCTCCGCGGCATGTGGGATCTTCCCGGACCGGGGCACGAACCCGCGTCCCCTGCATCGGCAGGCGGACTCTCAACCACTGCGCCACCAGGGAAGTCCCCCATCCATCTTTTGTTGCCTTGTTCGAGGACCCCAAGAGGAAGTGGTAGGTAGACATTTAGCTTCCTCCCAGCCCCACTTTTTAAAACATTTATTTTATTTATTTATTTTTGTCTGCGTTGGGTCTTCTTCGCTGCGCGCGGGCTTTCTCTAGTTGCGGTGAGCGGGGGCTACTCTTGGTTACGGTGCCCAGGCTTCTCATTGCGGTGGCTTCTCTTGTTGTGGAGCACGGGCTCTAGGCGCGTGGGCTTCATTAGTTGTGGCACGTGGGCTCAGTAGTTGTGGCACGTGGGCTCAGTAGTTGTGGCGCACGGGCTTAGTTGCTCCGCAGCACGTGGGATCTTCCCGGACCAGGGCTCGAACCCGTGTCTCCTGCATTGGCAGGCGGATTCTTAACCACTGCGCCGCCAGGGAAGCCCTCAGTTAGTCATTCTTTTGCTCATTCACATATTTGGATAATGATTAACAATACAAGTCCTGGAGCCAGTCTGCCTCAGTTCAAACTCCAGTTCTGCCTCTTACCAGCTGTGTGACTTTGGGCAAGTGGCTCCATCTAGCTGTGTCTCAGTTTCCACACCTATGATGGTATCCATGCCCTGAGACATCACCCCATGTGTTGGGATGCCTGAGTTGTCTTTAGGGAATGGGCTTCATGGTGACGCCCAAGAGGAAAGCATGAGATACAGGGACTTGAGCGCTCTAGGGGCTCCCTGGATGAGGTGGCAAAGGTGCTCAGAGCTTTTTCGGAAAGCAGGAGGTCTGTCCTCTTTGAGTCTCCAGCTACAAAAAGGGATTGACTTTATCCAGAAGCCACAAGCCGCAAGTCTGTGTGTCAAGAGAGAACCGCTAAGCAGTCATTCCCCACCCCCACTCCCTGCCGCCCCGGGCAACCACTAACCTGCTTTCTGTCTCCACCAACTGGCCTTTTCCGGATATTTCATATAAATGGGATCATACGGTTTGTGGGCCTTTATGACGGGCTTCTTTCACTCCACATAGTGTTCTCAAGGTTCGTCCACGTGTAGCACACATCAGTACTTTGTTCCTTTTGTAGCTGAATAATACTCCATAGCATGGACAGACCACCTTTTATTTGTCCATCCATCATCTGATACACATCAGTTTAAAGGCTATGGGGTCTCCTTTGTGGGTGACGAACGTGGTCTGGAATTAGTTGGTGGTGATGGTAGCATACCACTGTGAGTGCAGTGGAACTCACGGCGTTGTAGACTTTAAAATGGTTCGAAGGCTGGATTTTATGTTATGTAAATTTTACTTCCAAAAAAAAAAATAAAAAGATAAGAGGAGAAAGAGAGGGATTCTGTCCTGAGTCTCTTTCACTCTCCCTCTCTCTGTTTCCTGTCCCCTGTCTCTCTTTCTCAGTGGATGTCCCTATGCAAAAAACTTTCATGGAGTTAGATAAATCGACCTCCTAAGACCTGTGCTCTGAATTTCAAAACTTCAATTAGAACCAAGCTTCCTTGGATCCCAGTTTGGAAACTCCTCTGTCTCCCCTATTTTGTTTTTGGTTTTTTATTTTGTGGTGCACAGGCCGCTCACCGTTGTGGCCTCTCCCGTTGCGGAGCACAGGCTCCGGACGCACAGGCTCAGCAGCCATGGCTCACGGGCCCAGCTGCTCCGCGGCATGTGGGATCCTCCCAGACCGGGGCACGAACCCACGCCCCCTGCATCGGCAGGCGGACTCTCAACCACTGCGCCACCAGGGCAGCCCTGTCTCCCCTATTTTGAAACCTCTTCCCTTTCCTCCTCTTCTGTCTTAGTCTCTCTGCCCTTGGTTTCCTTGACTCTCACTTCCACCCTGTTGCCCCTTCCATGAAACACTCAGGGAGGAGTCCAGGTATCTACCTGCCCCACTCTCCCTGAGGCTTCATTACAGGAGTTGGAAAGATCCCAGATCACCTTGCGTCATTGGCCTCAGGGCTGCTGGCTAGTTTGCAGAGGAGGGGAGAAGGAGAGGGCCTGGGTCTTCCCTCCAGAGCCATACTGAGGCCCCTGCCCCCCTCCATTTAACTGTAAATCTCACTAATTGTCATTAGCCAAGAAGAGTTTCTACCTGATTAGAGGGTGTCCCGCCCCATGTCTACCTCGTCTCCTTCCCTCAACCCGTAAATCGCACGAGCTGGGACAGAGTTAAAAGCTGTATCAGCTGCTGGTCTGGGACAGACAGACGGAAGGAAGAAGACGGGTGGTGCAGCGTGACAGGTGGCTGAGAGGCCAGGTGAACAGAGCTGCCTGACAGGCTGGCAGATGAAAACACAAGCAGGCAGGTGGCAGACAGATAGCAGAGACACCGACAGGCTGAGATCGCAACAGTCACATGGAGGAACCGGCAGGCGGAGAAGCAAGGTGAGCAGGGCGCAGGCCAACACCAGTGAGGGGGGTAACGCTCGGGGGATGGGTAGAGAGAGGAATGAGCCTGTGGACCATCCCCTCCTCGTGGAATTGCTGGTGGAAGGGGAGGAGAAAGGGAGGGTCCACTTGACAGGGAAAAGGAGGGTCCAGTTGCCATCTCTGAGATGCCTCACCTTTTCCCCAGAACCTGGAAGTGGACCACCATGGTGTCCAGCACCTTTTTTCTCCTGTGTTTGATTGGTGAGTTCCCCAGAAGGCAAGGAACCCTCATGAGGATGCCTGGCACTAAGGAGGGGAGGGAGGCTGGCTGACTCTATGCCTCCATTCACCTCCATCTCCAGGGGTCCTATGCACCTCACTCTCCCTGTATCTTCCGATCCATCTCCCCTCTGTCTCTCCCTGTCACTATGTCTCTGTCCTTTCTCTCTCTGAATCTCTGTTTTGCTTATCTTTAAGCATCTCTCTCTCTTCCTCTTTGTGTCCTTTGGGTATTTCACTGTATCTTTATATATCACTGGGTCTGTGTCTCCCTGCCTGTGACTCTCTCTCTCTCTCTCTCTCTCTCTCTCTCTCTCTCTCTCTCTCGCTCGCTCTCTCTCTCTCTCCCTCTCTTGGTTTCTTTCTCTTGCCTCTTTCTTGTTCTTTCTGTATCTCTCTTTCTATCTGATCCACAGTCTCTAGGTTCCTGACTCTGTCTCTCTGGCCCATGCCATTGTCCTCAGGGCTCAGCCACGAGGGCACACAGAAGGTTTTTAAAGGCACGGAGTGTATCCCTCACTCCCAGCCTTGGCAGGTGGGGCTGTTTGAAGGTACACAGCTGCGCTGTGGGGGAGTCCTCATCGACCGCCGGTGGGTTCTCACAGCTGCTCACTGCAGCAACAGGTAAGCCCCCCACTTGGGTCCCTGCCTACTCAGGGTGGGAAGGGAGGGTGATGGGGAGGCTAGCGCTGGGGGGAGGGGGCTCACAGGAGTAAGGAGATGGTCCTGCAACAAGAGGGTCTGAGGTTAGACAAGAAGTAGGACTTCTTCACAATGGGCCTGGGGTGGACCTGGGTGGGGATCGGTGGGGTAGAGGTCAAGGGAGGGTCCTGGAATCTGTCCACCCACCCCCAATGTTCCCTCATGTCCCCCTTCCTTCCCATATGGAGTCATCAGTTCAGCATCTCCTGACCCAGTCTGAGCTGGGGACCCATGTCTGACCCAAACTCTTTGTGCAGCTTCAGAGGTTACCTCTGGTACCTCTCTGGGCCTCAGTGGTCCCATCTGTAAAATGAGGTCAGAGGTTACCTCTGGCGCCTCTCTGGGCCTCAGTGGTCCCATCTGTAAAATGAGGTCAGAGGTTACATCTGGTACCTCTCCGGGCCTCAGTGGTCCCATCTGTAAAATGAGGTCAGAGGTTACATCTGGTGCCTCTCTGGGCCTCAGTGGTCCCATCTGTAAAATGAGGGGATTGGGATTTGTAGGTCTGATGCTCTGGATTCATTTTCTTTTTCCAAAAGGGAAGTTTCAGACATGGAGAGACAGAGATATTTGGGGACAGGGAGGGACACCAGCAGGACAGAGTCCACTCATTATTCCCCCATTCATTTAGTTGACAGTGTTGATGGCCCAGGCCACCTGCTGGGTGGTGGGAACAGGGCAGTGAATAGGACTAATGGATGTCCCTGCCCCCATGGCCATCACCAGCTAAGAGAATCAGAAAGTGACACAGATGCGGTAGCATGGAGAGGAGAAATAGGACCAACACTAGAAATGGAAAGATGGCAATGGAAATAGAGACCAAGAGGTGGGAAGAGACAAAGAGAATGAGAGCAAGGGAATGAACAACCATCAGGGTGCAGAGCAGCAGAGAGAGGCAGGCGGGTCTGGGAGCCCCAGGCCAGCCCACCCTGCCCCTGCTGAGCCTCTGTGACCCCCAGCAGGTACTGGCTGAGCCTGGGGGAACACAGCCTCAGCCAGATGGACTGGACCAAACAGATCCGGCACAGTGGCCTCTCCGTGACCCACCCTGGCTACCAGGCAGCCCTGCGGAACCAAGACAATGACCTCCGGCTTCTGCAACTGGGCATCCCTGTTCTCTTGACCCGCAGCATCCAGCCCCTGCCCCTGCCCACGACCTGTGCAGTGGCTGGCACCAAGTGCCACATCTCGGGCTGGGGCACCACCAACCACACAAGGCGTAAGGGGGTCCTGGGGTCAGGGGTCACGATTGGCAAAAGTTTGTGGCATAGGGAGTCATGCCATCTCAGAGGAAGGGTGGGTAAAGTGTCACACGTCAGGATTCATGCTTTAGGGTCTGAGATCATGGTGCGTAGGGGTCTTGGGAGTTAAAGAGGTTAAGTGGTTGTGTATGGAGTTAGGAGTCATGGGTCAGAGATGTGGTTAGAGGTCAGAGTGATGTTATCAGACTGGATGGAGCAAAAGACATATGTAAATAGGATCTTGGGGTCATGGGTCAGGTACTCTGATGTTAGTCATTGTAGAGTTGAGGTCATGGGATCCAGATGTTGGCCACAAT
The DNA here is from genome assembly GCF_008692025.1 of Phocoena sinus. Taxonomy (NCBI): domain Eukaryota; kingdom Metazoa; phylum Chordata; class Mammalia; order Artiodactyla; family Phocoenidae; genus Phocoena; species Phocoena sinus. The sequence continues at coordinate 5,812,014 of NC_045781.1, forward strand.
CCGAGGATGGAAATCGGGATTCGATCAAGGATCACTGGTCTGGGACTGGAAGCCACAGGGCTTGGTGTGTGGAGGTAGAGGTTAGGGGTCATGGAGTCTGGAGTCAAATAAACTAGGATCAGAAGTCACTTTGGAGGATTCAGAGCTGAGGTTGGAGGTTAAGGTGAAGACAAGGAACATGGGGCCAAGAGACAGAGAGAAGACATGAGGGCAAGTTGGGATCAAAGGGCAATAAGATTGAAGGTCAAAGGTCACAGTAGCTGGGATTGAAGGAGAAAGCCAGGTCTGGATTCACTGTATCTGAGTCATAGGCTAAAGGTCAGGGAGACGGGGCCAATGAATTGAAATCAAGAGCTACTGTGTAATCAAGTCATAATCTGAAATAGCTTGGAGGATTGTAGTGGAGGTCATAGGGAGGGGGTGGGGTATAGACTTGTACTGGGTTTCCTTGAGAAGAGGGATGTGCCCTTTTTGGGGAGATGAGGGAAGCTTTGGGGGATCCTGCAGCATCCATCTTCCATCCCCAGACCAGTTGTCAGACCGACTCCAATGCCTTAACCTCTCTATCGTCTCTAACGCCACCTGCCGGGCAGCGTTCCCCGGGAGAATCACGGACAACATGGTGTGTGCTGGCGGCATCGCTGGGGAGGATGCCTGCCAGGTGAGCGACTGCAGGCAACATTCGGGACAGAAAGTAGGGGAGGGAGAATTGGAGAGGTGGGGAAGGGGGAGAAGGTAAGTCAGGGAAAGGAGATGGGGAGAGAGATAAGGTCAGAAATAATGGGAGGTACAGGATGCGGGAGGGAGAGCCAGGGAGTGGAGGACAGAGAGAGGGAGGGCAGAAACAGAGAAGGAAAGATGGGTGGGGCACAAAGGGAGGGAGAGGAAGAGACAAAGACGATGGGGGAGGGAAAGAGGCAGCCGGCATTTGGAGCTCAGGCAGGTAGCCAGCCGGCTGTCTCTCCAGTTCTGAGTCTTCCCCATACCATCCAGTTGGTGCTGGCCCAAGTAAGACTGAGAGATTCCAGGATGGAGGAGGAAAGGGGGCTGGAGGACTCTCTCCCCCTGTAATTCTGCTACCTTATCCTCTCGGTCCTTCACAGAGGAGGCTGCCCCTCCCTACTGGCCAGGGCCCCAGCCACAGTCTTGGAAAGAACTCTTAAGGAGTCCCGCCCTCCTTCTCTAGAATTGGTCACTGGTACCGGTGCTCTCCTCCCTCATTGGTCAGGGTCCCAGCCATTTTCCTTGACACGGAGTCCCGTCCTCCTTCGCTCTCTTCCCCCATTGGTCAGGGCCCACCCATTGTCCTTGAGGGAACCCTCTACCCAGCATAGAGCCCCGCCCTCCTTCCCTGGCGTTGGCCCCTAGGGACAGTGTGTTCTTCTCTATTAGTTAGTCATTGCTGTTGTCCTCTGGGAACTTGTGTGTTCTTTTTTCTCTGCTGACGAGGCTTGGAGCCACGCTCCTCAAGGCCCAGGAATGGGTGAGGGGGCAGGAGGCTGTGGAGAGGAAAACTGGAAAAGGATTTCTCCCATATTCAGAGCATGCTTCTTCTCCTCTGCCTTCCAGAGTGACTCTGGGGGTCCCCTAGTATGCGGAGGAGTCCTTCAGGGTCTGGTGTCCTGGGGATCCGTGGATCCTTGTGGGCAAGAAGGAATCCCAGGGGTCTACACCAATATTTGCAAATACGTGGACTGGATCCGGATGGTCATGAGGAACAACTGACCTGCTCCCTCCACCTTCATGCCTCAGCTTGGGGGCCACTCTGACCCTCAGAGCGCCAATACCTCCTCCATCATCACCCCCAGCTCCCACTCTTCTTGGACTGGGGATCTTCTTCCTGGAACTCCAACTCCAGCCAGCCCTTCTGAGACCCATGGTTGGGGGAGGAGGGAGTATACAACTATCTGGAATAAATATAACTGGAGATGGGGCAGTGTCTGTCTGTTTGATTCCCCCTGCTGGTTGAGATTGGAGGGAGAGTTACCCATCAGTTACCCTACCCACAGGTGTAGAAATAGAGATCAGAGAGGGTGAGGGTTTTCCCTCAGGGGCCACACAGGAATGGACTAGAGAAAGTTACTTATAACAGTAAAAAATTAAGGCCATTTTTCTCCATCTGCCGCAACAGGAACACTGCCTAGAGCTTATAAGCTGAAATGGGGGAGGGGTGTGTGTGGACAGGATTGTTGGCTGCAAAATACCAAATGAAAACTGCAAAATCAAAATCCACTACCATTTAATTGTGTCTATAAAACGTAACATTCTTCCAGCTAGCCAACTGCAATTTGGCTCAGCTGGAGTTGAGCACGTATTATACTTAATGTGGGGTGTGGGTTTGCTTTAATACATCTGCAATGATGGAGGGTGGGGTGCAGCCTTGGAAAGCAAGAGGACCCAGCCTAGGTCTAAAAATAGTTCTGCCCACCTCTCAGCTTCTGTCTTCACAGCCTCTCCAGGAGTTGGAAAGAGAATTTCTTCTCCGCAATGAATGGAAGGGAAATTTGAGGTGGGAGAGGGTGAGGGGTGACTGTGGCAGCTGTGGGAGCATTTGCTGACTGCCTATTGTACTTGACTCTCCTGGAGTCATCATCCCAACCCCCTGAGGCAGGGCTGTCACCCCCATCTCACAGATGAAGAAACTGAGCCTCGCCGGGGTGGAGTCTCTCGTCCCACATCACTGTGGTAGGAAGAGGCAGTGCCGGGGTCTGGGGCCAGGGATGGCTGCTGTGAGAACCCAGGCCTACCCCGTAGTCTTTTTTTTTTTTTTTTTTATGCGGTACGTGGGCCTCTCACTCTTGTGCCCTCTCCCGTTGCGGAGCACAGGCTCCGGACGCTCAGGCTCAGCGGCCATGGCTCACGGTCCCAGCCGCTCCGCGGCACGTGGGATCCTCCCGGATCCCGGGGCACGAACCCGTGTCCCCTGCATCGGCAGGCGGACTCTCAACCACTGCGCCACCAGGGAAGTCCCTACCCCGTAGTCTTGCTTCACATCTCGTTAGGGGAGAGAGGAGGGTAAGACAGAGGGAGAACTAACTGATAACAAACAAGCTGGGAGAAGTAGGGATCCTCACGTGAGTTCTGCAGACGAAGAAATTGAGTTGGTTCAGATCTGGGAAGTCATCGGACCTACGTCACACAGCAAGTAAGTGCCACAGTGGGATTCTGAGGACCCTGGGGTCCTGGCAGCCTAAGAGGCTGGCAGAAGGCAGTGGAGGGAAGGGTCGCCAGAGAGGTAAAGTCCCAGAGGAGCTCTGAGGGTTGTGGTACCTGCCCAGGGCTGACTTCCCTTTCCTGGGCCTTGAATCCCACAGGCCCCAACCTGCCTTCCCCACCCTCCTGCCTGCCCCTTCGGCTGGCAGCAGCCCCACCTGTGTGACGTCCCAGTCCCCACACCCTGCTGCTTGGAATGATGAAGGGAGGGGCCAGAAGGGGCCAGGGTCCCACCTGGGCTCGGGCTGTGGGGAGGGAGGGGCTGGGAGATGAGGATGGAGAGGGATTTAGACACAGAAGTGGAGGGAGGGAGAGAAAGAGACAGGGATGGAGGCAGGCAGAGACAGAGACACAAAGAAAGATATAAAGCATTAGAGGAGATGTGCAGAGAGACACTGGGAGAGAAGAACAGAGTTAGACAAAGAGAAAAAGGCCCAGAGATACATAGGAACAGAAAGAAAAATGACACACACACACACATACACACAAAGAATTATAGAAATGTGGGAGAGGTAAAGAGAGACAGGGAAGGATGCAGACAGACGGACGGACACAGAGGTGTGGGGAAACAGAGAAGCAGAGAGAAGAGGCGTTTGGGGAGGTGACAGTGACAGGTGGGCAGCACCTCCAAGGCCCAGGGCTGGCCTGGGGAGGGCTCCCACACACCCCGCCCCCAGGGCAGTAAGGCAGGGTTGGGAAGCCCAGTCATCCTGGGCCTGCGGGGGAGGGGGTGTGTGGTGAGGGGGCACCCCTGCCTGCTCGCCTTCCTGGTGCCTCCCGCTCCGAGACCCGGCCTGTCGCGTCTGCCACCACTGCCAGGCCCCCAGAGCTCCAGCCCCAGAGCCCGTGAGTCCAGAAGGGGAGGGAGGGCTCCCCTCCAGGCACCTGCCCTGCCGAGTGTGCCAGGCCTCTGCCCCAGCATCATTTCTCCTTCTGCTCTGTACTCCTTGGGGTGGGGGGATTGTGTCTCTCTGCCTTGATCTGCATCTCCAGCAGCTGCCTCCCAACCTCAGTGTCCTGCAACCCCACCTTCGGTCACTGAGTCCAACCCTCCAGCCCCACTCCCGCTGGCCAGGGCAGCTAAGGACACTGGCCCTTCCAGTGATCAGCCCTTCTCTGCCTCACTGTTCTTCAAAGGGGCAGGGGTTCAGCAGGGTGGGGGCCAGAATGATGTCCCAGGCTGAGCCCCCTACTGTACCCCAGGTAGCCTTCAAAGGGCTCATATCACCCTGGCGTGGTTACTGAATGGAGCCTGGTTCCCTTTAGCCTCCCACCCCAAGTTGCTGGGCCCCAGGTCTCACGTGGGCAATGCCTTCCCAGCAACTTGGGTATGAGAGGCTCTAACTGGGATTAGGCCCCTGCAAGGCCACCCTCCATACCAAAGATTTATTTTAAAAGTTTGGAGGTTGGGATGCTGTGTAGCCAAGGGATTCCTCACACCTGGTTGCTTCTCCCTGGGGGGAGCCGGAGCAGGCATGGGGGAGAGAGAGGGCGTGAACCAGCCCTAAATCTCCCCATGGAGTGATTTGGCCCCTTGTCCCTCCTTGTTCCCAGAAGAACCTGGGGCCTGCCCTGCCCCCCTCCAGGCCGTGATGATTCTGCGATTAATCATGTTTGCTCTGGTGACAGGTACGATGGAGATGGGGATGGGCAGGGGTCTCCCTCTCAAATCTCTAGGATTCCCAACCCTCTATGTCTAGACGATGACGGGGCTGATATTAAAAATATAGAACAACCATAGGGCATCTGAATGGACATATGAGCCACAACAAGGTCCTGGATGCCCCTTGCCTTCTAAAGGTGTAATCTCTTTAGAGCTAGAATGGGGAGAGGTCCAAGAGGGTCCCAGAGGAGGGACCGGGGCAGCTGGGGTGGTGTGGGAGACATTCAAAGAGCTCAGGAAAGTGGCTACTGACCGACGGGTGTGGAAGGATTTCGATCATTTAATACCCAGCCTGTCCATTCAGTGCGTCCCCACAGGACACCAGGCTATGGTCCTCCCCCCGCCGCCCCATTTCTGGGAGTCGTCTCATGGCCGAGCCACCTCTTTTGCCCTCACCCTCTCTAGGACATGTAGGGGGAGAGACCAGGATCAATAAAGGATACGAGTGCTCTCCTCATTCCCAGCCGCCCTGGCAGGCGGCTTTGTTCCAGAAGACACAGCTGCTCTGTGCGGCAACCCTCATCGCCCTCCAATGTCTACTGACAGCAGCCCACTGCCACAAGCCATGAGTGCGGGGGGCAGGGGCGGGGCTGGGAGGGGGCTGGAGATGGAGAGGTGGATAGAGAAGGGCTGGGGGATGGGGAGAATGTGTATGGGGTGGGGAAAGTGGGGTCAGAGATGGGCACTGATGATGGGATTGGGTTGGGATTGAAGATGGAAGGATGAATGATGTTGGAACTGGCACGGTGTTGGGAGTGGGGTTGGATGCTGGGCTGGCGATAAGGTTTTGTTGGGAGACGGGGATGAGTTTGGAAGTGGAGCTATGTTTCTACATTCTCTTCATCTCGCCCCTTCCCCCCCCCCCCCACAATGTCACTCTCCATTTCCTGTCTCTCCTTCCCCTTCCATCTCTGACCACCATCTCTCTCACTTCAACTGATATGTAGCTCATCTGGGAGAACACAACCTCCAGTGACGGGGTGGCTGTGAGTGCACCCAAGCAGCCACTGAGTCCTTCCCCCACCCAGACTTCAACAGTAGCCTGCCCAACAAAGCCCACCGCGATGACATCACGCTGCCAAGTACGGTGGCCCCGGCCTTCGTCATCTGGGCCGTGCGACCCACAGAGTGTCATCACACTGTGTCACTGCTGGCACCCGCTGCCTCATTTCCGACTGGGGCACCACGTCCAGCCCCCAGCGTAGGGGCTCCAGAGAGGAGCATGATGGGGTGTGGGGTGGGGGAAGGTGTTTATGATTGTGGAAGGAAATAGGGAACCAGAGGAACCTTCAAAGATGAGATTCATAGTGATACAAGAGGGTGCTACCTGGAGGTGTCAATAGTGGGATAAGTTGAAAGGAAGAGTGGAAAAGTAAGGGCTGGGGAGGGCGGAGACAGAAGTTTGGGCCTTGGATTGAGGCAGACATGATGTGCAATTTCAGGTCCACAGGTAGGTCCTTAGGCAAGTCTCTGAACCTTGGTTTTCTTCTCTATAAAATGAGAATAATCACATCCACCTACTAGAGCTGGATTAGACATAATGTTTATAGAGCAACTGGCGTAAAGAATTTTACTTGATAGGGTTACTGTTGCTATGGTTACAAGCAGAGAGGCGGGTTGACTGCAAGCGAGAAGGACAGGAACTGGATTCAGAGCAAGGTCCCTGGTTCTCTGCTGGGTTCAGAGCAAGCCCTGCAGTGTGGGGAAGGGGAACAAAGGGATCTAATTTTCTGTACCCCCTCATGTCATTTCTACAGTGCACCTTCCCCATACCTGGCGATGTGCCGACATCACCGTCTTCGAGCACAAGGAGTGTGAGGACGCCTACCCTGGGAACATCGCAGACACCATGGGATGTGCCAGCATTCGAGAAGAGGGCAAGGACTCCTGCCAGGTCAGAGGGCAGGGCTTGGGTCTCCAATCACATTTCCATTCCCGTCTCCAACCTCAACCGTGTCTTCATCTACATCCACAATCTCATCCCCAACCTCAACGCCACTTCCCCCTGCAACCCCAAATCCATCTCCACTCCCAGGTCCCATTCCTAACATAAACACAATTCCCAGCTCCATCCCCAGTCCCACCCCTATTTCCAACCCTAACCATCCCCAAATCAATTTTCGACCCTAACCCCATCTTTGTTCTCACCCATAACTCTAACCTCATCCTCAATCCCATCGCCAACCCCATTTCAACCTCCACCTCACTTTCAACACAATTCCCCCCTCCTCCCTAACACCATGTCCAACCCTTTCCCCTCTCCCGAGGCCTCCCCTCCTCTCTGACTGGTTCTCTTCCTCCCCATCTCCAGGGTGATTCTGGGGGCCCACTGCTCTATAATGGGTCTCTTCAAGGCATCGTCTCCTGGGGCCACGATCCATGTGCCGTCAGCAGAAAGCCCAGGGTTTACACAAAGGTCTGCAAATATGTGGACCGGATCCAGAAGACTATAGAGAACAATTAGCCAGGACCAGCTCATCACGGCCCAATCACCTGATCCCTACTTGGTACCTGTTCATTCTGTTAATAATGAAGCCTGAGCCAAGACCCCTTTATATACTTTTCTGGGGGACTTCTTGACTATGAGAGATGCTGTACCTTAATAATTAATTTGGAGTTTGGAGTTAGGAGACCTGGGTTCTCCTCCTGCCTCATACTAACTTGTGACTCTGGGAGTGAAAATAGTTGTTTGGTTCACTGTTGTACCTCCAGTCTCAAACACAATTCCTGGCACACACCAAGGTTTCAGTAAATATTTACTAAACAAATGAATCTTTTGAATGCTTACTACGTGTCAGACCCTGGTCCAAGGGCTTTTAAGTGTATCCACTGATGTAATCTTCACAAAACCCTACAAGGTTGGTACTATTATTATTATACCCATTTTGCAGCTGAGGAAACTGAGGCACAGAGAAACGAAGTCACCCGTTCACGATCACAGAGCCAGCAAGTAGAAGAGCAAGGAATCTGAAGCAAGGTGATTTCTTAACTGACAAGCAATACTACCTCGATGAAGGCTCCCTTCCTTGGGACTTCCCTGGTGGTGCAGTGGTTAAGGATCTGTCTGCCAATGCAGGGGGTACGGGTTCAAGCCTGGGTTCGAGCCCTGGTGTAATGAAGACCCAATGCAGCCAAAAATAAATAATTTTTTTTAAAAAAAGACTCCTCTCCTTATCTGTAAAATCGCGCATGCAAAATACGATAGTACACAAAGTCAGTCAGCCTGCACACAGCTAAGACCCAATAAAAGGGAGCTATCATTGTTTTCTTTCCAACCTCTGCAATAGGTAATAGGTAGTTCATCAAGACCTGAGCAGGTCAGTACAGTAGCCACTAACCATACATGGCTATTTAAATTAAAACTGCCTAAAATCAGAAATGCAATTCTTCATCTAGAGGGGTGGTATAGGGAGGGTGGGAGGGAGATGCAAGAGGGGATGGACACGGGGATATATGTATATGTATAGCCGATTCACTTTGTTATACAGCAGAAACTAACACACCATTGCAAAGTAACTAAACTCCAATAACGACGTTAAAAATATATTAAAAATTTTTTTAATCAGAAAAAATAAATGTAATTCCTCAGTTGCACTCACCACATATCAAAAGCTCTATAGCCACACGTGGCTGGTGGCTACCGCGTTGGATAGCGCAAACGGAGCATTTCCATCACGGCGGAAAGTTCAACCGAACGGCACTGTGCTGTACAGCCTCCAGAGTTAACTGACTCCTCGCTGGAGAAGATGCTTCACAAATAGTCCAGAACTCGGGGTCTCTTCTGATGTTCTGCTCACCTTGCAGGGGAGGTGGTGGGTATGAGCAGTTAAGAGCCCAGAGCTGGAACTGGGCCTCTGGGTTGTTAAATGGACTTGCTGTGTGACCTCCTGTCAGTCACTGCCCTCTCTGAGCCTCCCATTCCTCACCTGAAATGAGGGAGCTGGCTGAAGTGACACTGATGCCCCTTGTAGCTTTTGGCCTCCTGTGATTCACGGGCCTGTGTGTCCCCTGGAGACATGAAGAGGGCAGGAAGTATGTGAAGTGACCACACATGGGCTAGTTGCTGGGACACACGACGCTGCTCTGGCCGTGGATGAGGGCTCAAGCACAGAGCATCCCTCTGGGTCTGCATCTTCCTCTTCCCTCTCTGTGTTTTCTTTCCCTTCTTTGTGTGCATCTCTTGTTCCTACTCTTTCCTTCGATCTATCTTATCTCTCTGCCTCCCTCTTTCAGGGTCAGCATTCTGGCTTTTCTCATTATGCCACTCTAGGTGTGCACGTCCCTGTTTATTTATTTTCCTCTCTCTCGCTTACAATCATCGGTCTCCGACACTATCCCCGCGACCCCCACGGCCCCTGGCAATGTGGCACCCTCTTTCCCCATCTGCGAAGACTTCTTGGAACAGGGACCTGGGGAATCTCCATGAAATCCATCTCTAAAAAGGGTGTTTCGGGCACTGGGAGAAGCCTGTATTCCCGGGCCCCTCCCAGAGCAGGAATCTGGGGCCCAGGTTGGGTGCCAGCCTCACCCAGGGTGTAATTAGGGAGAGGGAAAGGGAGGAGGTAAATCCCTGGGGGGAGGGTGGGGAAAAGGGCTCTTCGGGGTTAAAAGGGAGGGCCTGAAAGGGGTCCCTGGGCAGAGGATTCCGGCGGCCCACACGGCAGGACTGAGGCACTTCCCCTCCACGACTCCCAGGTGAGCGGCATGCACCTCACCTTGGTTGGGGTGGGTCGCGAGAGCACAGGTGGGGACTCTCACAGGTGGGGTAGCGGGCAGGAGACTTGTTCCAGCCTTAGTTTCCTTATCTACGGGACGCACTTCGGAGCCTCGAATCCCCAGCCCACCTGTGAAGGCAGGCGAAACCCGAAGCGCTGAGAGGCTGGCAGCCGGGACAGCCCCGGCCAGGAGAGCGCTCCCCTCGGGCGTAGGGAGAGCAGGACGCCAGAGCGGCGTCATTAGGGTATTTGCGCCCATTACGCCTGTTCAGGCCCCGATCGCCCGTCTGCCCACCCCTGCGTTGGTCGGCCGCAAGTTAAACGGGTCCCGCGGGCTGGGGTGGCCCAGGATGGGCGGACGGGCGTGGCAGGCTGGGGTCTCTGACCCGGCAAGTGTTTTGAACCGTCCCCCGCCCACCCCCAGCCCCCAGCCTAGGTCCTGGCCATGAGATCCTCACACCTCCACCTCTCCGCCGCCTCCGGCCCTTGGGGCCTCGAGAACCTTCTGCTGGCGCTACTGATGGCGCAACTCTGGGGTGAGGCCGGGGACAGGGCTCGGCGGGAGGCGCCGGACACCGGGGGCGATGGCAGAGTGGGCTCTTATCACCAAGCCCCGCACACTTCTCCTCCCCTTGGGACCCCAGCGCTCACCCACAGATCCGGAGAAGTCCCGCCCCAAGTCAGACCCGCCCCTCTTCTAGCTCCGCCCTAGGTATCCCGCCCCCTTCACTCTTCCGAGATCCGTACTCCCCCTTTCTCCTCGCCGCGTCCTTTCCCCGCCCCTTCTTACTTCGCCCGATTTTACCCCAAGTCTTGTCTTAAGAGCCCGCTGCCCTCACCCCTTCTTCCGGCGAGTTGCGTTATTCCCGCCACTACTTTCACCCACCAGGAGCTGCTTTCTATCCCCGCCCCTTTCCGCCCCGCCCACCTTAGCCCCGCCCCTTCTGCCCCGCCTTGTTGCGTTCCTGACCTCTTCGAGCTCTCTGCAGCGTCCCTGCTCCTCCAGACGCAACCTGTTAGGTCTCCTTACTCCATTCTTAACCCCGCCTCCTTGCCCTTTCACGCCGTTCTTCTCCGCCCACTTCCATTCAGTTCCTTCAGGATCCCCAGTTTCCACATACACTCTCGGGTTCAGGCTGTGCCCGCCCGAAGCCCCGTCCCATGGCCCCACTCGGATCCCACACCCAGTGCTTGCCCTGCTGTCCTGCCTGCTCTGATCGCCACCTCCTTCCTTTCTCCAGTCGCGGAGGCTCTGCTGCTCCCCGGAAACGACACGCACCCGCGCTCCGTGGCCTCCGGCGCCCCTTGCCCTTACAGGTCGCAGCCCTGGCAGGTGTCCCTCTTCAATGGCTTCTGGTTCCACTGCGCCGGCGTCCTGGTGGACAGGAGTTGGGTGCTCACGGCTGCGCACTGCGGGAACAATAAGTAGGGAGAGCTGCTTAGGGACGCTACGGAGGGGCTGTGGAGGCAGGCCCCGGGGAGAGGGCGGGAAGGGCTGGGGTACTTGAGGGTATGGAACTAACAGCTCGATGTGGGGTCGGTCCTGGAGGGCTTCCTGTAGGAGGAGAGGTGGGCTTGTGCTGTGGCCACGAGGGGGCAGTGTGGTCTTTCTCAGAGTTTCTGGGCCCATCCAGAGCCACTGAGCAGCTGATTCTGCTAGGGTTCCATTTAGGTGTAGATAGTTGTTTGCAGCAGACAGAAGCCAGGATCTGGTGTGGTTAGGACTTCAGAACTGAAAGAAATTGTTCATCTCATGAGTCCCCACTGAGGGAGGAAGAAAAGGGTAGGTTTACCAAGGTAGACCCTCTGCCTTCAATTCCTGCAGAACTTAGGGACCCAAACACCTGATCGTGGTTCCCCATGTCCCCCCGGATCAGGTCTCCAGCTCCCTTCTCCCCTACCCACTCCTCCCTCAGACCCAGGAGTCCCAGCCCCCAGGCCCCTCCCCTGCCAGGACCCAAGTGTCTATCCCCACCCCACTGCCTGTACCCTCCTTCCCAGGGACTCAGGCTTCAGTCTCAGTCCCAGTGAAGGCTTTGCATCCATAAGACTCTTCCCTCCCCAGGCCTCTGTGGGCTCGAGTTGGGGATGACCACCTGCTGCTTCCCCAGGGAGAGCAGATCCGCAGGACGTCTCTTCCTATCATCCACCCCAAGTACAAGGGCTCGGGCCCCAACCTGCCCAGGCGAACAGATGAGCATGACCTCATGCTGCTGCATCTGGCCTGGCCCGTTGTGCTGGGGCCTCAAGTCCGTCCTCTACGCCTGCCCTATCGCTGTGCCCAGCCCGGAGACCAGTGCCAGGTCGCCGGCTGGGGCACCACAGTCTCCCGAAGAGGCAAGAGCTGGGGACCCTGGGGCCTGTATCTTGGGGAAGGAGGACGAGGGGCCTGGACTCCTGGGCCTGAGGGAGGGGCATTTGGGAGCCTGAGGCCTGAGTTGGGAACAGTCTGGGTATCTGGGCTCCTGGATCCCGGAGGACTGGGGGCCGGACCCCAGGATTACCTGATGTTTTCTCCCATCAGTGAAGTACAACAGGCGCCTGAGTTGCTCCCGTGTCTCTATCCTGAGCCCTGAAGAGTGTGACACCTTCTATCCTGGCGTGGTCACCAACAACATGATATGTGCAGGGCTCAGCAAGGGTCAGGACCCCTGCCTGGTAGGAACTGGCCAGAGAGGGTCTCTGACTCATGGGAGCAGCAAAGGGAGGTTATGGGAAAACAGACATCCCCAACCCCATAGCCACTCCCAGCCCAATTTCATCCCCACGTCCAGCATTATCCCATCCCTACCCCAGCATCAACCCCATGTCCAACTCTACCTCCTTGGGTCCACCTTCTCATGCCCAACCCTGTCCCCAAGTCTACTTTCAAGCCAATCCCCAGCCCTAACCCCCTTCCCACCCCATGCTCAAGCCTTGCCTAAGCCCCTACCTCAGCCCTATCTCTAGATCCAGCTCCATCCCTCACCTACCAAGAACTACAATCCCAGCTCCATCGACTCTCCATTCTCATCCCCCACCCAATGCCCCCAAACCCCAAGTCCAACTCCATCACAACCCCACCCCACCCCCAACCCCAACCCAGCTCCAACCCTACCCAACACCTCCCTTCCCCATCGCTACCCCAGCCCCCAAGTGGCAGCCTTTCCACTGGTGTATTTATTTGATCTCTCCTTCCTCCCACCCCCAGAGTGACTCAGGTGGCCCTCTGGTCTGTGACGAGACCCTTCAGGGCATCCTTTCATGGGGCGTTTACCCCTGCGGCTCTGCTCAGCATCCAGCTGTCTACACTGAGATCTGCAAATACCGCGACTGGATAGAGAAAACCATCGGCTCCAAGTGACACAAAGGCCCTGCAACTGCTTCGCCATCTGCCCTCTTCCTCCTTCCTCCCCTCCTTCCCCCGCAGAAAGCTGGACTCTCCCCCTGCCCCACTCAAACTTCTGTCGCCCATCCACACCCATTAACATCTCTTGTCTTCCCTCATGCCTCCTGCCCACTGCTGCTCTCTTCCCGCGTTGAAGCCAAGATGCAGAACATGGTGGCGAAGTTTTGTTCGTGAGAAACGAGGAAGCCGGTGGTCACTAGTCTCTGAGAGAAGTTATCAATCACCCAACCTGGCTTCCTCCACCGCTCCCTGATGTGTGACCTTGGGCAAGCCAAGCGTCTTCTCTGAGCCTCAGTTTCCTCACCTGGAAAATGGGAACAATGAAGTGTGTACCTCATAAACGTGTTATGAAGAGACTATAACGTGTGTAGATTGTTATGGTAATTGTCATGCAAAGTACTAACACAGTGGGTAGTGAGTTCTGATTCAATGGCAACAGGTCCTGGTGGGAATGTGTGGATTTTGTGTCCTGGGGAGAAAAGCACAGGGGTACCCTACCATCCCAACCCCCCATACCATCCCCATCCCCATCCCTCAGGGCTGACGGGAGAATTACATTCCTCACCCTCCTGTCAAGTTCCATAAAGCACCTCTTAACCACTTCCTTCTTCCCTCCCACTGTTTCCCATGTCTGAGTCTACCCAACACCTGTTCCTCCGGTCCCAGGAGGAACTGGGCTGTCTCTGAGTCATCTGGTACCTTCTGTGCCTTCCTGGGGCCACTGGAACACAAGGAACCTCACCCTGCATCCATCTCAGCCTCTAAGACCAGAGGACCTCACCCCACTTCAGTTGCTAAGGTTATGCAAAGAAGCCCTCTGAAATTTAGAGGAAATTTTTTGGTTTCTTGGTTAGATCCGTCCATGGCCATCCCCTCACCTACTACCGGCTCCAATTCCAGCTCTACCACGTCTCCATTCTCATTCCCTGATCCAACACCCAGACACCCTAAGTCCAACTCCATCCCCACCCCCATCCCAAATTGGCTTTGAAATTTTGTCCTGAAAATTGGGAGGAGGGCTTCTTTCCTGTCCCTGAAACTGTCCCTGTGTAAATATTCCCATGCTAGGGGCTATTATACACAAAATCCAGGCAAAGCTAACAGAAGTTTCAGTGTCTCCACTTAGCCCAGACTTTGGAGTGGTAACATAAGCAGAACACAGGCACAGTAGAAATTTTCCATCCAGCGCAGGTTGTTTTGTCCGCTTGCACACCCCTTCCCCCCCCCTTTTTTTTTTTTGGCGAGACTTGTGGGATTTTAGTTCCCCGACCAGGGATCAAACCCCGGGCCCTTGGCAGTGAGAGCACGGAGTCCTAACTACTTCCCTGTTTCCCCTCTCAGACACCAATTTATTTATTTATTTATTTTAAAATACAGTATTTCAGTTTCATTTTATTTTTTTTATTTTTAAATATTTAAATATTTATTTATGGCTGTGTTGGGTCTTCAGTTGCTGTGAGCAGGGGGTGCTCTTCGTTGCGCGGGCTTCTCATTCCAGTGGCTTCTCTTGTTGCGGAGCACGGGCTCTAGGCGCGCGGGCTTCAGTAGTTGTGGCTCGTGGGCTCAGTAGTTGTGGCACGTAGGCTTTAGAGTGCAGGCTCAGTAGTTGTGGCGCACGGGCGTAGTTGCTCTGTGGCATGTGGGATCTTCCCAGACCAAGGCTCAAACCCATGTCCCCTGCACTGGCAGGTGGATTCTTAACCATTGGGCCACCAGGGAAGCCCACACCAATTTATTGAGCACCTGTTGTATGGCAGTCTCGGTGCTGGGCGCTGGGAACACAGTGGTGACCGCAAGGTCCCTGCCCCACAGAGCCCACAGGAGATCGGGGCACAGGCTTTGAGCAGAGACTACACAGCTCTCTTCCACTGACCATACCCCCACTCCTATTAGCACACCCAGGAAACATCAGTCAGGCTTATCAGCTGAGTTCATTATGCAAGAATCAGAAGCGAAGTAGGTGGGAACTCAAAAACTCGATTCATTTTTAAAGGTAATTCACCCATTCCTTTAGTCACATCATAAATGTTTACTGAGCCATGTCCTATGCCAGGTCTTAGAGATGAATCAGAGTGAGCCCTACCTTCAAGAAGCTGCTAGTCAGATCAGGAAGCCTTACATTCTTGTCATTTGGGTCTCCATTTAAAGGTCACTTCTTCAAGGAGGCCTTCCAGGATTGCCCTGGCTAAAGGGGTGTCCCCCTGTACTCCTCCTCCCTGGCCACTAATCCATTGCTCTGTTTATTTCTTTTGCAGCACATGTTATAGCAAAAATGATCTCATTTATCTGTTTACTCCATAATGGTCTGTCCCCTACTTCCCCTCACCCAGTCAATGTGGGCAGGGACTCTGATTTATTCACTGTGGTTTTCTAAGCACCTGGTCTGATGCTTGACACACAGAAGGCATTTAACACATTTTTGAATTAACAAATAACACAAATTGATCAGTGCTGTAACAGAAGGAGGCATAGGGTGCCCCAAGAGGGCCTAAGGACTCCTCCTGAAGGAATCGGGGAAGGCTTCTCAGGTGAGGGGATATATGCATGGGGTTTTAAAGGATCAGTAGGAGTTCACCAGGAAGAAAACATATTTCTGTAACTCACTGTGTGACTTGAGCAAAAAACTTGAATGCTCTCTCTACCACAGTTATCCCCACTATGAAATAGAGATTGGTTAGACTCTTGTGAGAATTAAATGAGAAAGCATACATGAAATGTTTAGCCAACTGCCTGGCACAGAGTAAACAGTCAATAAAGTTAGCAATCAAAATGTTCTATAGGGCTTCCCTGGTGGCGCAGTGGTTGAGAGTCCGCCTGCCGATGCAGGGGACATGGGTTCGTGCCCCGGTCTGGGAAGATCCCACATGCCGTGGAGCGGCTAGGCCTATGAGCCATGGCCACTGAGCCTGCGCGTCTGGAGCCTGTGCTCTGCAACGGGAGAGGCCACAACAGTGAGAGTCCCATGTATCTCAAAAAAAAAAAAAAAAAAGTTCTATAAAGCAGTTAGTATGGCACTTAGCACATAGTGGGTATTTAGTCCCTGGTCTCGAGGACTTCTCAGTCTGCAGAGGGTATAAGGCAACTGCAGCCATGGATAATATGTATTATGATGGTGGCAGTGCAGGGCTCTATAGGTGAGGGACAAACATATTTATTGAATGCCTACCACAGTTGTAAGTGCTTCATATGTGTTAATTCACATAATCCTCCCACAACCCCAGTTATTATTGCTACTTAATAGATGGAGCAACTGAGAGAGGTCCAGTGACTTGCCCAAGGTCACACACTTAATAATTACCAGCATTGAGGTTTGGACCCACATGGTCCAGTTCCACAGTCCATGCTCCAAACCACTAAATCATGGTGAGTTGTACACATTCAAGGGGAGCCCAGACCCAGCCTGATAACCAGGCTTACAGCAACAGAAAGTGGAAGAAGCGTGGAAGTGCCCAGGCTGGAAAAGATGGACTCTGCCTGGAGAAATCAGAGAAGGCTTCCTGGAGGAAGGGGCATTTAGGTTGGATCTTGAAGAATGAGTTGGAGTTCACTGGAAAAAGAAAGATGTGGAGAAAGACATTCACTCATTCAACTAACATGTCCTGACACCCGCCCCCACCCCCCGCCCCCATGATCCCAGCCCTGAATAGGATGAGGTGAGGGACACAGAGATGAGTCAGATCTGGGCTTGGCCCTCCAAGGGCTGCCCATCTGGTGAGAAGGAGGGATGGGGGGAGAGGCAGGAAAGATGAGGTGATGGGAAGGACAGTGGAGGGGAGGAGATGGGTGGAAAAAAACAAGACCATGTTCTCAGGACTTAGCCAAGATATGGTGGCATTAAGAGAATGGGAAGGGCTTCCCTGGTGGCGCAGTGGTTGAGAGTCCGCCTGCCGATGCAGGGGACACGGGTTCGTGCCCCGGTCCGGGAAGATCCCACATGCCGCGGAGCGGCTGGGCCCGTGAGCCATGGCCGCTGAGCCTGCGCGTCCGGAGCCTGTGCTCCGCAACGGGAGAGGCCACAACATTGAGAGGCCCGCGTAACGCAAAAAAAAAAAAAAAAAAAAAAAAAAAAAAAAAAGAGAATGGGAAAAGTGCTTAGTTCCACCTAGGTTGGGCACCTGGATCCTTGGAGTGGTGAGGATTTGAAAAAGGAAGTAGGTTATGACAAGAATGAGTTAACCCAGCTGGAACCATGCTAGGAGGGGCCTCTGTCCTCACGGAAAGGGGCCCAAACCCCCAGTGCAGGGAGGGTTCTGTGGGTGGGTACACATGTGCAGCTCTCTTTGTAGTCTCTGCCACTCCAGACAGTGTTTCTGTCTCTCTTTCCTTATCTCATCCTGCATCCTTCAATGTCTTTATCTCTCTGTTTTGTTTTGTTTTTCTTTCTCCCTCTTTCCCTGCCTCCCCCCATCCTGCCTTCTTGCTTGCCTTTTTGCTCTGAGTCCTGACTCTTTCTCCCACTCCTTGCCTGATTTCTGGGAGGTCCTTCTATGTAAACCTCTAGCCTGCCCAGTGCCTTGGTCCCAGCCCACTGCAGCTACGTTCAAGATAAACTTGCTTCCACCCCAGGACTCCACTTTAGGGATCTTCCTCCTTTCCCTCTTCCTCCTCCAGGCCACAGAATATCCCGTATGTAGATGCTGTAACCAGAAGTCAGGGTTACTTTGGGCTCCTCCCTCTGGTGGACCCCAGAAGGACTATACAACCCAGAGCCCCTCCTCCATTTAGCGGGATTCCCTGATGCTGCAGGCCACCAGCTCATCCTGACAAGTGGTCTCTCTGTGCTGTCTTCCTTCCCAAGGCCCCCAGGGAGGAGGCTTCCCCCTCCCCCTGGAGTACTTCCCAGCCCAGATTAATCACCGGGGCGGCCCCAGGGAGGAGGAATATAGTATGATTTACCGTAAAGAAGCACGGACTTGGAGAGCAGGCTCGAGGACCAAAGCACCCTGGAGGTCATGAGGCTGGGATTCATCTGTGCTCTGCTTTCTCTCCTGGAAGGTGAAGTTCCTGCCGTCCTGCCATCATGCTGCCCCTCCATGGCCCCTCGGCGCCCCTCTACCATGCTCTTTGTCGCCCAGGCGCCCACTCCTGCCCTCTAGGCATCCCATAGGCATCCCAGCATCTGTCCCCAGCCCGCCCAACCTGGCTCTTCACCAACCCTTCTGCCTCTCACCCCCACCCCAGGGCAAAGCTGGGCAGACACCCGAGCCATCGGGGGCAAGGAATGCCGCCCCAACTCGCAGCCCTGGCAGGTCGGGCTCTTCTTCCTCACCCGACTCTTCTGCGGGGCGACCCTCATCAGTGACCGCTGGCTGCTGACAGCTGCCCACTGCCGCAAGCCGTGAGTGACCTGGGCGGGCCACTCTGGTGCGGGGGCTGGAGGTCAGGAAAGGGAGAGAGGGCAGGGAGCCTCGTAGAGGAGGGAGGGAGCTGTGGGCAGGAAGAGCTGAGCCTCCATTTCTGTTCCCCAAAGTTCAACTCTTTAGAATGACAAAATGCCCACTCTCCAAATTCTAGCGTCCAAAAGAATCTGTTGCTAAGAGTGTAAGATTTGCAACGTAGACTCTTAGAAGCCTAGACTCTGACCCAGAAAAATCCAGAGTTGTAGAATCCTAAAATCTTGGATCCAGGAGCTGTTACATTAGCTTCACTAAATTGTAGAATCCTGGATTCAGAGACTGGTAGACTCTGAGAAGCCTGGAGCAGCGCTGTCCAATGGAAATATAGCCCCAATCACAGAGGAAAGTTTTAAGTTTTCTAGTAGACACATTAAAAAAGGTAAAAAAGAAACGAGTAAAATTAATTTTAATAATAGATTTAACTTGCCATCTCAAAATATTATTTCAACATGTAATCATCAATTTTTAAATATTTATGAATGACACAGTTTCGTCTTTTTTTTTTTACACTAAGCCTTGGAAATCAGACATGTATTTTACAAGTATGGCATAGCTCAGTTTGGACTAGCCACATTTCAAGTGCTCAAGAGTTGTGCTGGATAGCGCAACCCTAGAATCTTAGATTCAAACTGTTCTAGCTAGGTTCACTGAGCACAGAAGCTCATAGTCTTAGAATCTCTGAATTACAGTACCCTAGAATACTGTGATCCGTAGAATTCTAGAATCTTGAACCAAGAGAATTCTAGAAGCTTATATTCATACATGTCTAGAATCTGGTGGATTTAGTATCCCAGCATGCTATCATTCAAGATTTCTAAAATCCCCAAAGTTTTAACCAAGAGAATTCAAGAGTTTCAAACTATTCGAATCCTAATCCTTACATTTCTAAAATCAAAGATTTCTAGAATTCTAGAATGATGAAATGCTTGCCTTATTATCCCAGGATATTAGAATTCTAGGTTCTTTGTTTCCTAGATTTCATTCAGATAATTTAAAAATCCTAGACATTTACTTATTTAATTTTGGCTGAGCCAGGTCTTGGTTGAGGTATGCGGGATCTTCGTTGCACCATGAGGGATCTTTTTTTTTTTTTTTTAGTTGCAGCATGCAAACTCTTAGCTGTGGCATGCACGTGGGATCTAGTTCCCTGACCAGGGATCAAACCTGGGACCCCTGCACCGTGAGCATGGCGTCTTAGCCACTGGACCATCAGGGAAGTCCCCCAAATCCTAGACTTTTTGATCCAGAGAAATCGAAAACATTAGAATCTCGAATTCATAAGATTCTAGAACTTGAGCCTCATAGAATTCTGAAATCGTGGATTTCTAAGGTGTTAGAATCTTAGAATTCTAGAATCTTAGATTCTGGGCATTCTAACAGAATTCTGGAATCTACCTGATGCAGAAATCCTTTTTATATTATCTGGGGAAAGGAGCCATCCCTCCTGTTTGAAGTTCTTCCCTCTAGGAATGAAGCACAGAGGCTATGCAGGATGCTGTGTGAGAATTTCCCATCATGCATCACTCCTTGCTGGAGCCTCTTTTAGCTCAGGTCTGTACATCAGGCTAGGAAAACAATGTTCAGGTTTCAGCCCCAAAGACAAAGAAAGGGAGAGGCAGAAATATGGAGGTACAAGAGATTCAGGAACAGGGACAAGTTGGGGCTGGGAGGTGGGGTTGGGACTGGTTTCCCAGACACAGAACCAAGGCAACAAGGTGACAGAGAGGGAAAAGGTAGAAATAACACCTCATACTCCTCAAACCCTGAGTTCTCAGTCATTAGTCTCGTCCCTAATGTCAGAGTCAGAGTCTGGGGGATGGACATATAGACCCCTTGAGGGTCCCCAGCTATCCAGGGCATGAACCCGGAGCAGAACAAGTGGAGTTGGACTGGGACTGCAGTGAGAGGGCTTGAGGCCAGACCTCAGGAAGAAAGGCATTGAGAGATGAGGGATTCGGCAGACAGGGAAAGCCTGAGCCTACAGATGACCCCCAACGTGGGGATTTTCCACATCCCACCCCTTCCATACACACACACCAAAACACAGAAAGCCACTCCCTATGGAAACCACCAGACCTGTGAGGGCAGGGGCGGGGGTCTGTGTTTGGGTGGTAGGTGGAGCCTCCACCTGTCTCCATGGTTCCAGGGGACTCAGGTCACCACTAAGGCTCCAGGTGGGGCAGAGAGGAAGGTGGTTTACTTGACATGGGGCTAGGAAGAGGTGTGAGCTTTTGGGGAGAGGTACAAAGTTAGAGGCAGACAAAGAGCTGGAGTAGGAAGCAGGGGCCCAGAGAGGGTGTGTGGCTTGTGGAGAGTCACACAGCATCCCGGTGGACAGAAGAGAGAGGACAGGGGCTGAGAAGACACCTCACCTTATCCCACCTTGACCTCTGGGACCTGTCCAACAGGTTTCTGTGGGTCCGACTCGGGGAGCACCACCTCTGGAAATGGGAGGGTACGGAGCAGCTGTTCCGGGCCACAGACTTCTTCCCTCATCCTGGGTTCAACCAGGACCTCAGTGCCCACGACCACAATGATGACATCATGCTGATTCGTCTGCCCAGGAAGGCATTACTGGGACCTGCCGTGCAGCCCCTCAAACTCAGCCGGACCTGCGTCTCCCCAGGCACCCAGTGCCTAATCTCAGGCTGGGGGGCCACATCCAGTCCTAAGGGTACAGCCTTGTCCACCACACACACCCTATGTTTCATGCCAGGGCTCTGAATCCCCTCTCTTTTTCTGTCTCTGCTTTTTCATCTCTATGTTCTATCTATCTATCCATATATTTCATCAGATCTAAATGCTATAAATTATAAGATGCATCATTATTCTCCAACCCGCTAAAAACGAGAAAAGGAAAAAAGGTCCCATCTATCCTTGTATGACATCATTTACTGGAAGGCACATCGTGATTTCAGAGATGTTTAAATGTGAAAATATATGCATCTTAGGATTGAAATAAGGTCTACGTCACTCAGAATCACAAATCAGCAAATCCGTTAGTCAAACTTGGCCTCCCACGGCAGTACTGGTTTTCAAAATGTCTTGAAAAAAAAAAAGAAAACCCTTAGTTTGCTGCTGCCAACATTTAAAACCTGAGAGATTTTACATCAAAGCCAAGTTTCCGGATTCGCTTGAAAAATTCAAGACTGGCAATGCTGGGTTCATATTTCTAAAATAATGACCATTGTTGGGCAGAATCAGTGGAGGCTGCCCCCTTCAAACAAGATACAGGTTCTGTGGTCCACTGCAGTTCACCCCCAAGGGCTGCTGTTTCCCTACAAGGCCCCCTCCCCCCACTTTCCCTCTATTTCTATCTAGTCTCTCTAAATCTGTAGCTCTGTCTCTGTCAGTGACCATCTCCCTGTAAATGTCTCCTCCCCTTTATCTCACTGCTTTCTCCCTGGATATCTCTGGGTCTGTTTCTCCCTATTTCTTCATTTCCTCCTCTGAGAATCTCTTTCCCCTTAAGAGGTCTCTATCTCCTGCCAAGGTCCCTCTTTTTCTCTGGGTGAGTTATATACGTATCTCTCCTTGTCTCTTGACTCTCTGCGTCTCTCTCTCTCTCTTTGGCCCTCTCCCCATCGTATCCATCTGTTTCTCTTCCATGCTGTCATTCTGTTGCTTTGTCACTTTCTCTTGTTTTTGTCTTGGAGTCTTATGCTGTGGCTCTGTGGGTCCATCTTAGGGAAGTGGGGGGGGGTGCTGAGTGTGATGGAAACAGCTGTTGATCTTTTATGGACCTCCTTCCCCAACAGTGCAGTACCCACTCACGCTACAGTGTGCCACCATTAGCATCCTGGAGCCCAAAGTCTGCCAACGGGCATATCCAGGCCACATCTTCTACCGCATGCTCTGTGCCGGCCTTTGGGAGGGCGGCCGGGGCCCCTGCCAGGTGAGACCTCCTCTGGGAAGGAGAGGGATGGGTATCCTACGGGGATTCCAGGGTCCTGGGGGAGAAGGGAGTTGGCGCCCCAGACTTCCTGGATCAGAGCAAGGAAGGAGCTGGGAAACCTGGGTCGTGGGAGGGGGTGGGACCAGGGCCAGGATTCCTGGATCTAAAGGAGGAGGGGACTGGGGGTTGGACTCTATGTCCTGGGGAAAGAGCTGTCCACAATGCTAGGTCCTAGGGGGAGGTGGGGGCTATGAGCTTTTACTCCTGGGTCTGAGGGAGGAGGGACTGGAGACCTGGACTCCTGGGTATTGTAGGAGGAGGGAAGTGGGAGCTTCCTGAGAGGGAGAAAGTGCCTTGTGTCATGTCCTGAGTAGACTGGCCTAACAGTTTCTCTGCTCTTCTTCTGCGCACAGGGTGACTCTGGGGGCCCCCTGGTTTGCAATGGGGCCCTGGCGGGTGTGGTGTCTGGGGGCTCAGAGCCCTGCTCCAGACCCCAGCACCCTGCTGTCTATACTAGTGTGTGCCACTACCTGGACTGGATTCGAAAAACCATGGAGGACAACTGAGACCTCGCATCTTAGAGGAAAGGAGGGTGGGCGCAGGGTGGGAGGGTTTGCAAGACTCCAGCCTCAATGGTCTCCGCCTTTGGCTTCGGCTGGTCTGGAGACGCCTTCTGGGTATTCAAGTTCCCAGCTTCTGGATATTCAGACCCTGGCCCCCGCGAACTATAGAGCCGCGCCCCCTTGAGAGGAGAGACACCTTCGCCCCTCTTGGCCCCATATCTATGACGTCACCAGAACTGCCACAGCCCCCATGGAACGGCATCACCTTTGGCTCTACCGCAGTAAAGACATCCACTGAATAGCTCCTCCCTTCCGAGCTTTGGCCAATGAGATTTCCCCTCTGGACGCTACCCCTTGTGGCCACGCCTCCTTCGTCATAGATCCAGCCTCGTGACTTCACGGGAGGGTAGCTTCCCCCACGTGGAACTCAGGCAGTGTATCTCTGGCCAGCTCTGGCCCGTTCTAGGCGTGTCCAGGGTTTGAACCCGTTCTAGGAGTGTCCAGGGTTTGAATCCTGGCGGGGGCCTGACCGGGAGACGTTGGGAGAGATTCTCTGTCCCCTCCGATCCAAGGGACAGAGAATTTTACATTAAACGTGACGAGCCGCGCCTTCCTACTGCCTGTTTTGTGAGCTAAAGGATGGGGAACGGGTGGGCGGTGGAGGGCGGAGAGGGAACCACCACCGCGTTGCAATTCCCCATAAGCCCCGAGTAGGTCCTGCCTAGGTCTGTCTCCGTCAGCCCTATTGCAGCAAGGCTCCTGGGTTCTGCTTGGGCTGGTCCCATCGCCCCCAGGGGAAGGGGAAACCAGGTCACGGCGCCTCCCAAACCTGCCTTTCCGGAATCTGCCAATCCGCCCTCAGAAGTCAGGACCAAGAAGACTGGCTTGTCTTCCATTCCAGGTTACTGACAGGCCCCTCCTCCCACAAAAACCCAGGCTCCAAATTACTCCTTCCAAAAAGACTTAAGAATACAGCTGCCAGCCCCTCCTCCCTCAGACCTCAAATCAGGGCCTCCATCCCCCTCCTCCCTCAGACCCAGCAGTCCCGGGCCCCAGCCCCCTCCCCGCTCAGAGCCAGGAGTCCAGGACCCCAGTCCCATCCTCCCTCAGCTCCAGGAGTCAGGGGCCCTCACCCCCTCTTTGCTCGGACCAGGATGTCTGGGCCCCCCAGCCATTTCTGTTTCAGACCCAGAAGTAAGCCCCTTCACTCCCAGACCTCAAGAGTTAGAGATTCCATAGTGGCTGTATCAATTTACAAGTATGGACACCAAGGGGGGAAGAGGGGAGGGTGGTGGGATGAACTGGAAGGTTGGGATTGACATATATATGCTAATATGTATAAAATAGATAACCAATGAGAACCTGCTATATAGCACAGGGAACTCTACTTCACTTCGTTGTACAGTAGAAATTAACACAATATTGTAAAACAACTATACCCCAATTAAAAAAGAAAAGGTTAGAGATTCCAACCCCTCCTCCCTCAAGAGTCTCCGTTCAGTCCCTGAGCCTCTCCTCACTCATAACCGGCGTTCCAGTTCCCTGCTGCTCCGCCGGCCCTCAAGTGGGAGGAGTTGGATTAGGAGGCTGGTGGTCCCAGTTAGGAGGCTCCAGAATCTTGTACCAGGCAGGCAGAGCTGAAGTACGGGGTGCTCTTCCTCTGGATCCGAATCAGTAGGTAACCCCGCCCCCTGAGTTCTGTAAGGTGAGAGGCCAAAGCTCTCAGACACAGGCACCAGGCCCCTGAGCCCCCTCCTCCAGGGCCCAGGACCTCCGCCTCAGATCCCTTCCTCCTTTGAGGCCCAGGAATCCGCACCCCAGCCCCTGCTCTCCAAGACTGAGGAGTCCCAGCTCCCAGTTCCCTTTCCCTTCAGACCCGGGCGTCTGGGGATTCCTTGGAATGTAGGAATCCAGCCCCTGAGCTCCCAGCTCCTCTGATTCAGGAATCTGGGGCCCCATCCCGTTCTTCAGAGCCAAGGATCGGGGTCCCCAGCCCCTTCCTCCAGCGGGACCCAGAAGAACTGCTCCAGAAGCTCTGCTTCCTCCCCAATCCCAAGATCTCTAGGATCTCAGCCCTGTCCTCTCTGTCTCCCGGACCCCACCGTGGGACATCCCACAGCTGCTGCAGTCTGGATCTAGATGTTCCCGCTCTTGCTGTCGGAATCCCGGGCAGGTGGGGTGCGGAGGGGGGGGCCCGGAAGTCATCCGTGGAGCACCTGAGCCCGTGGGAATTCCACGGTGGTGACTAAGAGGATGCGTGTGGTGGCACGTGGGGAGATGGGAAGCACACGATTACGTGTGGGAGCTTCTGAGGCGTGGCTGGAGGCATGGGGCACGCGGCAGCAGGTAGGAACGTCTTGAGTTCTGCTGGTATCGCGCGTGCACTAAGCCAGCAGGACTGCCTGCTTAGGGGCACAGATACACACAGGAGTATACGGGGCACGTGGACACATGCTCAGGTGTGTGACTGTGTGTGATGACTCATGGGCTTCCATGAGTGTACACGTGTATCTGTGTAGCAAGCCGGGAGGCAAACACCGGAGGGTGTGTGTGTGTGTATGTGTGTGTGTATCTGTCTGAAACCACAGTGGTTTTCCTGGCCCCTGCACCCACCCAGTGGATGATGATCCAACCCTCTCTCTCCTGCTGCAGGACACTTGAGAGCACAGGAGACCGAGGTGCTGGAGGGCCAGGAGTGCAGGCCCCATTACCAGCCCTGGCAGACGGCCTTTTTCCAGGGTGTCCAGCTAATAAGTGGGGATGTTCTCATAGATGACAACTGTGTCCTCACAGCAGCCCACTGTAAAAGACTGTGAGTGGATTCCGGGGGCAGAGGTGGGCTGGAGCCTGGGGCAAGAGGGGGCTGGGGCTTCGCCTCAGGAGGCGAGAGCTGGGGACTGGGTCTCCTAGGACGGAGGTCTGAGAGAAGAGGGGACCTGGACTCCTGGGTCTTAGAGAGGAGGGGGCTGGGAGCCCTTATCCCTGCCTGGCTCCGGAACTACCCCCATCATTACAGGAAGTACACAGTCCGCCTGGGAGATCACGGTCTGCAGAATAAGGATGGGTCAGAACAAGAAACAGCTGTGGCTCAGTCCATCCCACACCCCTGCTACAACAGCAGCAACAAGGACCACAACCATGATCTGATGCTCATTTGACCATGTGAACGGGCATCTCTGGGGCCCAAAGGGAAGCCCATCAACCTGGCAGATCACTGCCCTCAAGTTGGCCAGAAGTGCACCATCTCAAGCTGGAGCTCTGTCACCAGCCCCCAAGGTAGTGGGAGGGAGAGGAGAAGCTGGGTGGCCCAGTGGACCCCAAGCCATTGGCAAAGCTTTGCCTGTAGAGTAGATAAAGAAAGGGAAGTGATTGTGATGTTGAAGTTCACGAGTGGTCCACGTTAGAAACCTTAAAGACCAGAATATTAACAGGAGTGGTGGGAGAAAGGAAACAAATGAACAGATTACTAACAGGGCTCAAAGAAGTGGATGGATGAATGAATGAGTGGATGGATGAAAGCATCCCTCCTATAAGGTGGAGAGTTATGAGACCTTTTACGGGTACAGGATTTTACGTAGTCTTCACAACAGACTTAGGACACGTGGGCTCCTCGGTGGCCCAGGAAAACAGGCTCCCTCTTCTCCCTCCTGAACCCAAGATTCCTCACCCCAGATCCCCTCACACCCAGGAGTCCAGGCCTTTCCTCCTCCAGGACTCACAGTCTAGGTCCCCAGCTCCCTCCTCGCTCTGGACCCACAAGTCTGGACCTCCATGGACGTCCTCCCTCTGGGGCTTCAGAGTTCGGGGAGCCCCTTGCTCTGCTTCACAGTGAAAAAACCGGGGCTCAGCTGCAAGAGGTGATGTGGTTCGTCAGGAAAGCAGAGTCATGATTCAGGTCCCTGCCTGTCTGACTCCTAAGAAGACAATGGGATGCTGTGGAAACCTAGCTGCTCATGAATCAGGCAGGTCATTTCAAACCATGGCTCTGCCCCTTTTCTCTGGGCAAGTCCCTTCCCACCTCTTGTCCTCACTTTCCTCCTCTACAAAACTGGGATAATAGACTTTTAAGCTCCATGAGGGCTCAGGTTATATCTATTTGCTTCATTGTGTGTTCCTAGTGCCCAGGGTGGTGACTGGTATATGGTATGTGTTCAATAAACATTTGTTGAAAGCATGCATGGATGAAAGAATGAAAGCATTCCTCCTTCAAAGAGCTGTCGTGAGGGTTAAATGAGATTGTGGGCCTACACCTTCTGGCACGTAGAGGTACCAGATAGAATTTTTTCCCTCTCAAGTCTATTCTTCAAAGGTTAATAAGAAAGATTAATTCCACCGTCAATCACCAATTCAACACTTATTTTGTGAGCATCTGATATGCCCCCAGGCACTGTAGTGTACAAAGCCTTATGGAGTTGCATGCTAGGTGGGGAAATAGACAATAAACAAATACACATAAAATGAAATATTAGGTACAGTCAGGTGCTATAATGGAATAGCATGGGGGGAAGAGAATAGAGAGTGATGGAGATGTGGTGTTTTGGGGTTTTTTAAGATTTTTTTTTTTTTGATATGGACCATTTTTTCGAAAGTCTTTATTGAAGTTGTTACTTTATGTTTTGGTTTTTTTTGGCCCTGAGGCATGTGGGATCTGAGCTCCCCGACCAGGGATCAAACCCACACCCTCTGCACTGGAAGAAGTCTTAACTACCGGACTGCCAGGGAAGTCCCGAGATGTGTTGTTTTCATTAGAATACTCAGGGAAGGCTGTGATATTTTGGAAGAAGTAGGATTTAGCTGAGATTGAAGACCTGGTGGTCTGGGAATGGAAAGATTAGAAAGGGTCAGAGGTGTCCCAAGGGGACACCTTAATTTGAAAATAGGGCAAGAAACGAAAGGTAAGGGCCAGAGGTCCTGCTTTAGGTGGAGAAAAAGAAACAGCAGGGGCCATGGCTTTGTTTCATGTGGTGAGAAGTGATGTGCCCTGTGAAATGTGTCAGAAAACCCTGTGCAGCTGTGGATACACAGAAGGGAGGTTAGCTACAGGCAGGGATGGAGGGGAAAGTGTTGCTGTCTCTGGGAACTTGCAGCCTCTGCCCCCTCAGAGAATTTTCCTGACACCCTCAACTACACAGAAGTAGAAATGATTCCTCAGAAGCGGTGTGAAGATGTCTACCCTGGGCAAGTCACAGACAGTATGGTCCGTGCAAATGAAAGCAGTGGGGCTGATACATGCCGGGTGAGTGACTTCTGAAACTCTCTTCTTCCCTCATTCGCCCTGTAGAGACTGGAGGCTTGGCAGTGGGGTGATCCCCAAGAGTCAGCACCCCTACCTCTACAGAGTGGGGAGCAGGTTCAGAGAAGGCACACTCTCCCTGCAGGTTACACAGCACAGGGATCAGAATAATTGAGCTGTCCTTGTTGTTTTCTTGGAAACGCTTGTCTGCAGGGTGGGGTGCAGGGACAAGGTGGGGATTAAAGGGAGTGAGAGGATAAGCCCATGAAGGAAAGAGTCTGAGTCTAGAGGGTGCGCAAGCTCCCTGCCCTATTTCTCAGTGTCAGTGCCTGGAATTTGTGCTGACTTTACCGATGATCAGGTAGTCAGCTATTTTTCTTCGAGTCCTGACTGGGTGCCCTAGCACGATTGCTTTCTCCTATGATCGGTTCCTTGGGGAGCAGTGCCGTCTTCCCAGCTGGCCACGGAATGGCGCCATTGACTTCAATGCTCCCTCAGTGAGCTCCCCAACCCCAAGGTGACACATCTTGAGATATGCCATAGATATAACACTCTCTTTCCTATTGGCTGCAACTTCAGTCCTCACGGCTCCCCTTGGATTTGTCCCCTTCATGGAAGCCCCACCCCCTTTGCTTAGAGTAAGGGACAGCCGCTGCAGGGCAGCAAGATACCAGCTCTCAGGTGTGATCATGAGCTGGAAGATGAGTCATCTGGCAAAGGATCAGGACATAAGTCCGTGTGCAACGGAAGTATGAAGCTGGGTGTCTGGGTGGGACTTAGGAACGGGACCAAACCCAAAGGGCACGAGAGGACTGGGGATTTGGGGCTCTCGTCAACGTGGGGGCATGCATCATTAATAACAAGCCTATGGGGTTCCGAGTTCATTTTTAACCAAAAGAGATTCTGAGCATATGTGACAGTGTCCCAGGGAAACTTCCTTCTCAGATGGTGGGTTTGTACAATGGTTAGACTATGGGCGATCTCAGCATTCGAATCCTGACCCTTCTGCCTCCTTGGCTGTTGATTTTGCACTAGGGTTCTAACTTCTTTTAAACTTCCCTTTTTTCATCTATAAAATGGGGAAGACAGTCCTCGCTTGGTCCCATGAGACGAATAGAGATGTGGTTTGCAGAGTATCCGACACACCACATAGTAGATGCGTAAGAAATGGAAGCTGCCTCATTCCTGGTAGGATGAGGTAAGGCAGCCAATGTTATTTAATTCTTTCACTTGCCCTGAGAAGTAGATTTTGCTTTCCTCCACTTTAGAGAGGGGCAAAGTGAGGCTTGGAAAAATTAAATCACTTACCTGAGATCACGAGGAGGGCACCTAGGGTTGGTCAAACCTGGGTTTGTCTGACTTGTGAAGTCAAGTTCTTCCCATCACGCCCTGTGGCTGAATGGCTCAGGGAACAAGGAATGACTGGGTTGTTGACTGATCTGTGGATGACAGTGGTTTGCAAAGTAGTATTTATTTAAGTACCTCCTACACTCCCTGGTTTGGGCTGGGTGCTTATAAAAACACCTTTGAACACCAGACACATCTCCTCTGCTTGTGAAGACAAGTGTTTAGCAATAAAGTCAGATTAGATAGTCAAGAACACGGAAGGACAGGGACTTCCCTGGTGGTGCAATGGTTTAGACTCCACACTCCCGAGGCAGGGGGCCCAGGCTTGATCCCTGGCCCGGGAACTAGATCCCACATGCATGGCACAACTAAGGAGCCTGCCTGCTGCAACTGAGACCCAACACGACCAAAAAAACCCCAAAACAACAGAAAGACAGATATGCCAGGCTTCCCTGGTGGCGCAGTGGATAAGAATCCGCCTGCCAATGCAGGGGACACGGGTTCGAGCCCTGGTCCAGGAAGATCCCACATGCCGCGGAGCAACTAGGCCCGTGAGCCACAACTACCGAGCCTGTGCGTCTGGAGCTCGTGCTCCGCAACAAGAGAGGCCGCGATAGTGAGAGGCCCGCGCACTGCGATGAAGAGTGGCCCCCCACTTGCCTCAACTAGAGAAAGACCTCGCACAGAAAGGAAGACCCAACACAGCCATAAGTAAATTAATTAATTAATTTTAAAAAATTAAATCTTAAAAAAAAAAAGACACATATGCCAAGCACAGCAGAAGAGACATTCTGGTGATTTAGGAGTGGATAGCAGGGCTCTGGAGTAGTGTAGCTGCTTTCCTCTTTTTAACAGTGTGCTGAGGAGGCAGAGGGCCGAAGAGAGAGTCCAGGAATGAAGATTTGGACAACAGATAACAGATTGGAAGTCTTGCCGAAATTCCTCTCTTTGGGAAGCCAGGAGGGAAAGATACAGATTGCTGGCTCACGGTGCTGTGAGGTCTGGCCTAGCATCTGCCCCTACTTGATTTGGGAGCCCAAGTCGAGAGGGTTGACACACCTCATGGCCGGGGTCCCAGTGTGGAATTAGTGGGGGTCGGGATCCGAATTCTGGGGTCTGATTTGGGATTTTTTTTTTTTTTTTTAAATTATTTATTTATTTATTTTTGGCTGTGTAGGGTCTTCGTTGCTGTGCGAGGGCTTTCTCTAGTTGCGGCGAGCGGGGGCCACTCTTCATCGCGGTGCACGGGCCTCTCGCTGTCATGGCCTCTCTTGTTGCAGAGCACAAGCTCCAGATGCGCAGGCTCAGTAGTTGTGGCTCACGGGCCTAGTTGCTCCGCGGCATGTGGGATCCTCCCAGACCAGGGCTCGAACCCGTGTCCCCTGCATTAGCAGGCAGACTCTCAGTCACTGCGCCATCAGGGAAGCCCCTGATTTGGGATTTGATGAGAGTAAGTGTCTCCGAAGTTTTGGGGACTTCACTTGAGTTTAGTCAGTGTGGGGTCAGCTGTAGGGTGTTAAGTGGTGAACTTTATTTTAGTGTGTGAAAGGAAGTACGGAGTCGGGTGGCGCATGGAGTTGGAAAAGTGAAGGTGGGGTGAGGGAAAGAGTTTGGCATGGAAATGGGATGGGATTTCATGTAGAAATCGGGCTGTAGGTGAGCGTAGGGCCGGGACTGGAGTCAGAGTGTTGAGACTGGTGTGATTGGCGCATGTGGTCAGGTTTGGGACAGAGGCTATGGTGACATTCAGTGTTTGGGTCAAGGTTGAGTTTGGGTTATGGTTAGGGATCCAGGGTTTGAATCAAGAGTCAGGGTTAAGGTGGATGGAGGGGTGGAATCTAGCCTGAGTTGATATTTGGAGGCAGAAACTTGGTAGGAACTAGATTCCAAGTTGACGTAAAAGTTTAGAATTGGTCAAGGTTATAGCAGAATTCAGGGTTAGGATTGGGTACGACTTAAGGTTTCGGGTTAAAACTCATGCTTGCGTCAATATTGGTGTTGAGCCTTTAGTATATGTGTCTTCTACCATCAGATACCAAGCTTGGTCAGAATTCAAAGTGAAACCTACGTGTTACCTTTTTAAATTTCTATAATTGGACTGTATCCTTTACCAACGTTAGTGGTGGATGAGAAGATAGACTACCATCTTTCAATATGCTTATTTATTCTGTTTCACATACAACATTGTTTAGTTTTGGAATATGTGTCATGTGATATTCAGGCTTATAATAAAATAATTGTATTATTAAAAAAAAGGATTGGTGTTGAGAATTGTGTCAAAGTAAGGATTGGAGTTAGAATTATGCATGAAGTACCTGGATTCTCTCTTCAGCCCCTGCCTCCTCAGCATTCTGTTAAAAAAGAGTGAGGTCTTTTTCGCTCTCTGATAGGCACTTGATCATATCCAGCCGTGTCTTCTCAATGAATGGTACCACCATCCATCAAGCAAGAGACCTTGAAGCCTTAACATCTGTCTCCCTCACCACAACTTCCGTTCAATCCATCACCAAGCCCTGTAGATTATCCTAAACGCATCTTGAATCCATCCACTTATTACCATCTCCACCTCCCCAATGGCTTTATCCAAGTCATCATCTCTCATCCGAACAAGAGCAATAGTTTCCTCATGTCTCCACATCCCCTTAAAATCCCCTTAGTATAGCAGCTAGAAAACACAAATCTTGTTATGTCACTCCATCTCTCTGCTTGACCGTCTGCGGTGTTTTGGCTTGGTCCACCAGCCACTTCTCTCCCCAGTCCCAGGAAGGCTTCCACCATTCCAGAGTTTACATCCAGAAGGGACACCATCTTGAAGAAGAAGAAAAGAGAATTCTTCCGGCGTCTCGTTTTGGAAATAAGAAAGCCTTTCCGAGAAGTGCCCCAGTGGTCTTCCCCTCATTCCTCATTGGACAGAACTGCGTCACATGTTCGTTTCTAAACCAATCGCTGGCAGGCAGAAATGGCTTTTCTGCTTGGCGCAGTAAAGTTTACAATCATGATGAGGGTAAAAGATTATCCAAACAAAATTGGGGCTCTGGTAGAAAGACAGAAGGAATGAATGTTTGAGTAGGCAGCAATAATGTCTATTATGGGCCAAACTATGGGACAAAAATAGAGTTGGGGTAGGGGTCAGGATTGAGGTAAGATTTGGGCTCAGGGCTGAGGAACAAATCACACTTTGGGGGTCTGATTTAGAATTTGGGGTCAATTCCGCTTTTAGGAACTTGCCTTCAAGTATAACGGTTCCCATCTCACTCAAGGTAAACACCAAAGTCCTACACTGATCTTTAAGGTCCTATGTCATCCTAGTCCTATTATCTCCCCGACCTCATTACCTGCCCTTGTCCCCCTGCTCATTCAGCTCCAGTCAAAAGGGTTCCCCTGCTAGAACATTCTAAGCATGCCCCTTGCCTAACTGACCTGCCCATTTGCTCTGCCTAGGACTCACTACCTCCAAGTAGCTACATGGATCAATCCACCATCTCCTTTAGGATTTTGTTCAAATGTCATGTTCACGTGGAATCTTCCTAATATTATAACCCCCGGGGTCCCTGAGAGTGGAGGAAACCAGTAACTCCCTATCCCTCTTCCCTGCTCTTTTTTAAAATTTTATTTAAATCTTTTTATAAATTTTATTTATTTATTATTTAAATTTTTTAAAGTTTATTTTATTTATTTTAAATATTTATTTTATCTGAAGGTACACTATGACTCAGACAATCCCCACGATATTCTTTCTTGTTCCCAGGTTCTCCACATGACGTTTCTGCTTTTGTCCTTTTCAATGTACATTTCTCTCGGTCTTGTATTTTTAACGCAGAGTTTTTGCTTTGAAAAAGCGCAAAGTGCGACAAAGCGAGTCGATACCGCCTAAAATATTAGATGTGAAAAATAATCATGGGTGACTGCTTGGTTTACCTTGAAAATATACTGAGGATAGAGTTCTACTTTCTGTTCATTATTAGTTGCAAGGTGACTCTTAAATAAATACAGGTCTGTTACTTTCTCGTACAGCCTGGTGGTTTAACAAAGACGTTTTTTGACCTTCTGAGGCATAATAGTAAGTTGCGGGCACATAGGAATTATAAAATATATTTATTAAATGATTGTTAAATGGCTGAATGGTGGCATTGATATAAATACCCTCTTCCCTGCTTTTATTTTTCTCTGTAGTACTTACCAACATCTAACAAACTATATATTTTATATATTTATTTTTGTATTCACAGTCTCCACCCACTAGAACAAGAGGCTGTATGAAGAAATTTTTGTTTGCTTTGCTGAGCACGGTGTCCCCAGGAACCAGAATAACTGCTGGCACAGGGTATACGCTCAGTAAATACTGCTTGAGTGAACACAGTCAGTGAAGGTGAATGTACAAGGAAGCTCAACCCAGCATTATTATAATTAAAACTATCCCAAAATACTCCAATTTGAAACAGACTACATAAGTCAGGGTACAACTATAGTATGGAATGTTATGCAACCATTAAGAAGGAAGGAGACCCATTTAAACACACTAAGAGGAGGGACTTCCCTGGTGGCTACTCTGAGCTTCCAATGTAGGGGGCCCGGGTTTGATCCCTGGTCAGGGAACTAGATCCCACACGCATGCCGCAACTAAAAGTTCACATGCCGCAACTAAGGAGCCTGCCTGCCGCAACTAAGACCCAGCACAACCAAATAAATAAATGTTTCCAATTTTTTTTTAAATAGATAAATATACTAGGAGGAAAAATTGTTCAAGGTAATTTATAAAGAAAAAGTTTATATTAGATAATGTTTAGTACAGACGTTTTTGTTATAAATACATAATATGTATAGAAATCTCTGTATCACAGGAGAACAGAGACTATATTGATAAACGTAAGCATTTATCAGGGTGGAGTTAGGGAAAGCGTTTTCTTTTTCATTCATACCCTATATTACGTTCAAAAGACATGACTGGGTTCCAGCCTGAACAAATTATCACAAGCTCGTCAGAATTACGGTATGGGCTCTAGGTTATCCCTGAGAGGGGATTGGGGCAAGGAAGTGGCCCCAAAGGAGGACCCAAGTCACAGCGCATTTCCTGAGCTCAGCCACTCCTTGAATCTGCCCCTCGAAGCCAGAGCACCTGCGGCTCCCGCCTCCGTAGCGGCCACCGGGGATGCTGGGCCCGGAATGCGCAGGGGCCTGCGGGAGGCTGGAAAAAGTAGAGTCCTGCCAAGTGAATTAGCTGCCTCGGGGGTTCGAGATAACCAGATGCACAGGAAGAGGGTGTCTCTGAGCCTTTCCCACCTGCATCCTGGGGCGCTGAGGGCGGGGGCGGGGGCGGGGGCTGGATGTGGTATAAGACTGCCGCCCTGGGCAGGTCTGGAGACACTTGACTCCCAACCGAGTCTGCGCCCCACGTCGGATCAGGCCCTCCGGAGGTGAGAAGGGGCCTCATTTGGGGGGAGGGGCGATGAGGCTGGCTGGACAGCTGACTCCTGTTCCTGAGGGGAGGGGGCAGTGGGAAGCCTGGACGCCCGGCTCTGACAGATGAGGGGCTGGAGGTCTGGAATTTTTGGTCTCTTAGGGGAAAAGGAACTAGGGATACAGACTTATGGATGGCGAGAGATGGGAGCCCAGGTTCCTGGGTCCCAAGGGGAAGGACTCCTGGGTCTGAAGGAGGAGGGGGCTGGGGGCCGGGACTCCTGCTTCCTGAACTCTGTCCTTCTCCGCAGCAAAAGAGACCCGTCCTCTACCTGGCAGCCGCTGAGAGACTCAGAGAAGCCACCATGGCAGGGTTCCTTCTTCCACCCCTGCTGACCCTACTGCTGTCCTTAGCCTTGGGATCTGCTGCCCAGGAAGGTGAGGGCCAGTCTGGGAGGGCTGCCCTAACCCTTGGACCTCCCATCATCCCCAGTGACCGTCTTCAAGGGCCCCTCTCTCCAAGGGGTCCCTGAGTCAGGACCTCCCTCTGCTCCAGCAGCTTTCTCCCTCAGAAGACAAGACCCTTCTGCCACTTTTCTTCCTGCTTCCTTCTGACTCCTGGGGTCTCTGTGTGCCCCAGGCCCTGTCTTCTGCACTCAGGGTCTCTCCTATCAGCTTCTGTCGTCAGCTCCAGACAGACAAGATTCTCCTCCTGGGTTTCTGAGTGGGCTGCCTCTGTCTCTCTCCAGCTCCATCTCCTGCTTTCTCTGCACTCTTCTCCATTTCTGCCTCTGCATTTCTCCCTGTCTCTCTGTCTGTCTCCATCTCTGTCTCCAAATCCCTCCGCTGTTGACTCAGCCTTCCTCTGAGGCTTACTACCCATGTTTTCCTCCATGTCTCTATCCAGCCCGGGACAAGAACGACGACAAGATTATTGATGGACTCCCGTGTCTAAGAGGCTCCCAGCCCTGGCAGGTGGCCCTGCTCAACGGCAATCAGCTCTACTGTGGAGGCGTACTGGTCAACGAGTGGTGGGTGCTTACTGCTGCCCACTGCATGCTGAAGTACGTGGGCACGGGTGCTCTGAGCACTTCCAGCTCTCCCTCTGGGTCCCTGCCCCCCCCCAGTCTCTGTTCCACCGACCCCCATCTCTGCCCTGCCCCCTCTCTTGGTCTCTGTCGTTCCCCCCCACCCCCGCCCAGGATCTCTGTTTTTCTCTCTCTGGGTCTCTCTCCCACTCTCTCACTCACAGTGACACTATGAATGTTGCTCCGTTCTCCCAGTGTGTACACCGTGCATTTGGGCAGTGAATCCCTGAGCAGAGGCCAGAAGATCAGGGCCACAACGTCATTCCGCCACCCCGGCTACTCCATGCAGAGCAAGGTTAATGACCTCATGCTGGTGAAGCTAAGGACGCGGGCCAGGCTGTCATCCACCGTGAAGAAGGTCAACCTGCCTTCCCGCTGTGAACCCCCTGGGACCACTTGTACCGTTTCTGGCTGGGGCACCACCACCAGCCCTATTGGTGAGGCTCCCTCAGTGACCCAGGAGCCCCAGACCCTGAACCCCTCCTCCTTCAGGGTCTAGGATCCTGGACCCCCATCCTCTCCCCATCAGGACCCACGGGTCCACAGTCCCAGGCCTCTGACTGATGACTGACAAGCCCCCCCCCCCCATCTTGCAGCGACCTATCCAGAGAAACTCATGTGCACAGAGGTCGACATCATCTCCTCTGGAGACTGCAGGAGGGTTTACATGGACTTGCTGGGAGATTCCATGCTGTGTGCTGGCATCCCCAACTCCGGCACCAATGCCTGCAACGTGAGCCCTCCTTCCTCCCCTGCCCTGGGTCCCTGGCTGCTTCATCTTAGCACGGAGCCCCATCTTCCCCCTCTATCCAGAATCTTTGCACCTGACCTTGGCGCTGAGCATTCCCTCATCACCCCCCGCCCCACCCTAGACCCAGCTTTCCTAGCTTTCTCTATCCTATTCTCTGCTCAGGTCAGTAGTGGCAGCCCAGTGGGGGCTGGTATGGCCCTGAGGATGAGGCAGAAAGATGAATGGGAGGGGCTGGGGATGGGCAACGTGCGGCCAGGATTAGGGGAAGGCGAGTGAAGCCTTGGCTTCAAAGCCAAACTTTAAAGGGGTGGGGGTGCCCAGAAAACTCAGTAATCAAGATAAATGATATTCTTATGCAATATTTTTTTAAAAATCTATGCAAAAGTCCACGATGAACAAAATATCAGAATTTTCAATAAAGAGCCATCAGTCTTACTGAATCTCCCGCTTACCTCAGGCTTCAATAAGTCTCAGCACAGCCCTGTACTGACCCTTTATCTAAAATTGGGATACTGTGTTTATCACGGACTTTTTCATATTAAATTCAATTTTAAGGTATTGCAGTAAAATACTGTTTATTGCAATTACTGAGACTGTGTGCCCGAAGTTGATGTCTCACTCACCTCACTTGGGTCCTGGTCCTGGGCAAAGAACTGTCTCTCCCCTCCTCTTTGTAACTCCCTCCCTGTCTCTGAACAGTATCTTCCCACATCTCCCTTTACACCTAATTTCATTTCATTCTTTCCATCAGTGTTGCCACCCACCCCCGCCCCCATTGGCTGTCTGCTTCTGTCACTCTTTTTTTTTTTTTTTTTTTTTTTTGCGGTAAGCGGGCCCCTCACTGCTGTGGCCTCTCCCGTTGCGGAGCACAGGCTCCGGACGCGCAGGCTCAGCGGCCATGGCTCACGGGCCCAGCCGCTCCGCGGCATGTGGGATCTTCCCGGACCGGGGCACGAACCCGCGTCCCCTGCATCGGCAGGCGGACTCCCAACCGCTGCGCCACCAGGGAAGCCTGTCTCTCTTTTTATCTACCTACCTCTCTGCCGCTCTCTCCAGCCCCTACACTAGTGTTTCTCTGTCCTCCCTCTACTGCTCCACCGTTCTTTTCTCCATCCTTTGCTTAACTCTTTTCCTCTTCTCTGTGGCTCCCTTTCCTTGTCTCTCTCCCCGTACCTCCACTCCTTTCGCTCTCACCTGTACCCTCAGCTGCCAGGGGTGGTGGGAGGGTAAGTGTTAGGGATGGGGTGACGGGACGGGAATGTGTGTCCTAGAGAATGGGGCATCCTTCTCTTCCCCCAGTGAGGGCCGGCTTCACGAATGTGCAAGTTGTACAGTGACACGCGGTCCCACACTCAGGAGAGTCCCACCCTCGGTTTAAAGCACTCCTGTTGCTGTCTTGAAATTCTTAATACTTTCGAAGCGAGGGAGCCCACACTTTCATTTTACACGGGGACTTATGAATTGTGTCATCGGTTAGGCCCCCGATTTCCAAGACCACCCTGTCCCTCTTTCACGCCCATGTGTCCGTTCCCTGGAGATACTGACCCTTCTCCCATGGGCTTGGCGCTGAGTCCTCAAAGATGGGGAAGAAATGGGGCTCTGACCCCCTGGAAGCCCTGCCCCTTCCCTGTGATTGGTCCCATTGGCCGGGGCTCAAGCCAATGTCTTCAGAGAACGTGGTTTGTCTTCTCCATGATGGCCCTAATTCCTGCTCTACTATTGGTCCCCAGAGACTATGAGTCTCTCCCCATTGGCCGGGGTGGAAGTCCAGGGTCTGGCAAGACAAAGACTGACAACCGTGGGGGTGTATGAGACGGAAGTGGGGGCGGGACTTCACTCTGAAGCTGAAGCTAATTTGCTTTGTCCCCTCCAGGGTGACTCAGGGGGACCGCTGATGTGCAAAGGTACTTTGCAAGGCCTGGTGTCCTGGGGAGGTTTCCCTTGCGGCCAACCCAACAACCCAGCTGTCTATACCCAAGTCTGCAAGTACGTCGATTGGATAAACACCACCATGAGCACGTATTGCTAATCTCTCCGCACTCCCATCTCTCCATCCCTACGCCCTGAACAGGAAATTCACAGAAATAAGGACGTCGATGATCTACAGTCATACTTGACTTTACTTTTCCTCAAAGACATATCATAAACCTCCACAATATGCCATGTGCGTAAGTCAATCAAATCAGCAAGGAATTAAAACCAAAACACGAGACACAAAAACCTCAGTGCCGGTAAAGAAGTAGTGAGACCAGCAGCCTCGGCCACTGAAACTGTAAATTCATACGATTTTTATGGAAGTTGATTGGGCAATGTGAATCAGGACCCTTGTTCTCCACCTTTGACCCGGCAATTCCAGTTCTAGGAAGATACTACTACAAAAAAAAAAAAAAAAAAATATCCAAAATGTGGAGCAAGGTTTGAATTTATCACAACATTATTTATCATAGCAAAACGGTGGAAACACTGAATATGTCCGGAATCAGTCGAGTGTTTAAGTAAACAATAGGCTAGCTCGAGACAAGGATATGCAACTGCCAAGGCAACTAATTACGCAGAATTGTCAGTGTTAGGCAAGGATGTTTATGCTACGTGATGTTAAATGAGAAAAGGAAGATACGGAAATATATGTGCATGGGATCCTTGCTATGTAAAATGAAAACATTCACAAAATAAAACCTGAAATCATGTGTACCAAACTGCATTACGGTGGTAGTCATGGGAGGGTAGCCTGCTTCCTTGCATTTACTTTTCTGTGGGTATGCACTTTTATAACCTGATAAACAGCAGCGGAAAAGCTCTGGAGATCTAAGGTGGAGGAGGGGAGACCCTTAGAGAGGAAAGAAAAATGCACGTGATTTTTGGTCCCTTGCCTTGCCTCCCTGCCCAGTGGCATATTTTTTCTCCGTTTCCTGGGTCTCCGTATTCCTCATCGGTAAAATGGAGAAGCGAAAGAGGAAAAGGGAAGGTAAAGAGAGTAAAAGGGAGGGAGGAGAGAATATGTCTGCTTCTTCAGGGTGGAAAGGGGTGTGAAAGTGTTTCTGGGCATTTCACGGGTGACAAACTAGGAGAGAGGGAGAAGGTGTGGGGGAAGCGTAGGGCTGGCAGGAAGACAGGACACCTGGGTCCCACAGGGGCCCCCCAAAAGTGAGCCACCAGCCTCCTGGATGCCAGGGGAGGCTGGGGGCTGGGAACCCAGGTAGGTGGTCTCCTGTCCTCAAGAAGGCAGGGAAGGGGCCTCAGAAAGGGTGGAGGTAGGAGTCCCAGTGACTCAGCCTGGCCATGCCCCTAC
This sequence comes from Phocoena sinus, assembly GCF_008692025.1. Classification (NCBI taxonomy): domain Eukaryota; kingdom Metazoa; phylum Chordata; class Mammalia; order Artiodactyla; family Phocoenidae; genus Phocoena; species Phocoena sinus. The sequence continues at coordinate 5,851,952 of NC_045781.1, forward strand.
TCCTGCCATCCAAGTCTCCTGGGCAGCCATACCTCAGAAGGTGCTGACAGAGGGAGCCTCTCCGATGCCCAGGACTCACCTCTCCTACCTGTCTTTCCAGTTTCTCCCCCAGAATTCTCGACTGGTCAACATTCTCCTCTTGTTGAAGCTCCACCACCTTCCCCTCTCTCCTAGCCTCCTATTCTCCCACGCTTCTTCGTATTGCAGGAATTCTGTAGCCGCCGTGGAATTTCTTAACTTCCTCTGGTGTCCCTGTGCACAGGAAGCTAAGCCCCCTCCTCCCTCAGACCCAGGAGTCCAGGCCCCCAGCCCCTCCTCCCTCAGACCCAGGAGTCCAGGCCCCCAGCCCCTCCTCCCTCAGACCCAGGAGTCCAGGCCCCCAGCCCCTCCCGCCTCTGGATCTGTGTCAAGTTTAAGGAAGGTCAAGAGTATCTGGCCACCACCCTCATGAAGCTCCATCAACTTCCCCTCTCTCCAGCAAGCCACCCCAAATCCATATTCAACCTAAAAGTTTAAAAAGTAACAAAACATCACAGTTGCACTAGGTCAGCCTATAGACAACTGGCTCTGCCTGTTGGCAGCTCTTGTATACCCGTCAGGAGGCGGATTGGTTTACGATGACTTGAGAGCATACTCTTGTTGAATTTTTTAAAAACAACTTCCTTGGGCTTCGCTGGTGGCGCAGTGGTTGAGAGTCCGCCTGCCGATGCAGGGGACACGGGTTCGTGCCCCGGTCCGGGAGGATCCCACGTGCCGCGGAGCGGCTGGGCCCGTGAGCCATGGCCGCTGAGCCTGTGCTCCGCAGCGGGAGAGGCCACAGCAGTGAGAGGCCCGCATACTGAAAAAAAAAAAAAAATTCATTTTTCTTTGGGTAGCTGATAAAGTACAATAGTTAAAGACACTGACTCTAGAAACTGCGCTCTTTGGGTGCCAATCCCAGTTCTGGCAGCTGTAAGCTATTCACCTTTGAGCACATCACCTCCCCACCCTTGTTCCTTCAACCTTGAAATGAGAGAAGTAGCACCTATTTCCCAGGGCTGTTATGAAGATTGTATAAGTTTACTGTTCAGAAAGTGCTAGAACATTGTCTGACACAGAATAAGCCTGCAATGAGTGTTGGGCTTTTTTTGTTTGTTTGTTTGTTTTTGGCTGTACCACATGGCATGTGGGATCTTAGTTGCCCAACCAGGGATCGAACCCGCGTCCCCTGCATTGGAAGCGTGGAGTCAACCACTGGACCGCCAGGGAAGCCCCTGAGTGTTGGTTTTTATTGTTTGTGGCTTCTGGCTCTTTTCCCTGCTTACACTTTCGTAAAGTTTTCTTGTAAAACATTTTCTTTATTGAAGACTTTTGCGGAGCATGTCACTTGGGAGAAAGACATCTCATAAATAAGCACGCGCGGCGTGTGGGGATGGCAAAACCATGAAGGCCACTGGCAAATGCCTAGAGCTGGGGACTTCATTCTCTCTCTTAGAGGTCCTTCCACTCCCCACTGCCTACCGCCTCCCTCCTTTCCCACAGGGCTCCCAATAACTCCTCCCAAATCCACCCATCCCGTATTATAGTAAGGTGGAACCAGACGGGGCCCCAAGAGATGCGCCATGTCCACCGCCATGTTGGAAGCTGAGTTCCAATTCCGGCTCACCGTTTCCTGGGTGTTTGAGGCTGAGCGATTAAATTCCTTTCTCTGAGCCTCAGCTTTCTTTTGTGTAAAACAGGAGTGGGAGGAATGAAGTCATTTAGTCATTTGGTCAACATTTGCTAAGGCTTCCTCTGGGCCGAGTGCTGTGCTGGTGCCTGGGACGTAGAGGTGAGTGAGAACCAGCGCCTACGCTCAAGGAGCTCATGGTCCAGTGGGGGAGATGGGTGTGGATCCAGACGGTCACCATCCAGCGTGACATGAAGGAGGCACCTGCTGTGGGATCTTAGATGAGAGTGACTAACCCATCTGCAGAGGGTTGGAAGTTGGGTGGTGTTCAGGGAAGTCTTCCTGAAGGAGGTAATGTGTAAGCAAAGACTTGAAGGACAAGTTGTTACCAGGAGAAGCTGGGAAGAACATTCTGGGAGGCGGGAATAACATAGGCAAAGGCCTAGAGGTTAGAAGACATGGAATGGTTCAGGAAAGCTTCAAGTAATCTCCATGGCTGGAGCACAAGAACACAAGTGGGTAGAGCTGCACTGAGAATGTGACAGCCATTCGCCTTGGTGGCTCCTGACTCGTGAACTGTGGCAGCTCCAACTGAGTCGTGCTGTAATTGTAAAAGACACGTCGGATCCCAAGCATCTATCATGCAAAAAAATAAGAAAGCAAACCACCTCTTTAAAACTGTATTTTGGGGACTTCCCTGGTGGTCCAGTGGTAAAGAGTCCACCTTGCAATACAGGGAATGTGGGTTCGATCCCTGGTCAGGGAGCTAGTATCCTACATGCCTCGGGGCAACTGAGCCCGTGGGCCACAACTACTGAGCTCGCGCGCCTCAACAAGAGGCCCTGTGCTGCAAACTACAGACCCCACGCGCTCTGGAACCCGCGCCCCACAACTACAGAGCCTACGCGACCTGGAGCCCGGGCGCCACAACTAGAGACAGAAAACCCGAATGCCACAAGTAGAGAGAAGCCCGCGCACCACAACGAAGAGCCCGTGCGCTGCAACGAAAGATCCTGCATGCCTCAATGAAGATCCCGTGTGCTGCAACTAAGACCCGACGCAGCCAAAATACATTAAATAAATAAATAATAAATCTTTAAAAATAAAATTGTATTTTGATTTCACATTGGAATAATATTGTTTTGGATGTATTGGGCTGAACGAGATGTTAAAATGAACTCTTGTTTTTTGGGGGTTTTTTTCTTTACTTTTAAAAAAAATTGTGGCTACTAGAAAATTTTAAAGCACACGTGGGGACTTCCCTGGTGGCGCGGTGGTTAAGAATCCGCCTGCCAATGCAGGGGACACGGGTTCCAGCCCTGGTCTGGGAAGATCCCACATGCTGCGGAGCAACGAAACCCGTGCGCCACAACTACTGAGCCCGCGTGCCACAACTACTGAAGCCCGAGAGCCTAGAGCCCGTGCTCCACAAGAGAAGCCACCGCAATGAGACGCCCATGCACCGCAACGAAGATTAGCCCCCCTCACTGCAACTAGAGAAAGCCCGCACGCAGCAATGAAGACACAACGCAGCCAAAGATAAATAAATTTATTTTTAAAAAAATGCACGTGTACCTGGCATTATATTTCTTTTCTTTTCTTTTTTTTTTTCATTATATTTCTTTTGGCCAGTACTGCTGTGGATGCTGGGGGACCCAGGCCAGGGCTGTGAGCCAGACAGAGGCAATGTCAGCTCTGACACAGGAAGATGCCTCTGAGGTCAAGTGAAGGATACAGAGAAGGGGAAGAGTTTGGGGTAATGGTCCAGGTGGGAGAGAAGCAGGTCTGAACTGGGACCAGGGACATAGGGATGGAGAGAAGGGACCACACGGAGAGAGGAGGCAGTGGGATAGGACTTGGGGATCAATGGGCCATGAGCGGTCCAACCTGGTACCTGGGAGGATGGTGGGTCCTGAGAACAAGATGCTGGGTTCAGTGGGGAGATGAGTGAGAAGGGCCTGGGGGAAACTGGGGGGCGAGGGGAGCAGCCCCAGAGAATATATCAAATGCCAGATTGGTTTTCATCCCAGGAGTGACGGGGACAAGCAAAGGTGTTAGCAATTAGATTTAATGCAAGAATTAAATGCTACCCACAGTGCCAGGCCCAAGCTGGTGCTGAGGTTGACGTTATTCATATCAGTTGCACTTATTGCTCAATGACTTTCCCCAAAGATTCCCTTTTCCATCTTGCCCGTCCCTGTGATTATCACACCCATTTCCCTCCAGGCAGCCGCACGTACACCCATTCCTCCAGCTCATGCCAGTCTGCCATTTCCTTGCATGCACCAGACCCTTTAACTACCTCTCTCCTACTGACTAAAACGCCCAAGTTTAAAGACACCTCTTCAAATCTTCCTGGATCCCCCCATAGCTTCCTGGACCCCCGTTTCTCATCACACTCTTCCTGCATTCCCGTTTATTTCTGTGTCTCTCTGTACATGTTAAATCTCATCAACAAGTCCTGAAATCCTCCTGGGTCCCACTAGCTTCCCCGCTGCCCTCTCCCACGCCACCCCTTCTGCAGGAGCTAACTCCCCTCTGTGCATACACAAGCTTCTCTTGGAAACGCAGGTGGAACCTAGGAGAGGTAAGGAGAGATTTAGAGAGTGTTAACGGAGACTTGGAAAATCAAGGGGAAAGACAGAAATACAGAGAAAAATATAGAGAAAGAGGCAGAGGGGTGGAGAGACACAAACAGACAGACACGGAGGCACCCCCCGCCATGGCCAGGGAGAGAGCTGGACACCGAGAGACTTGGAGAAGGGGGGCCAGGCGGGTCAAGAGTCCTGATATCCGGGCAGAGGTGGGTGGACACTCAAAGGACAGCAACAGGACTGTCAGATAGAGATAAAGGGAAGCAATTGATGCAGCCGGCCGTCCACCTGCCCGGAAGAGAGCTTGAGAAATGGAGCCGACAGGAGCATGGCACTGGGTGCTGGGGACAGACAAAGCCCTATTGTTCGAAGGCCCTTTCCCCACAGTGCCTGGGTCTGCACCACAGCCCGGGGCAGGGGCGGGTACCAGCTTGGTGACACACGCTTTCTTGCTGGCTGGTTTTGCTGTGTCTCGCGAGGACACTGAGGTTCTCCAGCACGCACAGAGGGACTTACAGGCAGGTGCGTGAGTCACCCCAACCCCACTGAACCCGTGGGGCCTCGTTCCCAGTGCCCAAGGGTGCTGAACCCAGGAGTGACAGCCTGCAGGCCCCAGAGCACGTGAGAGGTGGGAGTCCAGGAGGACAGGGGGTTCTGTGTGTTTGCCTGGGACGCAGGCATTTGGGTCCTCAGATCCTTTCTTTCTTTCTTTTTTTTAAATTAATTAATTAATTTTTATTTTTTTGGGCTGCACTGGGTCTTTGTTACTGCCTGCGGGGTTTCTCTAGTTGCGGCGAACGGGGTTTACTCTTCGTTGCGGTGCGCGGGCTTCTTACTGCGGTGGCTTCTCCTGTTGTGGAGCACGGGCTCTAGGCACGCGGGTTTCAGTAGTTGTAGCGCGCAGACTCAGTAGTTGTGGCGCACGGGCTTAGTTGCTCCACGGCATGTGGAATCTTCCTGGGCCAGGGATCGAACCCGTGTCCCCTGCATTGGCAGGTGGATTCTTAACCACTGCGCCACCAGGGAAGCCCCTCAGATCCTTTCTTGCTCAAGGACCTAGAAGTCTAGGAACCGAGGAGAACAAGCTTCTGCCCTTCCTTCCTTTAGATCCAGGTGTGCAGACTCCCAGCTCCTTTCTCCTTGAAGGTCCGGAATACTCAGCCCCCAGCCCCCTCCTCCCTCAGACCTGGGAACCCGGGCCCCCAGTGCACTCAGGGACCTGCACTGCCCTCCCTGGAAGCCGGGGTCAGGGGGGCCATCAGGCGGGGAGCTGTGGGAGGGTGGGAGGAATATGCGTGGGAGTCCTGGGTGAGGAGGAAAAGGGCGGGTCCCTCTCCTGCCTCGGGGACCTGGGGAGGCAGAGATTAAAAGGACACACCAGGAGCATCTGAGGACAGGACCAGTCTCTTCCAGGGGGCGCCAGGGAGCTCAGGGTGTCTGTCTGCCAGGCCCTGGGCGCCACAGCCCCTATATTCTCTGCTTTCTGCCCTCCGTCTCCGACTCTTGAGGCGTCCTCTCTGTTTTCAGCATCACTTCTCTCTCCGCGGTTCCCTGCATTTCTGACTCTCTGTCTGTCTCCCTTTCTGTCTGCCTGTGACACGTACTGTCCCTGCCCCCAACCCAAGAGTCGACCCCCAGGCAGCCGGCCCCCAGCAGGTAAGATCACACCTCCCACCAGAACCTACAGGTGTGGGGTTGAGCAACAGGTAAGCACAGAGCCAAAGGGAGGAGGAGAAATCCCATAGAGGGAAGAACGTCAGGGGCCCTCCCTCCTCCTGTTACTAATCAGGCAGGCTAAAGCCGAGGATAGAAAAATAATGTGAGGTGCGCCGTGAGCAGCAGGTTCTGGGTCCTCTCTGGCACCCGCCTCCGGGGGACCCTCAGATGGAAGACATGGGTCAGGGAGACAAGAAATCAAGAGGCTAAATGGGGAACACAGAAGTCAAAGTTCAGGAGAGCAGGGCAGGCCGGGGAGGAAAGGGAAGATGAGGCGGGCGGAGAGGGAGGAGACTGGGCGAAGTCTGAGGCCGGGACTCATGGAGCGCTTGGCTTCCCTTCTCAGGTACGGCCATGAAGACGCTGATTGTAACACTGATTCTGGTCGCTGCAGGTAGGCCAAAAAGGGAGGGGCAGGGGGCTGTCTGGGCATGGGGTGGGGGTTGTTGATGGGGAAGAGATTGGAGCTGGGATGGGGATACACATGAGGATGGAGGGGGCTGGGTTTCAAATGAGGAAGATGCAGGGGTTAAATTAGGGACGAGGGATGCAGATGGGGAAGGGGTGGGAGGCGGCCGTGAAGATGGGGACGGGTTTGAGGATGAGCTTGGCTTGGGAGATGGGGTTAGAGATGGGGAAATTGGCTGGAGGTGGGGTTAAAGATAAGAACGCTTAGGGATGGCTTTGGCTTTGGGGATGGGGATTGAGATGAAGAAGGGGTGGGTTTGAAGAAGAGTTGGAGGATGGGGTTGGTTTGGGGCATGGGGATGGAGAAGATCTTGATGATTAAGACAGCAATGGGGTTCACCTTGGGGGGAGGTACCTGACGTCTCCAGACCTTCTCTCTGACTCAGACCCTCCCTCCCTCAGCCCAGACAGAGGAACAGAAGAATAAGTTGCTGCATGGTGGACCCTGTGAGCAGACGTCTCACCCCTACCAAGCTGCCCTCTACACCTCAGGCCACTTGCTCTGTGGGGGGGTCCTCATTCACCCACTGTGGGTCCTCACCGCTGCCCACTGCCAAAAACCGTGAGTCTCCACGCTGTGAATGAGGAGTGGTTGCAGTTAGACCCTGCGGGCGTCTTGCAGACTTCACACATCCCCCTGTCCCATCGTGAGGCCATCTGATAACCGGGTTCAACTGACCAGTATTTAACTGATTACTAAATACGTGTCAGGCAGTGTTTGGGGCCCTGGGGATATCGCAGTGAAGAAAACAAGAAAACTGCTGCTTTGATGAACTGACCTTCTACAGGGCCCTGTAGGGAGCGATGGATTTAATTCTAAGCGCTGGGGGGAGCCACATAGAGTTTTAATCAGGGAAGCAGCATGATTGGATTTACAGTTTTAAAAGCACTCTGGAAAGCGAACTGGGCGGGGGATGAAGGCATGCATGTGGAGGCTGTTGCCATCGTCCTGAGATGGACCAGGACGGACGGTGGCCCTGGGGATGGAGGGGAGTTGAAAACCCGGGGAGGGGTCCTGAGGCTGAGTCAGCAGGACTTGGTGGTGTGGAATGGGAGAGAAAGAGAACAAGCAGGGCTGACTTCCGGGGATGGGGCTTGAACCACTGGCTGTTTGGATGTGTCTTTCTCTGAGTCGGGGGGGGAAGGAAAGAGGAGCAGTTTGGATATGGGTGGGGAGCATCAGACATTTTGTTTTAGCCAAGGTGAGTCTCAGGTACCTGGCTGGTGTTCAAGAAGGATGCCAGGTTGACTGCTGGCGCTCAGGGGAGAGGTCAGAGATGGAGGTAAACATTAGGACTTGAAATACCACAAACAGGTGGTATCTAAAGCTACGGGATGGGATGAGATCATCCAAAAAGTGGGCATAGATAGAGGACCATAGAGGACCCAGGACTAATCCTCAGGGCACTAATAACCAGTAGTTTGATGAACAAGAGCCACCACTTTTTTCCACGCTAACTATGGGCCACGTAGCAAGGTAGGCAGTTTCTATACCTTTCCTGGAATCCCCCACAATAAGGGACTCTTGGCTTCTGAGGAAACTAAAGCTCAGAGAAGTAGCAAGTGTCATATCCCAGTGGGAGCCGGGAGAGACCCCAACAGGGGTCTCACCTTGCAGGGTCATGGACACAAGGACCCCCCCCCCCACAGGGTGGTCTCCCCCAAGCGCTGGTAAACCTGGCATCACTCCCACCATCCTCAATCATTCATCCAGCGCACATTGACCAATAGCACCCACTAAGGGCCAGATTTGAGCTGGGCGGTGGGAATTCAGCAAAGACTGAGACGGGGAGGTACCCAGAGTCTCTGCCCTCGGGAACACAGGAGCAGAAAGGTGCAGGAAGACAGTTCTAGAATCCTCGACAAACCATACAATTACAAATTACTCTAAGTCCGATGAAGGCGAAAAAACAGGGATGGCTCCATGAGAGAAAAGAACAGAGGTACCTGCTTTCGATGGAAGAAGGCGTCCGGAAGGACGTTCTGATGAGATGAAATTCAAACTGAGGCATGGGACATGAGAAAGGGGGCAGAGCAGCCAGGGCAGAGGAGACGTAAGGACCAAAGAAGTGGGAACAATGTGAAGAGTTCTAAGAAAAGAAAGTTCACTGGTTAACTGAGGGTCAGAGGATAGTGGGATAAGGCACTTGGGCTTTATTCTGAGGGTAATGGAAAAGCTGGAGGCTATGGAAAGCTTCTGAGCAAGGGAGTAATGCTTTGATCCATTTCACAAATATTTACTGAACACCTGTCGTATGCCAGACACTGGTCTAGGCAATGAGGAGGATGTATCTGCCTAAAACAAAAATCCCATCTTGATATTCTAGAGCTGTGCCATCTAATGCAGTAGCCATTAGCGACATATGGCCAATTAAATTTACATTCATAAAAATGAAACGAATTTCCAAATCCACTAGCCACACTTCAAGGGCTCAGTAGCTGCCTGTGGTCAGTGGTCACTGTTTCAAACAGCGCAGATGGAGAATATTTCCATCCTTACAGAAACTTCGATCGAATAGCACGGCTGTGGCAGAGGGAGACAGTAAAACAAGTAAATATTTAACAATACGTATATAGCGTGTCAGATGGTGATGTTAGGTTCTCTGGTGGAAAGGAAATCAGGAGAGGGAGCTGGGACTTGCCTGTTGGGGTGGATACTTGCATTTTAATTGGGTCTTCAGGGAAGGCCTCACTGAGAAGGTGACATTTGAAGGAGGTGAGGGAGTGAGGCATGCAGATATCTGGGGGAAAGAGTTGCTGGCAGAGAGAACAGCCAGTGCAAAGGCCCTGGGGTGAGAGGATGACTATTGTGTTCAAGGAAAGGCAGGGAAGCCGGTGTGGCTGGAACAGAAGGAGAAGGGGGAGACGGGGAGATAACTGACAAGTGACGGGGATGGATTGTGCAGAACCTTGTAGGTCACAGTGAGAACTTTGGCCTTTATTCTGAGCAAGGTGGGAGTCACAGGAGGGTTCTGAGCACAGGAGGGACAAAGCTGGCTTATATTGTTAAAATAGCTCTGGCTGCTCTGTGGAGGACAGGCTATAGAGGGGCAAAGGTAGAAGCCAGGAGTCCAGTGAGACTGTAGTCCAGGTAAGAGATTATGGTGGCTCAGACCAAGACGGCAGCAGCGGGAGAGGTGAGAAGTGGTCAGATTCTGGATATGCTTTGGAGAGACAAAAGGATTTCTGGACAGCTGGGAGGTGAGTCAAGAAATAAAGAGTCAAGGATAGTCTGCGGGTTATTCTGGAAGGATGGATCTGTCGTTTACTGAGCTGGAAAGACTGTGAGGGGAGAAGACCGGATGGTTCATGGTGTACCAGGCTACCCCACCTCCCACCGTCGCCCCCTCTGGAGCCTCAGCTGCAGCCCAAGGGCTCCAGGTGAGACCCAGCCCTTCTCTTTCCCAGGAATCTTCAGGTCTACCTGGGAAAGCACGACCTTCAGCAAAGGGAGAGCTTCCAGGAGGAGAGCTCTGTTGTCCGGACTGTGGTCCACCCTGGCTACAACGCCGCCATCCATGACCAGGACATCATGCTTTTGCGTCTGTCACGTCCAGCCAAGTTCTCTGCACGCATACAGCCCCTGTCCCTGGAAAGAGACTGCTCAGCCAACCACACCAGCTGCCACATCCTCGGCTGGGGCAAGACGGAAGATGGTCAGTAGGGGGAGAATGATGTAGGTGACCCATCATCAATGGGTGACGGGTCATGGGGAGGTGGGTTAACGGTGAGAATCAATGGGGTAGTGTACGAGTGGGTGAAAGTTCAATGGGGAGGGAGGGCAAATGTGGGAGTTGGGCCAATGAGTGAACAGCCAATGGAGAAAGTAGACCAACAGGTGAATGGTATGGAGATGTGGGCCATAAGATGAAGGGTCAACGAGGAGGGAGGGTCACTGTGGAGATACTAATCAGGAAGGGGGCCAGCTGTCGAAAGGGACCAACCAGGATGCACCAATGATCAAGAAAGGATAAATGGAGGAGGGACTAATGGAAGAAGCAGGGGAGCCAGCTGAAGGATGTGAACTGAGAAAGCAAACAGTGTCGAGAAAGCTCATGGGGGAAGGGTCAACTGAGAAGAGTCAGTGGTCAAGAGGGGTCACTAGAAGAAGGACTAGAGGAGAAACAATAGATCACCAGGAACCATTGAGGGTAGGCCAGTGAGTGAAGGGCCATAAAGGAAAGGAGAACCAGTGGGGGAGGATGAGGCCATTTAGGAAAGAAGCGGCAGCGAGGGAGTAGACCTTTGGATGAAGGGCCAATAGAAGGGAGAACCAATGGGGAAAGAAGGGACCAGTTAGGAAAGACCAAAAGTCAAGTGGTGACCAATCAGGATGAGCCAATGGGCAAGAAGGGTCCAATGAAGGAGGACAGGCTATAACAGAGGCGGGACTAATAGAGGAAGAGGGTCTAGAGGTCAGCAGAACTACTGAAGAAGGTGGGACCAATGGAAAAGAGACAAGTGAAGGCAGGAACTAAGAGAAGGAAAGACCAATAGGAAACGAGAACTGGTAGAGAAGGGGTAATTAGTGAGGAAGACAGGCCAATGTGAGGGAAGACTGATGGAAAGAGGGACCAATCAGGAGTCAGGCAATGGAAGTGGGTTTTGAGAATGAGCGACAAATAGGAAAAAGGGAACCGTTGGGAAATAGGGTCCAATAGGGGAGGGAGGATTTATAGGTGTTGGAGGATCGATGGGAAGGGTGGGTTGTGAAGTGATCCTGGCCCATCTCTCTTTGCAGGTGATTTCCCTAACATCATCCAGTGTGCATACCTCAACCTGGTGCCCCGTGAGGAGTGTGACCGCGCCTACCCTGGCCAGATCACCCAAAACATGGTGTGTGCCGGGGATGAGAAGCACGGGAAGGACTCCTGCCAGGTGAGGACGCCAGGACCCACCAGTTGCATAGCCAAGGACAGGGATGGGCAGGAAGAGACAGATACACAGGCCAAACTAGAGCTTTACAGAGACAGGCTGGGTGAAAATCAGAGGCATGATAAGGGAGAGAGACTCAATTTGATACACAGAAACACAATCGGGGACAGGCAGAGGTAAAAAGTCAGTCAGCAGAGACAGGAAATGCAGAGACAAGGATGGAGATGAAGAGATCAAGAACCACAGAGACACAGTAGGGACACAGATGGTGCCAGGAGGCTGTCCCTGCTCCAACAGAATCCCCACAAGTTCTGCTTGGAAATAACCACACTGTGCAGAAGGGGGACCGTGGCCGGGGAGAGAAGGGGCTCCATCCCGACTCCCAAATACTTGGAACTTGGCTTTCTGCCACCATCGTCCATTGGATTTCTCCTTTTGATGCCAAAACTGAGCCCTGTGCGTTGAAGGATCTGCAGAGACCAGCCAAGTGGGAGAAAGAGACAAAGATAGAGAAAAGTGATACACAGTGAGTTGGGTGCAAAGAAAGGGCAGGCAGATGAGCCCCTTTTCTGAGACCATCTGTCCTCTCTTTAGAGATCTCTGTGTTTCTGAGTCTCCCTCAGTCTCTTCTATTTCCCTATCTGTGACTTTGTATCTGTCTGTCTCTCTCTCTCCGTATGTGTGTCTTTCTCTCCATCTCTGAGTGTCTTTCCCCCTCTCTACACGTCTCTGTGACTCCTTCTGTCTGTCCTTCCTTCTCTGCGAGCCTGTATCTGACTCTCTCCCTCTTTAACCACAGGGTGATTCTGGGGGTCCGTTGGTGTGTGGCGACCGTCTCCGAGGCCTCGTGTCATGGGGTAACGTCCCCTGCGGATCCAAAGAGAAGCCAGGCGTCTACACCGACGTCTGCAGATATGGCCACTGGATCCGAAAAACCATTCAGGCCAACCGATCCTGATATATGACCTCCACTTCTTGACCTTCCCCCACCTGCCCAGACCCGACCCTTAATGCTTAATAAAAGTGGTGACACCACAGCACAAATCCTCCCTGATTTTACTCCAGCCCCATCCTTGCATCACTAGGAGTGACGGGAACACCAGCTAAGGTCTCAACCCTGCCACTAAGAGAATACAGGAAAATCTCTTCCAAGCATCTCTCCCTCCCCAATTATTCCAGGACTTCTTCCTACAGAGAAGTGGTTCTAAGTCTGGCCGAACCTGAGTTGGGCTCCCAGCTCCCCCACTTGCTTAGCCGTGCAACCACGGGAAGTGCCTTCCTTCAGTGTGTAGATTTTCTCATCTCTAAAATAAGGATAATAATCGTATATCCCTCATAAGGCGGTGGCTGTGTTGTTGGGGAGATTCAAGGCTGTAAACGTGTGAAACACATACGGCAGCGCCTGGCACACCCGTGTGAACAATAAAGAGTGAATTTTATTATTAGTGGTACTTTTTGCCTTTATCCCACCTCTGCCTCTCTGAAGCCCAGATATCCTTAGTTCCCTTTTACAGCTCAACTTGATTTTTCTCCTCCCTGGCAAGACATCCTTGTCTCCTCCACCTAACTAGCCCTGAGGGGTGGCTTTCTCCACTAAACTCCCCTTGTAGCAGCAAAAGCAGGGAGGTGAGAGGGCTGGGAGGCCACTGTGTGTGGGTAAGAGTGATGGGAGATAAAGAGAGCAGGGACCGAATCCCAAAAGACCACAGACCCCAGGTTGAGAGGCTAGGGCTTCTCCTGAGAGCAGTGGGGAGCCATGGAAGGGATGAGAGCAGAAGCAGCTCTGGGGCCATGTGCGGGATGGACCAGAAAGAAGAGACCAGAGGCCAGGGGGGAGTAGAAGCGATGGTGCAGGGAGAGAAGATGAGGGCTGAGCAGGGGCTGGGGCTGGGACAGCTGGAGAGGGAGGCTGAATATGAATTCACCGTGTGGAGAAGTTTGGGTGGGTGGCACACTCAAGACGGTAATGACCTGTAGAAAAGTCTGGGAGTGTGAGAACATCTGCTGTGTTCCAGAGATGGCAAATCATCCAGGTTGGTGGGGGCTGGGCTTTGAGGCCAGAGAAATAGGTGACATGGCTGGGAAAGTAGGTCACTGGAACATGGCGTTGGGCCCTGAGTACGAGGCAGAAGTACTTGACCTTGATCCTGAGGGCCTTGAGAAAAGGAAGGACAGGGTCAGATGTGGGTATTTGAAAGATCTCATTGCAGTCCATTTGAGGAGAGGGGGATGGGCAGGGAGGTGTAGAGACTGGAGGCCCTCCCCAAAATGAGGGGGGCAGACAGGCAGAACTGGGTGAGGACCCAGGCTTCTACATGCTTTCTGGGGTTCTTCCACCCACATGCACCGCGCGTGATCCCACACGGATGCACGCACACCTATCCCCAAGCCCCAGGTCTGTCCCTGTCCTCAGAGAGGGCTTCCTCTCTTGACCCCCACTGCACCATCTCCAAGAAAGACAAAACGACATCTAAGCCAGGCATTCTCCCAGGGGGATGAATGGGACAGTAAGTGGCTCCCCAGAGAAAGGGAGAAGAGGGTCCAACATGGGAGCTGAAGTTTCGAGCAGAGAAATATTGAGGAACAGAGGGAGAATCAGACACAACGGTCCGTTTGCTTCACAAACATTTATCGCAACCTTATTTTTGCCCAGCATAGAGTAGAATGAAGTTGGAAATTGTTACACAGAGCGGCCACACCATAGGAGATATTCAAAGTCAGTCATGTGTCATTTTATGATAGAAGAGCTACGTGGTCCAAAGACAGAGGCAGTATATGAAAAGAACAGTGTCTCTCGAGTCTAAAGATCTTTAGATTTGAGAAAAGGCACACTTAGATGTCTCAAGAACCAAAGAAAGGTGAAATTTTATCAAGGTGAAGTTTACCAAAGGTGAAATTTATGCGATGGGAGGGAGTAATTGACTTTTTATGAGTACATGAAAATATTAAGTCACGTGATGGCCCGGGCCCACCTTGACCAACCCCTTTTAGAAGTTATGAAGAAGAAATAGGGGCCTGAAATTCACTGGGATCACCAGGAAGAAGCCAATCAATGAACGTCCAGACCAAAATCAACTTCCGTTAACTGAGAGGAAAGCCTCTTCCTTAATGGACACTAACAATAATAACAGAGAGGTAACATGGTTTGCCCAAAGTCTCGAAGACAGTAGGTGGTCAAGTCAGAATTGAATGCCAGGGGGGCTGGTGCCAGAGTTTGGGGTCCTAACTGCTCTGCTAACATCTTCTTCCAATTCTGATATGTTTTCAAAATGAGCATGGAAATGTTTGAAGGCCCAACCCTTAACATGAATATTGTTGGAAGCAGAATCTCTGCACGTTTGGTGTTGAAGGTGTTTGTATGTCTACTAGAATTTTATCTACTGTGGGGAGAGTCTTCTGACGTCAACTTGGAATGGGTCATCGCTCTGTGATTTTTAAGTTAGAGTCATCCCAACTTTATATTCAGTGTTGAGATACTTGAAAGAATGCAATGTTGATCATATTTTTTAAAATATTTATTTATTTATATACTTATTTATTTGGCTGTGCCAGGTCTTAGTTGTGGCAGGCAGGATCTTAGTTGCGGCATGCAGGCTCTTGACTGCAGCATGTGGGATCTAGTTCCCTGACCAGGGATCAAACCTGGGCCCCCTGCATTGGGAGTGCAGAGTCTTAACCACTGGACCAGCAGCGAAGTCCCAGTTGATCACATTTATAAGTAAAATGTACATAGATGTATAAATTTATTTACATGCTCTGGAAGGTTTGCCTAAAAACTGAAGGACTTCCAGAAGAGTTGGAGCGTGGTGGTTTTAGAAATGTAGTTTTTAAACGTTTGAAGATATTTAACTAACTTAGTTTGTAAATGGGACCCAACATTATTATAAAGACTTACCTCATTTGCTGTGCAAAAGTTTTTAAGTTTGATTAGGTCCCATTTGTTTATTTTTGTTTTTATTTCTATTGCCTTGGGAGACTGACCTAAGAAAACATTGGGGGCTTTTCCGGTGGCTCAGTGGCTAAAAATCCGCCTGCCAGTGCAGGGGACACGGGTTTGAGGCCTGGTCTGGGAAGATCCCACACGCCGCGGAGCAACTAAGCCCATGTGCCACAACTACTGAGCCTGTGCTCTGGAGCCCGCAAGCCACAACCACTGAGCCCGCGTGCCACAGCTACTGAAACCCGCGCGCCTAGAGCCCATGCTCCGCAGCAAGAGAAGCCACCGCAATGAGAAGCCCGCGCACCGCAACGAAGAGTAGCCTCCGCTCGCCGAAACCAGAGAATGCCTGCACGCAGCAACGAAGACTCAGTGCAGCCAAAAATAAATAATAAAGAAAATAAATAAATTACAAAAAAAGACTCAGCCATATCCTTAGAAAAAGAAAAAAAGAAAACATTGGTACGATTTGCTGTACAGCAGAAATTAACACAACTTTGTAAATCAACTATACTTCAATTAAAAAAATTAAAACGCAAAACGAAAACAAAACCCAACAACAAAACCCTTCCTGTAATCAAAACACATATTTGGAATAAAAAGGTTTGTAAGCTAAACTTAAAAGACTGTAGGCTTCAAAGAAGTAGGCTGCTGGATTTGTCACCTTAATGCATGAAATATTCATTGCAATCGCCAAAACAAACCTCAGAATTTTATGTTTTTAAGTTTTTTTCCCTATACACTGAAATGAGTCTCAGGGCTCTAAAACCTCCCATTCAATAGGCGCTGGATTACAGAAGTGAACAAGACAGCTTTGCTTTTGCCCTCAAGGAATGTGAGCTCTGCAAAGGCAGCATCTCCAGGCTCGTTTGTCTATTTCTCTTCACAGACAGATCTGAGTCTGGCACACTGTAGATGCTCAGTAAATAAGTGTCAAATGAGTCTTTGGCTCTTATATCCTAGCGGAGACAGAGACTTGGAGACACAGAGGTGGATGCGTAGAGCTGGGGGCAGACAGAAAGAAGAGCTGGAATGCATAAGAGGTCAGAAGAGGCAGCCCTGGGTGGCCCAGGAACCGGGGAGGGAGGAGACATCTTTTGGGTTCCCTACCCAGTGCCCCACTTCCCAAGAGGCTGGGAGCCACCCACCCCCTAGCCTGGCCTCTTGGCCTCTTTCCCCATTGACAGGTGGCCCTGCCCAAATCTCACCCACGCCTGGCTGTGTCAGACAGGCTGTGTAAGGCACCTGCCGGGGGGCCTAGACTGGATCCCCGCCCCTTTCTGCCCGGTGGCCCTGGTCACAGGGTGAGGGGCAGAGAAGGGGTTGAGGGGGGTCCATCAGCAAAGTGGCCAGAGTCTTCCTGGCCCAAATGGAGGGTGAGGGAGATAGAGGAACAGAAAGACACAAAGATACACATACTCAGAGCCAGTGACAAAGGGCGGGGGGGGGGGGGAGGAGGAGGAGAAGAAAGAAGAAGGGGAAGAGTAATGACAAGAAGATGATGCAGGGATAGAAACAGAGAATAGGGAGACAGAGAAGGGTAGTGTCACAGAGAAAAGAGAGGTAACAGAAAAGAAAAGATACAGGGGCTTCCCTGGTGGCGCAGGGGTTGGGAGTCCACCTGCCGATGCAGGGGACGCGGGTTCGTGTCCCGGTCCGGGAAGATCCCACATGCCGCGGAGCGGCTGGACCCGTGAGCCATGGCCGCTGAGCCTGCGCGTCCGGAGCCCGTGCTCCGCAACGGGAGAGGCCACAGCAGTGAGAGGCCTGCGTACCGCAAAAAAAAAAAAAAAAAAAAAAAGAAAGAAAGAAAAAAGAAAAGAAAAGATACAGAGAGAGACCCAGGGGTGTAGAGAAAGAGAGATGAACTGAGAATCACAGCAACACATAAAGGGGCCTGAGGAAACTTCTGGGGTGATAGCTCATTATATTGACTGGGGTGATGGTTGGAAGTGTGTGGGTCAAAACTGATCACATTGTACGCATTAAATATGGTATATGTACCGTGCCTCAGTTTTACCATAATAAAGCTGTAAAAAAAAAAAAAACAGCAGAAAGAGACACTGGGTGGGCGCCTTATACGGAGAGAGACTCAGAAAGATTCCGAGGGAAGCGGAACACAGAGAGAAGGAAAGATGAGAAGGGGGGCGGAGGGAGGTAGAATGAGTGAAGCCACGGGGAAGACTGAAAAACACTTGCGCCAAGGGCGCTCCAGAGCTGGTGAGACGCCAGACCTCCGGAGACCCCTCCCCATCCCGGGGCCAGGGAGGTAGGGAGTGGCCTTCGGGACTGGGTGGGGGGTGCTTTGGGGGTGGAGATGGGGGGAGGCCGGAGGAGTGGTTGCTAAGGTCCGGCAGGGCGCCTCACTACCCGGGAATGCGCCCCAGGGATCAGTGGGTCGTTATAACCCAGGCCGGGTGCCGGGAGCGGAGGCGTAGGCGGCTGCAGGACATCGGCGGCGGCGCTGGGAGCGGGTTCCCCACCCCCTACCTGGGGGACGTGGCAGGTGAGGGCTGGGGAGGCGGGGCATAGGAAGGGAGAGATGTCTTTGCGTTGGCTCTGGTCTGAGATGCATCCCCCATCCTCTTTCCATCCTCTCTCGGAGACTGGAGGATGCTGGATGTTGATTCTTTTGAAGTCTATAAGCCCTGAGTCTCAACTCATCTCAGCGCTCTGGGTGGGCCATGTCCTCGCGGTCCGTCTCTGCTCTGAGAAACAGGGAAGGGAAGAAGGTGGGGGTGGGTAAGGGTTCCCAGAATCACCTGGGCCTCCCCACTCTCTTTTCCTCCCCGCCCCACCCCCGCCAGGTGCAATGACCTTGGCGTTCACAGCACTGATTCTGGGGGTGACAGGTTCCCAGAATCCCAGTGTGTGCACGCAGGGTAACTGTGCATCGTGGGGCTGTCGGTGACTCTCTATGTGGCACTGGGGGAACACATGTGACTAGTTATGGCTCCAAGGCTGGGTGAATGTGAGTCTGTCTTTACTTGTGATTGTGTGTGGCTGTATGACTGCTACCGAGTGTGTGTGTGTGTGTGTGTGTGTGTGGTGCCTTTTCCCATACTGAGTGACCGTCTGTGACAGGTGTGACTACTCTTTGAGGCTGTAGATGTGATTGTGTGACCGGGTGTTTGTGCATTTAGGATGGTGTGTGTGTATCATTGACTGTGAGTGTTACCGTGTGCGGCTGCTTGGCTTTGTGTATGTATGACTGCTGGTTTCTGTCCCTGTGTGACAGGATTGTGTGTGACAAAAGTGCTTGGCACCATGAAAATGTGTGGCTAGGTGCTTTCGGGTAGCCGTTTGTGATTGTGTGATTGTGGCTGGGTGCAGGATTTTGTGTGGCTATCTTTGCAAACACGTGGCTGCTTGAGGGTCTGTGTATGGGTGACTGTATGTGACTGTGTGGCTGTAGTGGCTGTATGTGTGATGGTGCAGCGCTGTGTGTGTGTGTGGAGCGCCCATCCCTGCTGAGTGTGCAGACTGAGTGTGGAGAAGAGGCTGTCACCACGAGACAGTGGCTGTGTGAAGGTGGATGATGCTAGGTCACTTGCCCTGTGTCATGCTTGGTCCACTGAGTCTAACCTTGTCACATGCCACCATGCTGTGTGCAGAAGTGAGTGGCAGTCTCTACCCGTCTGCACACGAGGCATATATACGCAGGTCACTAAAACACTGTGTGTGAGTGAGTGAGATCATGTAAGGCTGCCCCCGAACGTGTGTACCTGGGAAGCGTGTGTACCACGAGGCAGAGCTGTGTGTGTAACCGTCCCTATGGAGACGACGCACGCCTCCCTGTGTAACTGTACGTGTGCACGTCTGTGACAGCCGTTGTGTGCCTGTTTCTTGGACTGTGTGCATAAATGAAGGCAGCAGCAAGGGTTTCACTTGTCTGGGTCCTCGGCAAGAATATAAACAAGTGAGCGCGTGAACAGACGATGGGGGAACCGGTGATGGGGTAGGAAATCTATGCCCCTATCTGCAGGTTTGTGTGAGGGAGAAGGGCAGGATAATTCAGGAGGAACATTTGTGTTCAAGAATTCGTAAAACAGCTCTGCTCTCCACCCCCCACCCCACGGGAGTCCCACGCCAGTCTCGGCACTTTTCCTGGTTCTGCTCCTCCAACTCTGGCCCAGCCCACAAGCTCTGACTCCGCCCCTTTTCCCCATCCATACCCCAAGTCCAGACTCTTATCTACAGTCAGGGATCCTTGAGCTGTGCCCCTCCCCCAAGAAAGGCCCAGCCTCTTTGGCTCTCCTCCTTTGGGCCAGGATCCACCTCCTGCCCTGACCACAGCTCCTCGAACCCAGCCCCTGCCTCTTCTCCCAAAGTCAGGGCTCTTTATAGGATCGACTCCTCCGCAGGACGCTGGCCTTGGCCCTGCCCAAGTTGATTTCAAGCCCCTCCCACATCTCAGGCTCTGCCGACTCTAGCCCAGACCCCATTCGCTAAGGCTTGACCCCCCCCTCCACCCTCACTTCTTAAAACGAGGTCCCGCCCCTAGAGCCCTGCCCGCCCGCCCCCGCCCCCGCCCCCCCCCCCCCCCCCCCCCCGCAACAAAAGCGCCCCTCGGGGGTCAGAATTCCTCTGGCTGGTCTCGCCTCTTGATTATAAGCCCCGCCCCCGAGTCCAAGCCCCGCTCCCGAGCTCTATTTCCGGCAACCCCCCCACCCCTATTTTCTGCCCCCAGAGCCTGTTCTCGCAAATGATGTTGCTTCCTGCGACAACTCCTCTGCCGTCGGGCCCTCCGGGAGCACCCAGGACCTCGGACCTGGGGCCGGGGAGAACACCCGGGCGTCTGACGGCACCAGCAGCCGCCTCGTGAATGGGACCGACTGCGAGAGGCCCAGCCAGCCGTGGCAGGGTGCGCTGTTGCTGGGACCCAGCAAGCTGTACTGCGGGGCCGTGTTGGTGGACTCGCAGTGGCTGCTCACGGCTGCCCACTGCCGAAAGCAGTGAGTGGGGGCTCCGAGAGGAGGGCTGAGGGGGGAAGGTTGGATGGGGGAATGGGGCATGGCGGTGGGGGGGGGGATGTGACGAGGATGGGTTTGGTCGTATGCTGATGGTTTGGGATTAAGATAGAATTAGGTTTGGCTCTAGAATTAGAGGTGGGTGGAGATTGGGATGGAGTGGAGATAAAAATGGAATTGGGATAGGGTGGGGCTTCGGAATAGACGTAGGATTGAAGATGGGGTTTGGATTAGAGTTATGGGTGGAGTTGGAGATGGTTGGCTTTGAGGTTGGGCATGGTTAGATAGAGCTGGGGTTGAGGGTGGTGGGTGGTTTCTGTGTGGGGAAAGGGTTAGGGTTAGCGCTGGGGACGGGATGGAGATGGGTTTGGAGTTGTGACTGGGAGGGTTGAAGATAAAGATGGTGCTGGGGATGGATTTGTGGATAGGGGTGAGATTGGGGTTGCGAGCAGGTTTGGCATTGGGGTTGACACTGGATATGGGGGTAAGGACCAGAGTCGGTCGTGATCGGCACCATCTTCCTCAGAGTTTTCAGAATCCGTCTTGGCCACCATTCCCTGTCACCCATCTATGAATCCAGGCAGCAGCTGTTTCAGGGGATCAAATCCATCCCCCACCCTGGCTCTTCCCCCACCCCGGCCACTCCAACGACCTCACGCTCATCAAACTGAACGAAAGAATCTGTGAGGCTCAACACGTCGGGCCATCAACGCCTCCCATTGTCCATCCGCTGGGACCAGCTGCTTGGCGTCTGGCTGGGAAAAGACCAGCAGTCCCCAGGGTGAGTGTCCAGGTCTCTTCCGCTGCCCACCTGTGTCTGCCTTCTCCCCCTCTCTGTCTCTGAGCACTCTGCCCCTTCCCATCGTCCTCCACCACTCACTGTGGCCCTTCCCCAAAGTCCTCCAGTGCTTGGACATCACTGTGCTAAGTGAGGACAGGTGCAAGACGGCCTATCCAAATCAGATAGATGACACCATGTCCTGTGCTGGTGACCAGGCCGGCAGAGCTCCTGCAAGGTAAGGCTAGAGACTTTTCCATTCATTCAGACACGCACTGAAACCAGCCGTGTCACCTGGAGCCTTGCTGTGTGCTGGGGACCCTGCGATGATCAGATCGGCGCTCACAGAGCTCATTCTGGAGCAGCGCTGTCCAGTAAAAATACAATGTGAGCCTTACGAGTAATCTTATTTGTTTTTTGTGGGGTTTTTTTT